>NW_019154101.1:29309832-29365820 GCF_002288905.1 Enhydra lutris kenyoni | reverse complement strand
TTTTTTTTTTCATTTTGCGCTCTTAATTTTGTTCATATTTAGGAGTACATTTTCAAGTTTTGTTTTGTTTTGTTTTAAAAAGACTTAATTATTTATTTAGTTATTTGACAGGGCACACCAGAGAACACAAGCAGGGGTGCGGGAGGTAGGGGAACAGTGGAAGGAGAAGCAGTCTCCTTGCTGAGCAGGGATCCTGATAAAGGGACAGGTCCCAGGACCCTGAGATCATGACCTGAGCCAGAGGCAGATGCTTAACAGACTGAGGCACCCCTCAAGTTATTTTTTTCAAAAAATACCTAGTGAGAGGTATATTGTCTGAGTCTAAATATCTTATTTGTCTTTGAATAAGACAGTTCGCCAGAGTTTTTAATTATTTGGACATAAACTTTTCCCCTCAGAGCATTGTGGAAATTGACCCTCTTTTGCCTTCCGGTATTTAGTGTTTTGGGAGAGACATTAGACATCAGTCTAACAGTTCTTTTGCATTGGTAGCCTGTTTTGCCTACTCATGTGTTGTAGATTTTCTTTTATTTTCTTTATACCTGATGTCCTAGTTCAGATTTGATGGTTAAATGTGTATCTTTCTTTTTGTCCTGAATGGTATTTAGGACACTGAGTTTTTGTCCTGAATGGTATTCGTTCAAACACTTAACTATTATAGGAAAAGCAAATAAGACATGAGACAGTCTCATCATAATAGGTTATATGAAAATAATTAGATCATGCCACTTTAAGAACTAGTTGCTGTTAAGGATAATATCAGACTCAGATTAATCAGAGGTCATTGTCTGAACCCTGAAAGGCAGGTGTAAAAGTTAGTTAATAGTTAAGTCAGCGCAGGCTTGGGTCCTCATATTTACTTTAAATGAAAGACTCATTTGCAAATCAAAGAGAAACAGCACCCAGCATAAGGAAGTCTCTGTACATGTTTGTTCTTATTTAGGTTATTACAAACCTGCCTATAACCTACTCTATGTATAACAGTTCCGATAGCTTTTTATATTTTCTGGTGGAATTAAAACATGGTAGGCCATGCTGAATATATACAGAATTTTTAATGACTTGAGAAGAATTTTTTTCAAGTCTCTTCTAGTGAAAACTGATATGTTAAAATTCACACATCAGTCTAGCCTCTTGTAATCAATTTCTGATTTTTGTAAAGCCCCTGCATTCCACACCTGTAACACTAATATTACTCCTTTCTTCTTTTACTCAGTGATCCCACAAGTCCCATTAATGAGAACAGATTTTCTTTTAACAAATGGATTTCCTGGCCGTTTATAAAATTACAGCTTGCATTTTCACAGAAGCCTACACATATGCCATAGCAGGTTCAAACAAAATTCAGGCTCTCTCATTTAGATTATACCAGTTATGAGATACTTTTGCCATTTTTCTAAATATTCCATTAGTTATTAGGAATAAAAATATCATAGACTGATTGGAAATTTAAATATTTAAATATTCATTTTTCTTGTTATAAGTTGAATTTAACAAATTTTTAATTCATTCATTCTGCAGTTATATACCTAGGTTTTCTAAGGGTCTGACTGATAAATTTTTGTCATGTAATTTTCATCAGTAGTAAACTTTAATATGTTTAACAGTATTTTATTCTGAAAATATATGAGATGTTCATGATGTTGTTCACCCTTTAAACTTATTTATAAAGGTATTAATCTGAATCATACAAATTAAACTTTATTCTGAGACTCTTTTGGATTATATGATCATCTGTACTTATTCTACAACATTTTAAGTTGTCTTTGTTGTTAGATTCATATCATTGTTTAGCCCATTCTAAGTTCACAAGACTGCTACATGTTCTATTATTACACGCTAGTATAGTATGCCTTATCTATATATTTATGTAAATTATGTCTTTCACATAATATTTAACATAAAATTTGGGGCAGTTTGTTTAGTTCAGGTGAAATGTCCTTGATCCAAAGGAAGCACTCTATTTTTTCCAATCTATAGAATTTTCCAGGAATTCATAGTATGCAAACTGGGGTGAATGTGCCCCTATAAAGCTCATAAAATAGAACCTCTGACCAATCTCTTCCTGAAGTTAATTGCAGGGTGGAGAGGGAACCGATAAACTATAAGCTTTTATAACTTGTCATAAAAGAATCTGTTTTTACTTATCAATAAAGTAACAATTCAAAGCAGTCCTGTTGAAATTCAAATACAAATACTGAATAGGTTTTCCTTTAAGATCACTTGTGAGTTATCCGTAATATAACATTTTTCTTAAATACATAGACATTGGTTGTTTCTCCAGACATTGTAAATTATGAAGCTTTATGTAGGTTTTTCCTGTTATCATACTCCACTGACATTTCTGTGTTTCTTAGACTTTTTTTTCCCCTAATTCTCTTTTGACTTTATGATTTTTAGAGAATAGTAGATTCAGTTTTAGACATGTTAGATTTCAAGTAACCAGAGGCAACAAGTACAGATGTTCAGAGAACTGATAATATAGGCTTGAATTTCAGAAGAGAGGATGAGTTTGAAGATGGAACTTTGCTGTGCTTGATAGAGCCACACTCTACAGCTGTGAAGTCCAGAAGGGAGATGCAGGAGTCAGAAGGCTCAGGCATAGGTGTGGGAAGTCCTGTGTATCATCATGGGCAGGGAGCACGCAGGTTCTTTACAACAGGCATCCAGACATTGGGAATTGGAGAGGAGAAGTGAGTTGGGGGAAATCGGAGGGGGAGATGAACCATGAGACACTGTGGACTCTGAGAAACAAACTGAAGGTTTTGGAGGGGCGGGGGGTGGGGGGTTGGGTGAGCCTGGTGGTGGGTATTAAGGAGGGCATGTATTGCATGGAGCACTAGTGTGGTGCGTAAGCAGTGAATCTTGGAACACTGAAAAATAAAATAAAATAAAATTACAAAAAAAAAAAAAACATCAAAAAACCCACACACCCAATCTTTATAATATAAGCTGAATCAGAAACGAGTCTCCTCCTTCTCACCTCTCAAATCCATTCTCTGCAGAGCTGTTTATCCAAAGTGCAAATATAGTCAGACATTTAAGATCCCGTGGTGTGCCCCTTTTCCTACCAGTTGAAAACAAAGCTATTTAACATATCATTTGACATCCTTCTACTATCTTTCTAAACTTATTTCCAGCTTTTCCCCCGTGCTCTGAGCTACTTGCAGTTCCCTGAACATGTCTCTGCCTCTCTCATTGCGAAACAGTATCAGAAGAGGGGCAAAGAACACTTGAGTTGAGAACCACATTACCTGGCTCCACAGCCTGGTTCAGTTACTTTTGCTCCACGTGACTTTAGGCAAGTTTCTTTTGCTCTTTGTGTTTCAGTTTCCTCATCTGTAAGTGGGGATAATAACACCTACCTCAAGGATTGCTATGAGGAATAAATGCGTTAGATGCATTACACCCACTCAATATATTTGTATATACCAGGTATTGAATATAATTTCATCACAAGAGATGGCCAGATATTAAGGAAAAGAACATAGCCCAAGCCTGAGGAGTAAACTAAGTCAAAAATCAAAGGGAGGACCCCAGGGTCCCAGCTGGGTCAGGGACATCATGAACAAGGGAATCTTTGCCACAATGGCCTGCCCGTGTCTTGCCCAATGTTCTTTGTTGTTCTGTGTTCATTTTTTAAAGTTTGTTTTAGGATGTACTTATTTATCACATATTGTGACTCACAAGGAGTTGATGTAGAAGTTACACCAGGACAACAGGCCTAAACTGGGACTGTTAGGCAACTCTCAGCTTATTCATCAGTTCCATAAATCATGACAGCCAGGGTGATCTTTTTAAAATGTGAGTCATAATGGCTTATCATTCTGCATAACAGTCTTCAATAACTTTTCCTATGTTTAGAATACATCCCAGGGCCTGTAGGGCCTTGCATGATCTGGTCTCTGCCTACCTCTTAAGCATCGCCTTACGATACTCTCTGCTCTGAGTTTCTCAAACACAGCCAGACTCTTTCCCACTCACCCACAGGCCTTTGGACATTTGGTCTCTCTCCCAGGAATATACACAGGCTTTTTACATAACAGGTTTTTTCTTTAGATCCCAGTAAATGTCAACTTTTCAAAGGATTTTTCTTTACCACTCTGTCTGAAGTAGATACACTCCCCCTTTTAATCTTTATTATTGTACCTCATTTTTTCCTTCCTAATATTTTTCTCCACTTATAATTTTTATTTAGTTCTTTATCACCTGTCTTCCTCAATAGGATATAAGTTCCATGAAAGTAGGGACTATGTCTCTCTTACCATTGCCAGTAGACTGTCATTATATACTCCTTGGATGAATAAATGAAAATATGCTGAAACTATAGGAATAAGTGAGAGCAAAGAGCCAGAATGGAACTGAGGGATGTCCATATTCAAAATGTTGGAAGAAGAACCTTCACAAAAGACAGGTAAAGAGAGGTGAATGCCGTAAGAGATCAGGAATAGTGTAGCATCTTGGAAGCCTGGAGAGTATGGAAACAGGGAGGTTTTGTTCTATCATAGGTAGGAACTTTTGGAAGAATGGGAACTGTGCCCTAGAAAGGAAGCTAGGTGGTCCTACTTGTTACGGTGAACCAGAATTCAGGAAGGCTGTCAAAAGAAGAGGACGGAAAATAGAATACAAATTAACTCAGCCTTTTGTGTATGTTGTTGACTTATTTCACAAAAGAAAGTAGCATTTAGCCAAAAGGGTTGCTACAAGATGATCCTATATGGAATGCAAAGTAAATGTTTTTCCATGTTCTTCAAAAGTGAAAAATTACATTTGGGTATTTATGTAATAATATTACATTCAAAATGAGTATTTCCCAGATGGAAGAAAAGATCCAGCAGTATAAACAGGGCAGGAAAAAGATGCAGATTGGATTTTAACATTTGGCAAAGGAGTAGGATAGGGCACCCTTGCCAAGGAACTTACTTATCTAGTTGGTAAAATGAGGAATGTTGAAAGAGTTCATTTTTGGGTCTAAAGTTCTATGAATCTTAGCTGCCCTTGCTGTTCCAACAGAACTAATAAAGCAGAAAATCTAAGCACGTCTCTGACAGTCATCCCTTGAGCTCTCACTCATCATTACTCTCATTCATCTTCTCGGAATTCAGTTAGAATACACTTCCTTATATTATACACGTGGCATTTGTGCCCACCATGTCACGTAACAAATGCCCATGACCATCACTGCTATTGGAAATTGCCTGCGCTTAAGTGGTGGACACAGCTTAGCTGTCTTCAGTAGATCAGAAACATCCCTTCCTTTCCCTTTCCTTCCTAAGTCCCTTCCCTATAGGACTAAATCTCCACTTTCACAAGCCCAGTGCAAGGTGAAAGGATGCCAAGCAATAGAATATGGCATTCAGGTGTCTGTGCAAGTTGGCCAGCAGGCTGGCCGGAGAGCATGTGTAGTACAGTCAGGGAGAGGCTCTGGCCAGGCTGCCTGGTGTTCCACTGAAAGAATGCTGCTCTTCTTTTTTGTCCATTTCAAACTCTTTCACTGTTTTTCCTAAAATAGGAAAAGGCACGTTCAGTTATACAAACTTGGTGGAACCTGAGGAATAGGCTAATCAAAACCATGACTCAAGGACAATTCCAAAGAGCCTAAAATTTTTTAAATAGTACATACATCTGAAACATTTGAAAACCAAAGAAATCAAAATTATTTTATTTTAGGTGAGGTACTTTCTTAATTAAGCCAGTGAGATATCTAGAAGTATGAACACATGGTTCCCGTAAGACCTTACTCCAGAGGAATTGTTTTGGTTATTTTTCCCTTCTGTGCAGCAGAAAAAGCAAGTGCTGGAAGAGTGTCTGCTCCCTTACAGACTTAACCTAGGAAGACAGGAGCCAGAAGGTAGAAGCTCTGTTTATTCATATAAAGGGGAAGTGGTGATATGCCCTGCCCAGAACATTTGCTTAAGCCCCTAACCTTCTTTGTAGTATTTACTGACGTCGTAAGTACAGTCTATGTTTCTAGGGTATCAGTTAGCCTGTGTGCATTAATAGATGAATGATGTCAGTATGAAAGCAGAGGAATTCTTTTCTGCATGTTTTAAGTGTTAAAGCAATCAGAGGCCAGCTTTCTCACCATCAAATGGAAAGATGGAGCAATTTTTTCAAAGCCAAAAAAAACCTTTTTTAAAAAGTGGCTACTTTAGTCACTGCTAGTACAAATGAAGGTGCTAAGACATTTCTCCCAATTTCAAAAAATTGTCTTATTTGATGGATGAAGTCTAAAACCCGGATTGGATTTTTAATTTCGATGAACTGGGCTCTATTGAAAGTAAATCTTTTTAAGGACCTGCATTTCAGGCGAGATCTCATGGATGCTAGGCAGTGGGGCTGCAGAGTCTCAGGATTGACAGACAGTAATGCTGGGAGCAAATGCCTGCACAGATTTCACAGGGCATTAGCACTTCGGTTAGGATTGTTACTGACAGTACCCTGGTGATGAAGTACCATAGATTTTAAGTAGTTGGCAACAACCAGATTTTTTCCATAAACCCTGCTATATTTAATTCACAATTTTAAGAATGTGAGGCCTTATAGCAGAAAAGCATATAAAAAATAAAGGAATATAGCTCCCCTACTAAAACATATAATCTATCAAGAGAAGGAGTTTGGTGTTTTATTTTTTGGGTTTGATTTTGGCTTTGGTTTTTTGTTTGTTTAGTACCTCTCTCTCCAGTTTGACATTTCATTGTATTGTATTGTATTGTATGGTAGTTGAAATGTACTTGACACACAGTGTTACATTAGTTTCAGGTATACAGCATGATTCAACAGTCCTGTAGCTATGTGCCCTCACCAAAAGTGTAGCTGCCATCTTCGACTACAAATACTATTACGATACCATTGACTATAGTCCCTGTGTTGTACCTTTTTTCCCCATGATTTATTCATTCCATAATGGAAGCCCATACCTCCTACTCCCCCTTCACCCATTTTGCAGCTTTTAATATGGTTAAGACCATCATTTTACCTTGGTCTTCTCTTTTTTAGCTTAATTATATCATTTTCTTCTTCTTCTATTTATTTCATTTCTTCTACTTACATTAATCTATATTGTTTCCATTCCAGTTTGTTCCCATTCTTAGGAAAAGTGGTATCCAGAACTGGACTTAATATTCTAATTATAGTGAAAAATGTAGTGGTTATTATTGGTTTCTGTAATCTGAATATTGTGTTTGATACTAAACTATAACCTACCATCACTCCTCGAGGCTTTAAAGATGTGCTGTTAAAACATATTTCCCATTATTTACAGATCTGTGCCTCGATATCATCATCTCTAGAATGGAGCTAATAATAATACCTACCTTATTTAGTGTTAGACTGTTGTTTCAAGTATGGAGTACAATGTCCAGCACACAGTAATCTTTCAGGTATTAGCTTAATATTATTTAACCCAAAGCATAGATTTGTTCATTTATCCTTGTTGAATTTCATCAGATTATTTTTGACTCACTATCCAGCCTGCCAGAATTCTTTTGAATTCTATGTTTTTTGCATGTACGATAATAGCTCTTTCCCAAACTCTGTAACATTGACAGATTTTATAATACCACTTATTAATTATATTTATTCAAAACATTAGAAAAATATTGAGCAGTGAACAAAACCAAAACAGCGATAATTTCCTTGCATGTGGACAATTTAAGTTTTTATTTGTTAAGTCATTTTTTGGGGGACATATTATTATTTAAAAGCAATTTCAGTGTTACATTGCATTATATGCTTTAGCAAAGTATTTACTTGCATGTCTTTTAAAATAAGATTTGGTGATTACTTGAAATTTTTCTTCCAACCAGTATAAAATTTTATTCTTAAGGAAGCGTTAATATAGTCCATAGCAGAAACCAAAACTTGAGTTGATCATGCCAAAAAAGGAAGGAAGCAATCGTTTAGAAAAGAAAAAAATTAACACTCATCATCTTACAGAGTATTATTTTCCACTTCAGGGGAAATTTAATCAAAAGTCATCACACTAGTGCTCTGTTTTTCCTGCCTAGATAGACATTTATATCTGCAACTATTAATATTCCATAGATCCTTTTATTTTCCTTGACAAAATACATACATTCCTCTTCTGGAATTTATCCTGCTCTTTATCCTACCATTATCTCAGGGTCCCTGGAGATCAGTCTTTGGCAGAAGTAGCAGGACAGCATTCAGTGGCACAGACACCTCCTGGTATAACCACATAATTGGGTCACAGATTGGCTTGATGCACAAAGATTGAGATAAATCCCTAGAGGAAATGAAACTTCTTTTTCTGTGTCTTGAATGAAACTTCACAAAGTTTCCATATCACCATACCTCTGCCTGGCATTATATATCTTATGGCAACATGAGCAGACTTCTCTGAGGACACTTTCTGGATTTAGAGCTTATTTGCCAAACCTAGAAATAAATTTTTGCTTTGGGAAATGGAATTGGAGTTAGTAGATCCGTATTTGGATTAGAAAATAGTTGTTTGGTGTTCTGCAGAAATATTTTACTACAAAACACCTTTCCTCTGTGATAACTTGAAGAACTTTCAGAGTTGAATGGTAATGATTATACATATCATTTATTGGACACTGACTGTTTGCTAGACACTGTGCAGAGTGTCTTATGTAAGTTATATCACTTGAATGTCATAAGAGTTCTAGAAAATAAAAATATTATCATCATCATTTGCCAGTAAGGGGTCTGAGACACTAAAGGTCTTTAATATCTTCTAGAAACAATTATTGGATGTGTTAATAAATTATGGTAGATGAACCACAAATATTAATTCCCTAAAAGTAGAGTCAGTTAATGAGAATAAACCATTACATACTAATATCACTCAGTGGCACAAGGAAATTGGGAGCAGCTCAGGTAATGTTAACATCAATTAGCACTTATGAAAACAGTTGATGGTTTTAAGAGCCCTGCTATGTACTCTATATTACTTCATCTGATCTTTGTATCCTCACTGTAACTTGTAACGGGATTGAGCAGGGGTAGTCATGAAGGGTAGCTGAGCACTACTGGAAAGGCTGACCAAAATAACAGCTAAAAGTGTCATGAGGGCCTGGATTTGAGGAAAGCACTAGCTATATAGGACTTTTCCTCTGAATAAATCTAATATAAAGTTACCTAAGAAAGCCAATTTTAAAAAATACATATTTTGGAAAATATCCATCTGCCCACCAAGACGTTTTAATCAGATATGATTTGAGGTTAGTGGATGGAGTCTTAGTAGATTTCCTGGAAATAATTCAGTTTTAATAGCTGTGGGTGAGTTAAAGTCATATAAGTAGCAGAGAGTAATCTGGATGTGAGAAGGGGATCTTGGGGTTTGGTGGGAAGAAAGGGGCCCAGAAGCTGTGGTTTATCTAGTGCACTGGCAGAGTCACCTGTGACCTTGAGAAAGGAAATTACAGACACCTGCTGCACTTCAAACTATGCTACCCACATGCCACAGACAGCTGTTTGAAGAACTGGAGTGAAGGAATGAGAAGGTAATTGTAACTATTACCCAAGAATGAGGTGATTGGGCTTCATCCCTTCTTCCTTGAGACTTATTGTAAAGCTCATTGTATACATGTAAGTTTTAGCTGATACCTAAGTATGACTGACTCCTCAATTGATGCTTCTGATCTTATAATTTCCTTTCTCCGTTCTGCTAGAAAAATCTTTGTAAGAAGTACTTAGGCCGTTAACAGTTGTTAACCCGAAGAACCTAAAAATGAGTACAGCTCAAAATGCCTGTCTTCCCAGGACTTTCATTGGGCCTTTCCATGGTAATTTTGTGTCACTGGTGCTACTAGCTGCTTAGTTCTTACCAGCAAAACCTTGTAATATACATATTCAGCTTAGCTCGCTCTCTCTTGTGTCCCACATGTATTTCTTTCTCTTCCATTATATTTCTGCAGTTGAACCTCTCTTGTCCATGGTTCCATAGCCAGAATCAGGGCTCTCTGCTGTTTCATGGAGAACTCTGTATTTTTGCTCAAATCTGTTGTTTTATTTATCATAACCAATTTTACTTCCCATAACCATAATTTCTGTGATGCTCTTTTTTGAATCACAGCTTTATTTGGATTTAATTCACATAGCATAAAATTTACCCTGATAGGGGCGCCTGGGTGGTTCAGTTGGTTAAGCGCATCTGCCTTCAGCTCAGGTCATGATCCCAAGGTCCCAGGATTGAGCCCCTCATTGTAGTCAGGCTCCCTGATCAATAGGGAGTCTGCTTCTCCCTCTCTCTTTGCCCCTCCCCCTGCCCTTTCTCTCTCACTCATTCTCTCTCCAAATAAATTTTTTAAAAAATTTTACCCTGTTAAAGTCTATAATTCAGTGAGTTTTAGTATATTCACAGTTTTATAACCATCACCACTCTCTTTTAAAGTATATTTGTTACCCAAAAAAGAAATCCCATACTCATTAGAAATCGCCACCACCGTCACCACCTCTCTCTAGCCCCCGCAAAAACTAATCTACTTTCTATCAGTATGGATTTGCTTACTCTTAACATTTTATATAAATGCAGTTATATCGTATGTGACCTTTTGTATCTGGCTTCTTTCACTTAGCATAATGATTTCAAAGTTCATCTGTGTTGTAGCATGCATTAGAATTTCATTCCTTTTTATGGCCGAATGATATTTTGGTACATGGATATACCTTACTTTATCCATTAATCTCTTGAACATTGGGTTGCTTCCATTTTTAGCTATGATGAGTAATACTACGTAAACATCTGAGCATAGGTCTTTGTGTGGACATGTTTTCGGTTCTCTTGGGCATAAATAGTACTGGAATTGCTGTGTCATATGGTAACTCTCTGTTTAACATTTTGAGGAACTGCCCAAATATTCTTCAAAGTGGCTAAACCATTTTATGATCCCACCAGCCATGTATGAGGGTTTAAATTTCTCCATATCCTTACTAACACTTATTATTGTCCTTTTTATTATAGCCATCCTAGTGGGTGGAAAGTAGTATCTTGTGACTTTGATTTGTGTTTCATTAGTGACTAAGGGTAGAGCATTTTTGAATTGCTCTATGTGTATCTTCTTTGGAAGATCTATTCAAATCCTTTGCCCATTTCCTAATTGGGCAAATTTTAATTCTGTTTTACTGTATTATTAATTAGATTTTTTCAATGAATGTTATATAAGTATGTGTATATATTAGATTGAAAGATTATTATGCCAAATGTAGAAATGAATTGTTTTTAGAAATTGAGTTAAAGTTAGCAAATCTGTATTTAATTTGGAAGACAGGACCACATTTATAACTGTGGGCATCCTACAGAAATATGTTATTACAAAACCTCTATAATAACTCAGAGAAATTTAGGAGTTAAATAATAATAGTTATACCTAACACTTACTGAATGAGTACTTACTATGTGCCAGGCATATGATGTATAAATATATACATGCTATATATACATCAATTGCATAACTATATAAACTATATATAAATATAAATATGTAAATATATTGTATTATGTATGTCTAGTTGGGTTTTTTTTTTATTGACTTGTAAGAGTTCTTATATACTCTGAATACAAATCTCTTATCAGATATATAATTTGCAGAAAATCACTCCCATTCTTAGGTTGTCTTTTCTCTTTCTTGATTGTGCCCTTTGAAGCACAACATTTTTAAAAATTTTTTATAAAGTCCAGTTTATCTACTCTTTTGTCACTCAGTGTTTTGATGTCTTATCTAAGAAACCATTGTCTGATCCAAGGTCACAAAGATTCATGCCAGTTTTCTTATGAAAGTTTTATACATTTAGTTTTACCTTTAGTTCTAGAATACATTTTGAGTTCATTTTTGTATATGGTGTGAATTAGGAGTGCAACTTCATTTTTTTGCTTGTGGCTATCTAGTTTTAGCAGCACCATTTATTGAAAAGACTGTTCCTCCCCCATTTAATTGTCTTGGCACCCTGTCAAAATCACTTGACTGTGAATGTAAGGATTTATTATCTGGGCTCTTAATTATATTGCATATAATTCCATATTCCTATGTTTATATCTGTAAACTACTGTTTTAATTTCTGTACCTTTGTAGTTTTTAAATCAAGGTATGTCCTCCACCTTTATTCTTCCAGTTTGTTTTGGCAATTCTAGGTTCTTTGTTTCCATGTGAATTTTATAATCCCCTTCTCAGTTTCTGTAAAATTTTTGATAGGGATTTTGTTGAATCTGTAGATCAAAATTGAAGAATATTTTCGTCTTACTATTAAGTCTTTAGTAACATGGCTCTTTCAATTAATCTAGATATTTTTTAATTTCTTTCAAAGATATTTTGTGATTTCCAGTATATAACTCTTGGACTTTCATTTGAAGTACTTCATTTTTTTATGATATTGCAAATGAATTGGTTTTATATTTGGATTGTTCATTCCTCAGGTATAACAATATACTTGATTTTTGTTTATTGATGTTGTATTCCACAACCTTGTTGAATTTGTTTATTCTAAAAGATGTTCTGGGTGTTTTTTTGTGGATACCTTCTGATTATCTATATATAAGATCATGTCATCTACTAATAGAGGTAGTTTCACTTCTTCCCTTCCACCCAAATGCCTTTTTATTCCTTGCCTAATTATCCTAGCTAGAATTTCTAGTTCAGTGTCTTGTTCCTAATTTGCGGGGGGCGGGGGGGGACTTTCAGTCTTTAACCATTAAGTATGTTTTTTGTACATTGCCTGTATCAGGTTGAGAACGTTCCTTTGTGTTCTTACTTGTTGAGTGTCTTATGAGGAAAGGAGGTTGGACTTCGTTAAATGATTTTTGCATTATCTATTGAGGTAATTATATGGGTTTTGTCCTTAATGCTATTAATATGGTCTTTTAGGGGCACCTCAGTGGCTCAGTCTGTTCAGTGCCCAACTCTTGATTTTGACACAGGTCATGTTCTTAGGGTTATGAGATCAGCCTCACACTGAGCAGGAGCCTGCTTAAGATTCTCTCTCTCCCTTTACCCGACACATATATATGGTCTTTTACACTGACTGATTTTCATGTTAAACCAAACTCTCATTCCTAGGATAAATTTCACTTGGTTATGGTGGGTAATCCTTTTTACACGTTGCAGATTCTGTTTACAGGTATTTTATTAATGCTTTTACATCAATATTCATAAGAAATCTTAGTCTTGTCTAGTTTTGGAATTACAGCAATACTCCATAGAATGATTTGGAAAGTGTTCATTTCTCTCTTATTTTTTGGAAGTGTTTGTGAAAAATTGATGTTATTTTTTCTTTAAACATTTGGTACAGTTCACCAGTAATGCATACCATGTGGGGGCTTTTCTTTGTGGGAAGTTTTTTAATTGCTAATTCAACCTCATTATACTCAGGTTTTCTTTTTCTTCTTTAGTCAGTTTTGTGTCTTTCTAGGAACGTATTCATTTTATCTAGGCTACTTAATTTTGTTAGCATACAGTTGATAACAGCACTCCCTAGGATCCTTTTTATTTGTCTAAGGCCAGTTCTGATATCTCTTCTTTCATACCTGATTTTATTAATTTGAATGTTACCTCTCATCTGTTAATTTTATTGATCTTTCAAAAGAATTATTAATTTTCTTTATTCTTTTTCTATCTGCTATCATTTACTTCCATGCTAGTGTTTATCATTTTCTTCCTTCTGCTTACTTTACATTTAGTCTTACTTTTTTAAAGTATAAAATTAAATTATTGATTTAATATCTTTCTTTTCAATAAAAGCATTTACAGCTACAAAATTTCCTCAGAACACTGCTTTTTGTTGCATTCATACAATTTGGCATATTGTGTTTATTTTTTTGTGTGTATCTTTTCCTAATTTCCTGAGTTGATTTCTTTTTGATCCATTGGTTATTTAGGAGTGTGTTGTTTGATTTGCACACATTTATGAATTTCCCAAAGATTCATAACTGATTTCTGTTTTTATTTCTTCGTGGTTAGAGAACATGCTTTCTATGATTTTAGGAGTTTTTTAAAAGGCTTATTTTATGGCATAGCTTACAGTCTATCCTAGAGAATGTTCTGTGTGCACGTAAGAAGGATATGTACTCTGCTTTTGTTGGGTGCAGTGTTCTCTAGATGTCTGCTAGATCTAGTTGGCTTATGGTATTGATCAGGTCTTGCATTTCCAGATTGATGTTGGGTCTAGTTTTTCTCACTGTTGAAGGTGGGGTATTGTAGTCTCCAAACATTGCTGTGGACCTGTTTCACATTTTAGTTCTACCAGTTTTGCCATATGTACTTAGAGGCATACATACTTAGAAGTTTGTATTACGTGCACATGTATTTATACATACTTATGTCTTCTTAATTGACTGACTTTTATTTATCATTTAGAATGTTGTTCTTTGTCTCTACTGATGATCTTTTTCTTAAATTCTATTTTGCCTGATACTACAATAGCCACTCCAGTCCTCTTTTGATTTCTGTTTGTGTGGTTTATTTTTTTCATCCTCTTTAATTTTTTTTGTCTTTAAATCTAAAATGTGTCTTTTATAGACAGCATACAGTTGGATCATTTTTTTTTTCCCATTCTGATAATCTGTGTTTTCTGTTTGGAGCATGTAATCTATCTACATTTAAAGTAATTACTGATGGGGTAGAATTAAGTCCACAGTGTAGTTTTGTTCTCTTTTTTGGGAGGGAGAAGAACAGAGGGAGAGGGAGAGAGAGAATCTTAAGCCAGCTCCATGCCTAGCATAGAGTCTGATGCAGAGCTCTATTTCACATATCTCACAACCCTGAGATCAAGACCTGAGCCAAAATCAAGAGTTAGATGCTTAACTGACTGAGTCAGCCAGGCACCCCAGTTTTGTTTCCTTTTTCTTTTTTTTTTTTTTTTTTAGATTTTATGTATTTATTTGAGAGAGAGAGAGAACATGAAGTGGGGCGGGGCAGAGGGAAAGGGAGAAGCAGACAAGCAGACTCCCCACTGAGCAGCGAGCCCAGTCAGGCTTGATCCCATACCCAGGATCATGACCTGAGCCAAAGGTAGATGCTTAACCATATGAGCCACCCAGGCACCCCCCAGTTTTGTTTTATGTCTGATATATCTTTTTGTTTTTTTATTTTTTATTTTTATTACTCCCTTTTTCTAGTTAAATTAATATTTTTCACTATAGTATTTTAATTCCCTTTTTTTAAAAATATGACTTCTCTTAGTAGTTACCCCGAGAATTACAGTTAACATTTTAACTTAAAACAGCCTAGTCTGGATTAATATCAGCTTAATTTCAGTAGTATGTTAAAAGTTTACTGTAATGCAGCTGTTTTTCCTTTTATCTCCTTTATGCTATTATTGTTACTCAGGTTACAGCATTATACATTGTAAGCTCATCAACACTTTTTTATAATTATTTCCTTATGAAGTTGTCTTTTAAATCAGATGGAGGAGTTACCAAAAAAAAAAAAAAATACTCTTATATTTATCTATGTAGTTACCTTTTCTTCTGCTCTTATTTCTTCATGTAGACTTGAGTTACTGTCAAAATGCCCTTTTGTTTCAAACTGAAGGACTCCCATAGTTTTCTTGAAGGGCAGATCTGCAAGTTATGATCTCTGTTATCATTTATCTGGGAATATGTTAATTTCTCCTTTTTTTTTTAAGATTTTTTTTTTATTTTATTTATTTGACACAGAGAGAGAGAGATCACAAGGAGGCAGAGAGGCAGTCAGAGAGAGAGGAGGAAGCAGGCTCCTTGCTGAGCAGAGAGCCCGATGCAGGGCTCGATCCCAGGACCCTGAGATCATGATCTGAGCCGAAGGCAGAGGCTTACTCTGCTGAGCCACCCCGGCGCCCCCTCCTTCCTTTTTAAAGGATAGTTTTGCTGCATGTTGAATGATACGTGAGTCTTTTAGCACAAAATGTTGAAAGCCTATTCCTACTAACTTTTGACCTCCCAAGATTTCTGATGAGAAGTCTGTTGTTAGTCTTATTGAGAATCCTATGTGATGTGTTTTCTCTTGCTACTTTCAAGGTTCTTGGTCTTTGTCTTTCAGTAGTTTGACTGCAATATTTCTAGATGTGGATCTTTTTAAGTTTATTCTTTTGGAGTATGTTTAGCTTCTTGGATGTGCACATTAAAGTTTTTCATCAGATTTGGGGAGTTTGGGGCCGTTACTTACTCAAATATTTTTTTCTCTTTTTTGTCTCCTTCTGGGATTCCCATGCATATGATAGTATAGTTGGTATCCCATACATCTCTGAGGCTCTGACATTCTTCTTTTTTGTTTCTGTCCCTCAAACTAGGTAATCCCAACTTACTTATCTTAGAAGTTCACTGATTCTTTCCTCTACTGGTTCAAATCTCTTGAATGCTTCTAGTTAATATTGTAATTTGTATTCTATTAATACAAATTTTAAACTCTGGAATTTGTATTCTATTAATAATTTCTGGTTTTATTGGTATTTTCTATTCATTGTGACATATATATGTAAACATACCTGTGTGTGTGTGTGTGTATTTTTTTTTTTAAACCAAGTAAATCTAATGTCTGGGCTTCCTCAGAGACAATTTCTGTTGACTTATTTAATTCCCCTGTATGGTTATACTTTACTGCTCCCTTTTGTGTATCATAATTTTTTGTTGATAACTAGACATTTGAAATGGTATAATGTGGCACATCTGGAAATTAGATTTTCTACACCTGCTCCCCATGGCTTCTCATTTTTGTTATTGTTACTGTTAATATTTATTTAGTTGGTGACTTTCCTGGAGTAATTCTATATGATAAAGTCTGTATTTTTTGTGTTGTTTGACCACTGAGGTGTCTGTTTGGTCAGCTAATGGTTGGAGAGAAATTTCCTTAAATGCCTGGAACCAAGTTCTGTAGCCTTTTCCAAGGGGTTCTGTGTGTGTGTTGGGATTTGTTTTCATTGTCTCAGTAGGCAGCTTATAACTCTGCCTTACTTACACTTCACTTTCTGCTTGCAAAAACTGTCAAGGTTAACCAGAGATGAAAAATTAGAGCCTTCTCTGGGCATACACACAGTCCTGCACATGCACATGGCCTTCTAGGTTTCCAGGAATGTTAGAGCTTTTCAGAGTATCCTATAGACATGTCATTTCCCAATTTTATCTTTCAGGTTTTTTGTCCAGTTCCTTATTTGTCCTAACTCATATCATCACCTAAGTTGCCACTCTTTGTTTTTGACAAATGCCCTCAGGATACAGCTGTACATACTGCTGGCTCTGAGTCACAGCAAGTAAAGACAAGCCCAGAGAATGGAACTTGACAGACTTTTCAGGAGCTGCCACCTAGGTCATATAGTGGTACTTCTCTGAATATAGGGCTTTGGAGGCTTTGAACCTATTCTGTGCTATCTGGTGACTGCTAGCCTGCGAGGTTTTGGTTACCATAGTTGTGAGTCTGTTTTCAAGGCTGCCATAGAGCTGGCAAGAGGTTAATGGGAATGGGACAGGTTAAAACTCCACAAAGCTTGCAGTGTTTGCCAAGATTCAACTGGGGTTTTTGTGAATACATGATCCTTGGATTGTTGTAGTGCTTTGGCTAATATTCAGACTTCTTAAAAAGTTGGGTTTGACCATTTTTGTCAGTGTTCTTGCCTTTATGGAAGAGCCAGATTTTCTCCCCCTTTCCAAAAGTGCTTCTCTACTCATTTGTTCATAATCTCAAGTTTTCCATTTGTATCTTTAAAATTCTATGTGCTGATACTTGTTTTTCCATTTGAAATACTGTTTGGTAAGTTTTATAGTGTCTTACTTATATGTGTACATCTCCATACATTACACAATTAAAATTATATACTAATGTAGGGATGTTTTCCATTAAGCTTTTTCATTATCTTTCTGTTATTCTTCTCTTCTTCCCCACTAAACCAAATGCTCACATGAGCTTTCCCTAGAATATTTGGATTGACATTAGAATTGGAAATAGATGAGCATCAGTGCTTAAGATGAGCAGTGAATTATTGATGTCTAGCTATTAGCAACCTGAAAAGTTTCTCTCTTTACATTTATAAACTGATTACTCAAGTTTCTTTTGCAAAGTCTTTCCTAAATAATTCTGCCTGTAGTCTTTTAGTAATTCCCTCCACCCTTAAATATAAACTGCAGTAATCAGATGGGCACACACGTTAAGATACATATATAAGCTGTCGCCTTGGCCCAATTTCAGTTTTCCACCTAATTTCCCAGTTCAGTGACCTCAACAAATTGTGACTAAGAAGCTAATATAAAGAAAATGTTTTGATGATCTTCTTCAGGTACCTTCTTTTATAGAAATCCCAAGTTTTTAACACCTTCCTTTCAGCATAACCTTAAGGAAAGTCACAGTGAACCAAGCAGCCTCATATTTATGTGGTTCCATGAAGGCCTCTAACTTCAAAATTAAATATGTAAATTTACAGATTAGAAGCATAGGCTTAGGAGAAAATAGACCTACTACTATCTAGAATCTTCCAGACTGTGAATTAGACAAATAAAAATTATTTTAATTTGTAATTAAAGAAATTAAAGGCATAATAAATACTAAATACAGTAGTGGTTATGAATGTGTGTGTATGTTTACAAATACACACACACACATACATAGAATATGCTTTAGTGCACCTGGGTGGCTCGGTCGGTTGGGTGTCCAACTCTTGGTTTCAACTCCTGTCATGATCTCAGGGTTGTGAGATCAAGACCCGCTTCAGGCTCCACATTCAGTGGGGAGTTACTTGAGATTCTCTCTCCCGCTGCCCCTCCCCCCACTCATGTGCTTGCTTGCTCTCTCTAAAATTAAAAAAAAAAAAAGGGATATGTGTATATACCATATGTGCTTAGTACATCCCTGGCATATAGTAAATATTAAATAAATGGTAGATACACATATTTCTGGATATAGCTAGATGAATACACACATGCCTATAGCATAGCAGATTATTAAATAACAGTAAATGTATATCGACGCTGAGAAATGACCCAAACTGAGATTTATATACTTGCTTTAGAACTAATACATTTAAACCCTTGGTTGAATAAGACTAAGACATATAAATGTAGTGTTGTTTTTATGTAAAATATATCATAAAACAAAGCAGATTGTTATAAATATATTAATTTCTGCTAAACTTTAAAAATAAAGATTTATAGTATATAATGCTTGGAACAATATGTTTTTCTTAATTTTATTCTAAGCATTTTCAGGTCAAGAACCATAGGCTGCATTTCTTTGTCTTTCCCATACTGTGTACACTGCCATATATATAGCACACACGTGAGATATTTATTATATGAACGAGATATTAATTAATTCATATTTTTAGAATTTGCTTATAATTTGAATGAGTTCTGTTCATAAATTTAACAAATGTATTTAGGAGTGCTCTTAGTTCTCAAAAGTTTCTGTAATATCAAGGACTGCAACTCTTTACAGTTAGGGTTGGTGGCCAGAAAATCTTGAAGATGACATTAAGCATCAAAAAAAGGTTTAAATTTCGTTCTCAAAAGACTTGTCTCCAGACCTTACATTACTTTTAAGTAATATGTCTGTTATCCCTATAGTGGGTGTTTAAGCACAGAGATGTACACCTGTACTTCACTCTAAAAAAAAAAACAATAGAAATTGCAGCTCACTTAGACATTTTGAGTTCTTGTACGTGCCTCTTCAAGTTTAGAGAAGACTTTTCCTAAGTAGTTTTGCAGCAATACAGGTCTATTTGAAGACTGTTTCCTAACTTATTTACCTATATTTATTTTTAAGTTTTTAACATTTATCTGTTTGCCTTTATTTATAGTCTTCACAAGTTTATACATTTTTTCATTTTAATATTTATAAATTTTCATGTTTCAGTATTTTAAAAATTCTTTTACTACCTCTCACAGCTCTATGACTCATGGAAAGACCTGGCCAGGAAAGCAGCATCTACACATAGATAAAACCAAGTAATAAATGCGGTACAGTAAAGGAAGAACATTCACTTATCATAAGGGATATATCTCTATCTATAATCTCTATAAAGCACTACCTTTAAACCATGGAGTATAAAATTTATAACTACTAAAACTGTGTCTATAAATTGTTCATAAATATGTTCTTTGCAAATACTTGAATTTATTTTTGTTTAGATATGTTATCTTTATCTAGCTCTTTCTTACTAATATTTTTATATTTACTCATAGCTCATGGTTTATTAAGAGAATTTAAAGAAATTCATCATCCTTTTCTGAAGGAATTATAAATTATTATTTTAGAATTTAATATGAGCATATACCCTGGTACTATGTATTAGCAACTTGAAAGTATATAAACAGAAGAGTAATTTTTACAAATACTAAGAGTATCCCTTTTCGGAAAAGAGCTACCAGACCAAAAACAATGAAACGTGCAATAAAACTAAGCTCTCTTAGAGCATGGATCTTTGTTGGTATGGTTCCCTGCTGTCTTCCTAGCCTGTAAGAGTAGCTCACTCACAGTAGGGATGTCATAATTACTGCCAGATGAACAGATTTGATTTTTCAATTGTGCTTGTTTTTCTATTTTAAAAGTTTTACTAATCCTCAAGAGATTGTAGGGAAACCTAAGAAATATTTGCCCTGACTCCTAGTTGCAGTTTGAGCATCTGCTTTTTGATAAAATGACAAAATAGATGTTAAATTACTCAAATCTGGAGCTAGTCAACATTTCAGTGAGACAAGAGGAAAGCTAAGTGAGATAAGTAAAATTAATAGGAAAGGAGGAACAGGTTTACTTTTTTTTTTTTTTTTTTTTTTTTAAGTTTTGCCAATAACACTTTGTTAAAAGCTTTGGCTTTATATTTCTTACCCATTCAGTTGCATACTTGATATGTGCAAAAAACAAGTATTCATGTTTTATAAAGTAGATCATTGAAATAAAGTATTAACTAAATAAACTTTAGGTATGTTAGAATCCTCTGGAAGGCTTGTTAAAACACAGATTCCTGGGCCCATCCCCAGAATGTATGATTTTAATTGCTCTGGAATGGGGCCCAAGAATTTGCATTTCTTTTTTTTTTTTTTTCCTAAGAACTAGCATTTCTAACAGACTTCAGGTAATGTTACTGTTGCTGGTTTGGAGACCACACTTTTGGGACCCTAATCTAAATCAGTGATTCATAATTCTTCCTTTCCTATCCCTCCCAAGAAGGAAAATTATAGTACACTGTCATTTTTTTCTTCACTAACAAAAAAAAACAACAATAACAACAACAAAAATCTGTAGTCTAGTCCAAAAAAATTTGCATCATTCTCTTGATTTTTTAAAACACATCTCAATAAAAAGATACGTTTTGGAGCCTTTTTAAATGAAGCACAAATGATTCACTGTAACAAAATACATGAATTATGATTTCCAGTAAGAAAAGTTTTAAGTAAATACTAATCATTGTATAAAATGAGTAGCTTTATTTGTGAAGTCCAAAGGTCAAGTCATTCATATTTGTCAAAGAAGTAGTATTTCCAAATGTTAATTCAGAAGAAACGTTTTTTTTTTTATAATTTTTTTTTTAAGATTTTATTTATTTATTTGACAGAGAGATCACAAGCAGGCAGAGAGGCAGGCAGAGAGAGAGGAGGAAGCAGGCTCCCCTAGACAGCAGAGAGCCCGATGCGGGGCTCGATCCCAGGACTCTGAGATCATGACCTGAGCCAAAGGCAGCGGCTTAACCCACTGAGCCACCCAGGCGCCCCTCAGAAGAAACATTTTATTGTCATTGTTCTTTATTTATTACCAGGAGGCTTTTCCTCTGTAGGGTTGCAGCAGTCAAACAAGCTTTTCCAATTCATGGATGATCACAAATTATACAGCTACACTATTACCCAACAAATTAATATTTTGAATTTACTTTAAAATCTATGAATGCTCTTCTTTTAGAATAATTATTGGAGTGCCTGGTATAAGAGAATTTTAAATCTGGAGGGTATACCATATACATACATAGCATCGGGTCTAGACCCCTCCGTCTATAGACATCCAGTGTGAGTGTTTTTGTGGTATGCTTCAGCCTTAGATGCCCCAAACAGGTCTGGAAACTCAATGTTTTGATTCCTAGTTTAGTATTCTTTCCATTACCCTAGTTACTTTGCCAGAAGGTATTTGGATCA
This sequence comes from Enhydra lutris kenyoni, assembly GCF_002288905.1. NCBI lineage: Eukaryota > Metazoa > Chordata > Mammalia > Carnivora > Mustelidae > Enhydra > Enhydra lutris. The sequence goes on along the minus strand of NW_019154101.1, from coordinate 29,343,757 downwards.
AGTATTTTCAAATATTTGTCTGATGAAGTGTATATAAAGTTCACATATATATAGCAGGATAGAAACAGATAGTTTGGTACAGAAACAATAAACTTTGTGCAATTATTTACTTTTTTATCTCTGTTTTCTTAATTTATTATTATTATCCAGATAAGATCAGTTCAAAATAACAGGACCTTAGTGTCTCTTTTTTTTTTTTCTTGGTGTCTTTTTTATAAATATCTTTCAGGTATCTTACATAGTACTTACGGGAATAATCATAAGAGACCGTATATATTTTAGCACATGATGCTTAACTAGGGCTGTATGTTTCTTTATTCCTTGCATGAAATAAAATACAGGTCCAGTGTCACTCTTAGAAAAGTATTTAGTCTTTGGGTATTCAGTAATGCACTTCTGTGCAATTCAGAATTTGTTGTTAAATTTGGTTTCCTGCTAACATTTTTTAATCTGTTCCTTGTTTCTATTTTCATAATAATGATCAAATATTCTGTAATTGATGTTATTGAGGAATGAGACTTTCTTAAAGCTTATTTTACTTGTTAAGTAATTACTGGGGGCAGTGGGCAGGCAGAGCCAGGGCAGGAAAGGGGGCCCACGTGGAGGCTGGCTTGCTGCAGCATGGCTCATGAGCTGGCACACCAATGCTCAAGTGCACGGTGCTCAGTGAGACAGGGTGCTGGGCAAGTTACTCCTGAGCTCTGTGCCGCTGACACCTTCCTGAACCAGTGGGGCCCACCATCTGCAGGGCAGGCAGCACCTCATGAGGCTCCGACACAACAAGTATGATCAGACAGGAGGACTATGGTTGTCTGAGGCCTTTAGCTTATCCAGTGACTGTTGTCTTCCTTTGCTGCTCTGTGGCCTCACTTCAAAATGTGAAAGAAGAGGGACACCTGGGTGGCTCAGGGGGTTGAGCTTCTGCCTTCAGCTCAGGTCCTGATCTCAGGGTCCTGGGATCAAGCCCTGCATTGAGCTCTCTGCTCAGCAGGGAGTCTGCTTCCCCTGCCTCTCTGCCTACTTGTGATCTCTCTGTCAAATAAATAAATAAAATCTTAAAAAAAAAAAATGTGAAGGAGGAATGGGCACCAGAACTTAGGGAATACACACTAAATGTGCCTCATTTAACAGGAACTCAGACTGATCTGCAAGGTGATCCCAAAGCTTTAGCAAGACTGAATAATATAAAAGAAAAACCTGTGTGTGTAGAACAAGGACAGAAACTAGCAAAGAAGATAGACACTGACAGATGGAAAGTTCAGCTTTAACCCAGAAAGGATTGAAAACAGTGTGTGATGAGGCTGTCATAGCCATTTTAAGTCCAAAGAAATACACAGTTAAAAAAAAAAAACAAAAAAAAAAAAAAAAAAAAAAAAAAAAAAAAAACGAACAACAACAACAAAATCAAGATGTATAAACTGTTGTTTGAGTTGAAGTGCTACAGCTATACCTAGACCTCTTCTATGAAGAAGTTTACAACTGAAAAGAAGTGGAGGGTGGGGGGAGGGGTCCGCGGGATCCCTGTCCTCAGAGATTTACAAATCCATTAAAAATGTTTCCTAAATATCCAAGCAGTAAGGAACAGCATCTGAGACACAAACTATTATAAATATTTTGTTTCAGGTAGCAGTTACAGTCTCTCAGGCTGTTTCAAAGTTTTAAAAAGCTGTAGTCCCATCACATTGTAACTACATAAAAAAACAGTGCTGTAAGTGGAGCTGCCTGGCTTAAACCATACCCATTTCTGCACGATCCTTACGGAACCTGCGAAAAGAAATATCTGCTCTCTTTGCTCCAATAATTGTAAGAACATTCAAGAGCATGTGAGTCGCTTTCTGTTTACCCAGAGTGGTAAAAATCACAAGACCAGCCACACAGCCAGAGGTCACTCTAAGGATAGAGGAGAGGGCCATTCATGAGGAGAAAATACATAAAATAAAAATTTTTTTTTAAAAAAAGGTCTTATTATCACTTGTGCACAAGTTAGGTTTATGTAACCTAAATATTTCTATATAAAAGATTAATGTGCTTTCTTAAAGAATGCCAAATATATAATAAGGTTGTAAGTGCCTTTATCATGAGCACTAAAACTACACATTTTAGTTACTGTGCTTTTAACTGTAACAAGGCATCTGGCAAAAAATAAATAAATAAATAAATAACAATTACTGAGATGTTACTTTTTGTTTCACCTTACGTTAATTGGTCATAATCCTGCCAGTAACCATAAAAGTACCCTTAATAAGTCTTTGGCTGAGTACTGATGTGCCCATGTTTGGGATAAATCTCCATAAGGAAAGAACCATCGGGAATTAGTAAGCTACACAGAGAATGGGAACAATTCACATTCCCAACAGCCAGGTTGAAAAAAACCTTCTAATATGTGGGCATCAAGTAGAATTATCAAGAGGGTCACACCCTCGTAGTGGGGGTTACTGAGCCCTAGACTAAAATCCTCCCAAATCCACTCTAACACAACTTAAAATCAAACCTGGAAAGGGTCAAACTGATAAGGGGAAAACTGTACTCTAAGATAACCAACCAAAGCAGCCAGGGAATTCCAGTCCCTGTCTCAAAGCCCTTCCAGGTTCTTCTTCCCTACCCGTTTCCCGCATGCATATCAAAAGTACCAAGTATGCAGAAGTGGAAGGGTATAAATTACCCTCCCTGCTTGTGCTCGGGGGTCAGACCTTTGGAGAACACTCTCCTCTGAGCCCACCGGGGTTAAATAAACCTCCAATTGTCCAAAGTCTCTGAGTGCCCCTTGGTTCTTCCATCAGGATCCAGTCCAGGTTCCCTAACAAAACTAACAAGTAACTACATGCCAGAAAAAGGTCCAACACTTTGTACAAGTACAAAGGTCTTATACTCTTTAAGGGAGTACAAGAAAATCCAACATTCCCCAAAGTAAAATTCACATATATTAGTTTTCTAGGGCTATTATAATAAATTAGCATAAATATGGTATGGCTTAAAACAAGAGAAGTTCATTCTTTCAAGAGTATTCTAGAGGCCGGAAGTCAGAAATCAAGTTAAGCAAGGAAGAAAGCAGAGGGAAGGTGGTGGGATCCAGATGCACGTTGGCTGCAGCCTGGCACAAAGAAGTTTCCCAGTGGCCAGAGAGTCAGCTGGGGCAATCAGAGAGGAGAAAGTACTCAGGTGTCTGAGTTTATTCAACATAACTTAGCCTATTGAATGACTTGGGACCATTATGAATATTGATTCTTTGATTATTTTAGAGCCAAAGTTGCAAGAAGTCTCTGCTGCTGGACAATACTGGTTAATGTTCCTTCAGTACACTGGTTTCAAGAACTATTGAGACTTCTTCAGAGACAACAATAATCATGAAAAATCTCTCAGAAGTTAATATAAGGAGGAATTCACCTAAATGTCTTAAAACAGCCTGACAGACTCTGCTTTATTAAACCAAGAAATTGTCTTTGGCAAGCACTGCTTGGAAGACTGAAAAATGAACATCAGGAAATTAATTAACTAATTAATTAACTAATTAAAAAACAAAACAAAACAAAAAACCCACAATGGCACCTTCCTCATGCCTGCACCCAAGCAGTTTGGCAGGCTTTGAGAAGAAGGAACTCTGTTTCAGGTATTTGAATCATGGACAAAATTTGACCATTTCCCAGACCTGTCATTACCAGGATGGGCACATAAATGAATGCTTTTAAACTTCTTTTGCAGAAAGATGTCATAACTCCTCTGTCAGCTCAAAGATCTTGCCGAAGATACTCTGTCATATAAGTTCCAGAGCGCTGTGTGGTACGTTGTAAAAGATACTCATCACAAGAATGGTCAAGACTAATGACAAGAGCTACCAGAAGACAGAGAAAAGATAGATGCAGGATTAATTTAAAACACATTAATTTAAAACACACCTCTTGATGAGATTGTGTCTCCCAACATTTTTTGGTTTTTGTTTTAAAATTGATTGATTGATTTGAGAGAGAGAGAGAGAGAGAGCATGACTGGGAGGAGCAGAGGGAGAGAGCGAATCCCAAGCAGACTAAGCTTAGAGCCCCATGCGGGGCACTATCTAAGGAACCTGAGATTACAACCTGAGCCAAAACCAAGTCAGACATTAAGCCAACTGTGCCACCGAGGCACCCTCCCAACTTTTTTATGGAGCTTTACTTTACTCTGAAACAGTGAGATTATAACAAAGTATAATTGAAGATGGGGAAGACAATTTATACAGAATCCACTACAAATCAAAACAAGCAGAGAAGTTTACGGTGTATACTAAGATGCTCAAAAGAGAGTAAGTAGTCCTCAAATGAGAAGATGGCATATTGGATGAAAACACACACTGGAATGTAAAGCAGATTATCATAAGCCACATGGGTTTTGTCACGTACCTTCAGTATGAGGAAGGAATGGTCATAACTCCACTGCCATAATGTAGACTTGGCATGTGAAGCATACCGATTCCTCACTTATAGCAGTTTTGCACTTTCATGTCAGTAATGGTATGAGGATGAGATTCTCCAAATACTTCCTTTGCTTTGAGAGATGTAGCCTTCCCAGCCATCACCCTCCTGAGGATGTTGGTGACAAGGCCATTCATTGTTTCTGCATCAGGAAATAATACTATAATGGTGTTGGATGCAGTACTGTAAGCTGGTGAGGACCCAAAATAGCTAGAAGTGAAGTATTGGCCATTTGCGGTGCCATGACAGGCCGTAGTGAGTGATTCATCAAACACCATCCAGCTGTAGAACTGTATTAGTCTGCCAGGACTACTGTAACAAAGTACCATCAACTGAGGGCTTCAACAAAAATGTATTTGCTCACAGTTCTAGAAACTAGAAGTCCAAAATCAAGTAGCCAGCTGGGTCAGTTTCTTCTGATACCTCTCCTTGGCTTGCAGACAGCTGCTTTCTCAAAATGTCCTCCTATGTCCTTTTTCTCTGTGCACATGTGCTCCTACTATTTCTTCCTCTTTTTTGTAAGGACACCAGTCCTGTTGGATAAGGGCCCCACCCATATGAGCTCATTTGGCCTTAAGTATCTATTTAAAGGCCCTCTCTCCAAATACAGTCACCTGATGAGGGCTTCAATCTATGAATTCGGGGTGGGGGGGGGAAGGGGGGGGAAGGGGCGGCATACAATTCAGTCCACAACAGGGATGTAGAGGGTAGAACATATTTACCAGGACTGGAAAGCCACGTAGAACTGGTGTGCTAGATTTGATTATATGAGGAGGGCAATCCATGGATAATTTAATTGGAAAATGGAAATGTAGAATCTTCTAGATCTTTTGGACCCCTGTACCTCTGAAGGAACTCTTATCATCGGGCCCTCATAGACAATTCAGGAAAGGTTTTCTGACTCTAGTTTGATGAATTCCACATTATCAAAATCCGCGGAAGGACACAAGCCTGATGTGGGACTCCCTGAATGATTCTCTTGCCTAAGCTGAATCTCTCGTACTCTTCTTCCCAGCAGCCACCTCAGCACTTATTCAGAGAAATAAGTGCACACGGCCTTTCTACTTCCGTAAGATTCATCAGAGTTGTGCTATTTCTGTGTACCAGAGCTAGGATGAGGAACAGCAGCAGCAGATGCTTACAGTTTTCTAGGACTGGGTCTCAGGTGTCTTGAAAGGAGCACAATGGGCCTGCTGGTGGCCCAGGATTGTTGGTCCTCCCTGCAGTCAGCCACTTAAATAGTGCCACCCAAAAATGTGTCTGATCTTTCACGAGGGATTAAGATCTCTGTCCCTCCCTTCCCCTCTGCTGCTTCTTCCCCAGTGTTTGATTCTAGACTGAGATGTCCTATACATGTATTTAGTTTGAAGAAGAAAAAAAAAGTATAACTCATAGTTAACTTTAGTAAGTTACTAAATTTCTCTGTGCATAAAATTTCTCATTTATGAAATTGAAATAAGAATTCATACCCTGACAGGATTGTGCTACAGATTGTATAAGAACTTTCGTAAGCCACTAGCATCATACCTAGAATGTGGCAGGCACTCAGAACATTTTCATTAGCTTTCTTCTGTGATAGTACCAGGTAGAAGAATAAAGGAGAAAAGGTTTGGAAACGCAAGAAGGAAGCAAAGAGTTAAAAGTTCCACTTTTACATAAGTGATTTGATGTCAATACACTCAAAGGCATAAGAGGTTTGTAAACTTGAAACAACATACTGCATAATGCATTGTGAATTATAGACTGTGCTAAGCAGTACAGTTGGAATGGCATTTGTACCATTTGACTTAAATTATTATTACTGCCCTTATACCAGGTAGTGACAGCAGGTAATTCCAGATTTATCCATTAAAATATCCTGGTTAATGTGTTAATAAATACTGTAAATTAATTTAAAAAGCACTATCCAGAGTTTTGTGAATTCTTATGGCATCCCCTACATCAAACCATTATCTCTTCCCATTGCCGGTAGTATGAGCATGAGCTCCTGTAGCGTGCATGATCTGGCCCCTACTACCCCTGCAGCCTCACCTCCCCCACCTGGCTAGTGAGGCTCTTACCTCTAATTCAGGCTCCCACCGTATTAGTCTATTGTAGGTTTCTCTTCCCTGGACTCTCACACATGTGGTACAGTCTGCCCAAGACACACTTTCCATCTCTTCACCTAGCCAATTCCTGATTATCCTTTCTAGATTAACCCTTCTAGAAAGGATCCTATTTATTGTTATATATCTAGCCCCTAACCCCTAGGCACATTAGGATTTCAGTAAATACTTGTTAAGTAAGTGAATGAGTACTCAACCTAAATGCAAAGGATTATAATGATAATTTTCCATTACATATATAGTTGTATAACCTGTTAATTTTTTTTTATTAAGTAGGCTCCATGCTCAGTGTGGGGCTTGAACTCATGACCCTGAGATCAGGATCTGAGTCAAGATCAAGAGTAGGATGCCTAACACACTGAGCCACCCAGGCACTGCCTATTAATTTTCAAATCCCATTTAAGTAGGAAAAGAAGTAGTTTATTCTTTAGTACACATACTATGTCCTACATTATACAATGTATGACATATAAAACGGATACAAGGTCTTCCTTGTAACTGCTATAAGGGATTTGTTAAGTTTCCGTGCACTCATTCATTTTGATTTTACTTTTTGGAAAAGAAAAAAATCAAATATAGTGTCTACTGTACAACACAGAGAATTCTTATAGAAAGGCTTTTCCTTTTTAATTTGTGTCTAGTGAAAATAACCTTATTAAGAGTGTTTTAAAGGTAGTCAAAAGATTTAGATTGCGGATAGAAAATACCAAAGATCATGTGTTTTTGGGGAAATATATCTTAAAAAGAAATATTAACAGTAAACCAAGTGATCACAATGAAGTTATGTAATCAAGTTGTTTCATTGCTCTTTCCTTTTTGTAAAATTGTTGACATTCTGAAGAATTTTTTTTTCGGATACATCTGCTTAGAGATGGGAGAATGGGATCTGAAGGTAGTATAAAAATTCTAAGAAAGTGAATGGTGTGTGAGCCTTTTTTTTATTTGCTTCACAAGTAATTCACTTGTAAAAAAAATTAACATCTGCTATTTTGAAGCTAATCTTAGTGTATTGAATGCTCTTAACCATTTCTCAATCCCACAGTCTTTTATCTTGCTTCTCCTGCTGTGTTCCCACCACCCCTGATCCCATTAGCAAACCTTGAGACAGCCTCAGACTTACCAAAGTACTGCTTTGGTTTCAGCTGCTCTTCTGCAAGAGGAAGTGAATGTTGGGGGTTTTCTCTGTGGTACAGTTGTGATAAAGCTGTGGTGGTCTTATCTCTCTCGTAGGTAGTGGCTCTTTATGACTACACAGCGAATCGATCAGATGAACTAACCATCCATCGCGGAGACATTATCCGAGTGTTTTTCAAAGATAATGAAGACTGGTGGTATGGCAGCATAGGAAAGGGACAGGAAGGTTATTTTCCAGCTAATCATGTGGCTAGTGAAAGTAAGTTTTATGCTCCCTTCCTGGTTTACGAATATGGTGTAACTGATAGTCCAAGATTTTATCATTTGCTACCCTTTAATTTACTCGCTTTATAACTTTTGCTTATGTTTACCAATGGGTATCACTTTTCATTCTCATGATATAAAAATAAATAAATAAAAAGAGGGGGCAATAATGCACGAGAAAGCTACTCCATTCTGAGATTGGAATATGTGCTTCACAGACTCATCCTTGGGGGCCCTACCTGTCTGGCTACAGAGACATTGTTCTTCAGCCCTTTCTGCCTGCCCCCTGCTCTGCACACAGTTGTGTCAGCTCTCCTCTGTCCACAGTGGCTCCTCAGTTGACAGGCACCTTCAGAACCTCTAGTTCCCCAAGTCCCATTCTTTGACTTTGCATACCTCAGTCCCAGCCAGAACCTGCTGAAACGAACCTGCAGTAGGTTGTTTCATTCTCGGGTAAATAAAGTCCCAATTTGTGAGAAGAAAGAAGCTGGAGGAGAAATTCTACACGGGAGTTGTGAGAGCTGTCGATTTACTCCCAGGCCTTGAGAGGCGCAAATAGAACTGATAACAGAGAAGCTGGAAATGAAATAGCTTACAGACTGAGGAAAGAGGAGAAGTATAGCAGGGCTTCTTCAGGAGAATGCTTCCTATCAACAGACAGTTCCCTCGGTAATGTGGTAGGAAAGCCCAGTACTCAAGGGTCAGGAAAACTCGACACTGATAAAGATACCCCTCAGTTTCCTCCTGTAGAATGAGGAAGTTGAGCCCTGTCACCTTTAAGCTTCCTTCCAGAAACACTGAAATTGTATAGTTCTGGTTTAAAAGGTAGTCTAGACAGCCTTGGAAATATTCCCTTTTGAATCATTATCGTTAAGTCTTTTGTTTCTGCAAAGAAGAAATTATTATAAATAACAGTTGACTTTCAGTTTTGTCAGTAAAGTCCCATCTAACCCAAACTGGCTGAACGAAAGTACTATTGATTCCTACCTAAGTTCTAAATTTTGAAAGCAAAGGAGATGAAGGAAAACAGGAAGAATAATTTCATCCATGAGGACTGGGTGCTGGGCTAGACACAGATGAAATTAGTTTTCTTTCTGCACCCACCACCCTGTCTACACCCTGGTACTTCCCAGGGCCCGCCTGTCCCACTCTCCAGGGCTAGCTGTCTCTGCAGCTCTTTCCCTCAGCTTATCTGCTGCTTTCAGCAAACTCCTCCCCTCAAAAGTGCTAAGTGTCTCAAAAATTACCCACTTCTCTCCCTCATAACAAAATTCTTCATTTCCTCCGTGTCACTGTTGTAATTCTTCTTTGAGTACTAAATGATTGATAGCTCCTAAGCTACCTTTAATGTTCAAAAGAGGATATGTAATGGAGAAAAATTAAGGCAGTGTGGAAGGAAGAAATTTTAGGACAAGTTAATTCCCCGTCATTTTTCATAAGCTCACTACTTGCCACTTCCAGGTTGCCTCACATATCCCAGTTTCTTCCCTCCCCTTCACAGTGACGGCTTTCTCACTGCATCAGCAGCTCTAGTGCAGCAGGAGTAGCTCCCATTTCCAAATCAGGAGAGCTGCCTGTGCAATCATAGTGGCTCCAGAGTGTGTCTTTAATTTTAACTGGATATTACAGCCCATTGTTTCTTCCAGACACGAGTGGAAACATTTAAACTCTTTTTTTCACTAGACAGGATAAAGGTGATGTGTGTATTTCTAGAGAGGATGGTATCAGATTTTTAACTTTAGAATCTAGTTAATTTGCAGAAATAACCCCTTAAGCTTATGAATCTTGAGAGGCTATAGATACTTCATCCACAGTGGGTTAAAAATCCACTAATGTTAGCTTTTCTCCATAATAACCAAAGTGCGACTTCTAAAGCATACCGCAGTGCTGCGTGGTGGCTGCATGCAGAAATTAATTCCATGTTTCAAGTAGTGATCATCCTCCAACTGCCAGAATTCCATATTGTATCCCAGAAGAATTAATACTTTTTTTTGGCATCAGTCACTGTTTCTTGAAAAAGGCTTTTAAAGGCCAGAACAAACAAAGAATTCTCAGAAAACCTGAGAATATAATGTTTGAAATTCTCACTTCATCAGGGGTTATCTTCTTTTCCCTTTTATCCTATTTTATAACCTGAATTTAACAAAAACTCACCTGCTCAGTTTTAACATTAGGGGGGAAAAAAAGACCATCAGCAGTGTATTCCACTCTAAAAATAGTAGGAGAAATTGTCCTTTATCTTTATCTGAAGCCAAATATGCCAAGCAAATGCTCTAAAGGAGTGTATAGATGTGAACAGAATCTCTACCAGCTGTTCAGTTAAAAGCCATGTTCTCTAAGAGACCAACACAATGGATGTTCCCCCCCATCATTATAAATAACTTACTCCTATTGTATCTTAAGGCACCAGAAAGAAAAACATGAAGAGATTCACTAAATGACATCTAACACCCTTTCCAATAAGAGATAAAGGAAGCCATTAATAAAATCAACCCATACACAAAGCCAATTAATAGATCTTATAGTTGTAGAATTTCAGTCTGGTGTATTTTACCAATTTCTCTCAATTGAGAGTCTCCCAGGGTTGTCATTTCACTGAAACACATTTTCTTTTTAGTCCTTGAAAATTCCCATATAACTTTTTAGAGTCCACACTGTAGATTAAAAGATTATATAAATTATATGTATATTTTTTATTATATAATCTCGTTTATAATTATATATTCTCAAATTATGTATCTCAATTATATAATCTCAAATTCAACCCTGTGAACAAATTCAAGGTTCACAGGGTTCTGTTCTCATTTCTTTTGTACCATCTTCCCAAATTATTCGTTGTCCACACTTCTGCCTGGAGAAATCCTACCTGTTCTTCAGAGACTGACACACTTACCACTTCTTGGCACTGAACATTTGCTATCCATATCAGAATCTGTCTTTATTATCTCTCTTTGGAATAATGTCACATTGTGCTGTATGTTACACTTACTTGTGAACATACTACCTCCAACCAGATTGTAAACTCCTTGAGAGCAAAGACTGTCTTTTGATCATCTTCTGTCAGCTCCAGCAGTACCTAGCAGACAGCCTTGCATATGGCAGGTTCCTGGTGAATGTGGATTGAGATAAAATAAGCAAGTCTCTGCATGACCACATAATAAGTGAAAAGGACTTGTTTTCTGTTTCTGAAATCCTGCTGATGAAAACTTTCCAACCCTAAATTATGTTCTTTTAATAATTAATGTGCGTAGCTATAGATCTCCTTAACACTAAGTACCAGGTAACTTATTGTTACATGAAGGAAGTGAATATCAAGATCTTTAGTTTCATATCTGCCCCCTCTCCATTACTGTTTATTTTCCCCCCTGGCTCAGTACTCCTCAGTTTGATTACATGCACTCCCCTTGTTCAATTCCAGCATTATATCAAGAACTGCCTCCAGAGATAAAGGAGCGATCCCCTCCTTTAACCCCAAAGGAAAAAACCAAAGTGGAAAAACCTTCTTCAGCTGCTCAAAAGGTAAATGTTTTTAAGAATATGGATTGCCTATGAATTTAATTTTTGCTCTCTCTGTATAAAATACTACTTAATTTTTCATGCTTATATATTTCATGGCTTTCATTATTATTTCTTTGACTATTGACACCAACATTATGGAATATATAAGGCAAATATTATTTTTATAATCATTAGCATAATATTATTAAAGCCACTTTCCAGAAGAGGAAACCAGGGAGGCTCAGAGAGATTAAAGTAGGCCCAAGTCACAGCCCAAGTGATGGGACATGGAACCAGACTGGAACATGGGACTTGACGTGTGAGCAGTATCCAGCGGACACTTATTTCTGTAGCTGTGATTCTGGCACTCTCATCAATGCCACCAGAGCAGTACACAGTAACGCTAAAGGTCCCTGAGGCCCATAAAATAAGTAGGTTCTATTTTCCGGGAGCATTCCTCTTACTTGCTAAGTACTTCAAAAATGTTTTCAAGTTAAAATGAATATGGATATATTAGCTAGAGAAATGTCCCGTTTCTAGCCTGTGCCATCAGATCCCCCAGGGATATCAGTCAGTATTCTTTTGTTGATGGTGCTACTTTGGTAGAAAAACTTAATAAGCACTGTACCATCATATATATTACCTGTTAAACTTACTTTATTATGTAACATTAGCTCTTGCCTTAGACTGAATGACTTCACTTCTTGACTCCTTGAACTGACGTACGTTTTTTTGTACAAATACCATGTCATGATACAGTTGTGGTCCCCCCAACAGTGTTTTGACAGTGGAACCTCTCATGTGTCATCCGGTCATTCAGCCATATTTACTGAGTGCTTATTTCCGTGCTCGGCATTCTGTGATCCTCAGTGGAAGAAGATTGAGTAGGCAAAGCACTTCCCCATCAGGAGGTTGCAGGCCAGTGGGTGAGACAGCCACAGACTGGCAATTCCAGCGGACTGTGGCAGGAACTATAATAAAGATAGTGCACCATGCATTGGGTTAGGGTTAGAAACACCCAGGAAGAAACCCTCTAACTGTGGCCTGGGAAGTCCAGGAGGAGTTTCCAGAGGGAATCATGCTTGAGCTAAGGCTTGCAGGATGAAAAAGTATATGCTAGGTAGAGATTCGTAGAAAAAGATATTCTAGCAGAGGGAATAACTTGAGAAAGGTGTGGTGTGGTATGGTACAGTTCTGTTTGGGGATTTTAGGGGCTAATGGAGAGGATGGGAGAAATGCAACAGCCAGGCCACGGAAAGCCTAGTGTGCTCTGCTGAGATGCTTAGGTTGTAAATCCTTCAGACAAAGGAGATCCCCTAGGAGGTAGTCCAGAGAGTGACATGGACAGATTTGCATGTTAAAAATACATTCTAGTGGCCACACAGTGATTATATTAGAGGTCTCTAAGACCTGGGTCAGGGAAATTCATTAGGAAACCATTGAGATAAAATATAAACACCTGAACTAGTGTGGTTGGAGAGGAGGGCATAAGTATAATTGACAGGATTTTACAATTGATTGGATATGATTAGAGAAATTGGAATCTAGGATTGTGCTAAAGCCCTGGCTGCTTATACAACTGAATAGATGGTGGTATCACAGAAATAATAAAAGAATAAGGATATGTGGATTTGGAGATCTAGAGACAGGCAGTGGTAGGGAGTAGGCTGTGATGAGTTCCATTTTAGGTGTCTGGATTTGTTAGCGGTGTCTGTAGAAATATTCCCTAGGGAGTCTGACATGCAGGACTGGAATCTGAGAAAAGGTAGGGCTTCAGATCACATGGGGAGGAGTTAGTGTATTCAGTGTATTACAGCAGAAGAGTTGAAGCTTGTAACGAAGGAGATAGCCCAGAAGAAAAAAATGTTGTAGAGTTCTGAGAGAAAGGCCAAGGACAGAATCCCAAATGAACACTGTTATTTAAGGGACAGTCTGAGGAAGAGGAGAGATTAAGAAAAAATAATCGAAGTGGAAGGAAGAACCAGAAGAAAAGTATTCTGGAAACCAGGACAGGAGAGGGTCAAGGAGGGTATAGTCAGTAGTGTCAGAGACAGCCAGTCAGTCTGTCTGACCATTTAGTGATCAGGAGAACACTGGCACCTGTGCAGAAGTATCAGTGATTGATACTAGCATGACAAGGTTTGAAGAGTGCAATGGGGCCTCGGGAAGTGAACTCATGGAAGTCATTCCCAGAGCTTCACTTGGAGGGGAAAAAAAGTCACATGGTGACTGGTGGGCGATACACTTCTAGGAATGACTTTTTTTTTTTTTTTAAAGATTTTATTTATTGAGAGAGAGAGAGTGAGCTTGAGAAGGGGGAGCTGTAGAGGGAGAGGGAGAAGCAGGCTTCCCGCTGAGCAAGGAGGCTGATGCAGGGCTTAATCCCAGGATCTCGGGATCATGACCTGAGCCCAAGGCAGACGCTTAACAGACTGAACCACCCAGGCATCCTAGAAATGACTTTCTAAATACGGAGTGATATGGAAATTTATATTCTAAGGAGACAAAACCAATGGACAGTTTCAGGTTGGAGATAGATAAAGAAAGCACACGTGGATCTTGGCGGAAGCAAGAGATTTTTATCAGAAAGGTTGATAAATTAGTCTTGGCTTACAACAGTGCTTCTCAACCTAGGGTGATTTTGCCTCCAGGAGACATTTGGCAATGTCTGGAGATGTTTTTGCAAATACATGCATGTGGGGGGCTACTACTGGCATCTGATGGGTGGAAATCATAGATATTGCTAGCCATATAGAATGCAGAGGACAATCCCCACCCCACCAAACGATTATCTGGCCAAAAATGTCAGCAGTGCTGAACTTAGAGCAGCGCCCCTCTACGTCAGTGAGGGATACAGAGAAGTTGATAGAGTGGAACTCTAGAAATTACAGATACCATTATGTCCTCCAAAACATACAGGAGGTCCACTTCAAAAGTGGAAGTCAAAGCAGTTAGAAGAATAGTGACCATTAGAGCACCTGTAAGGGTAGTAGGAGCAGGAACTCATTTGGAACATAAAGAGGTTCATAAGTAGTGCTGAGAGCTGCGATTTGGATGCCCTAAAAATGTAAGCGGCATAATTCTGTGTAGTTGGATTTTTTTTCTTCAGTAGCGCTCAGCATCCCGGCCATAGCAGTGGAGAAGGCATATTTGGCATGATAGGTAGTTGGGGCAGTTGGGAAAGTGATCAAGCACAAGAGGATAAAAGATATGATTGTGTTGTTAAGAGAGTCACTGGGGTGACAGACATGCCACAGAGGGCCCGCCAGATTGGAAAGGGCATGGAATCAGAAGAAGACTGGCCGCCTTAGAAAACAGCATTCTCTGCAAGATTGCAGGAAGCCGCATACACCCTGGAGGAGGCATAGTGTCATAAAGAAGCTAGCAAGCCAGAACTGTGGTCTGTAAGCCCGCAGACACTTTTGCTTATTTAATACTTTAGATGTCCAGCAACCCGAGGGTCTGATAAATTCAGAGTGTGTGTAAGAGATGAAGTGCTATTGAAGGATACATGATTCAAATTGAAATGGCCAAGGAATTAGGACCCAGAGCAGTGGACATGTTGTACTCTTCAATTTTCAAGTTCTAGGATTGTTGCAAGGGTTGGAATGCAGGGGACACTGGGAAAGCAAGAGCTTAAGTCCTTGGTGTCTCACCCGACTACACATTGAAATCAACTAAGAAATTTAAAAAATCAATACTGAGGCATGTCCCCATACCGACAAAGTGATTGAATTGGCCTAGAATGGGAGCTCAGCATGGGTAGATTTCAAAAGCTTTCCAGATTGTTTTAATGCGTGGCCAACATTGAGAACCATTATGTGTTAGAGTGACTGTAAGGTCTGAAGGTAACAGCTACAAAGACAAATAAGAGATGGTCTAGGCAGGTGTCAAGGCATCCAAGGAGGAGTGCTTTGAAAGTATAATAGCCTGTGGGGCACCTGGCTGGCTCAGTTGGTAGAGCATGCAACTCTTGATCTTGGGGCTGTGAGTTCAAGCCCCTGTTGGGTATAGAGATTACCTTAAAAAAAAAAAAAAAGGGAGAAAGAAAGAAAGTATAATAACCTAAAATTAGCAACAGAGAGCTAAGAGGGGGCCAGTGTTAACTCCAGATCCCTGGGGTTCATGATTGGGTTATGTGAGAACAAATAGCCTGTGCTACAAAGAACTGACCCAAAAAAAAGTTTCTAGGTAAAGCGCCAGTTTCAAATACAGCAAGGACATATGGCAGTGGTTGCCTGTGACAGTATGGGGACAACAGAGGATACAAAGGATTGTTACGGAATTTGGGCACATGTTGCATGTGTAACATTATCCATTGTTTGGAAGTGAGCACCAGATTTAAGAATTTAAGGAGATACTGATGTAAACTTACAACCTAAAGACTTTTAATGCAATGAAAGCATTTATAACATTAACACAGGGACTCATTGTAACAGCTCACAATATTCCTAGTCTGTGTCAAGAACTGTGGGAGATGCTATGAAAGACGTAACATTTACTTACAGTGACTTACTAGTATCCCTGACTCCACATCGTGCTGACCTTTGAAATTTGGGTTTCTCAACCCCACGTCTATGTGCAGTAGCCTTGAACTCCTTCTGCCTCAGCTGGAGGAGGAGCTAGAAGGAACTTGGTCAGTATCTTACTGGCTGCCTGGGAAGTTGGTACTGCCCCTTCCTCTTCCTGATGTCCCTGTAGATAGAGACCTCTTACCTGCTTCTCAGGTCCCTGGTTCTCACTACCTCGGCCACCCCTCCTGCACTTAGAAGAACTCACTGCATTGTAGTCTTCGCTGATTTTTTAGTGTTGTGTACTTTTTCCTCTCACAGACTGATCTCTGTATTTAATGTATACCTTTATATTTATATCCCAGTGGACCAATTCTTCAAATATCCATCTTGACCCTAATCTCACTGCTGCCCTCACTAATTCTAAATAGAGTTAAAGGAACTCACAAGACATGCAATGTAAAGCATTTTAGAACTTAAAATAGGTAAAGCAAGGAAGTTGCAGAGGATAGGACTCCATGTGGGCAAAGGAGTAGTAAAGTTCTCATGGTTGAGAAGGAACTCCAATGGCCTTTAGGGTTTAAGCTGCATAGATATCTTTTGTTGAAGAGCATGATTTGATCTGCTTGGTCTGAATCCATGTGTTACAATGGAATCCTACATGGTTTTCTTCTTAGGGATGGAGGTACCAGGTGTGTAGTTAAATAATGTTTGACTTCTCTCTACAGGAAAATATCAAGAATGATCTCTGCTTATAAAAAGAAGAAACAGTAATGTTGTCCCAAGTAATCAAAATGCCTTGGGTTCACTCTGAGTCATGATGCCAACAGCCAGCCTTAAGAAATGTGTCACTGGGCTTCCTTAGCACCTGGCATAGTTGCATTTCTTCAGTTGAGTTCCTTTATCAGGATATATATGGTTTGATTTTATCAAGATCCTGCCACAAATTCTATCAAATGTTTAATTTCAAGAGCAAGTTTTATATTTATTATCATATAAAAGATATGTTTAAAAAGAAGAACATGAAAAGTAGTCTTTTATGTTAAGTGCCTAGAATTGGGGAGGGGAAGGTTCTATGTTCTTAGACTGACAGAACTGGTGACCTGGAAGGAACCCTAGAGATCATCCACAGTGATTCTAGTCAGTCCCTTCATTTTACGGATAAGGAAATCAAGATCCAGAGAACTTGTAAGAGTTTTGTTCAGGATGACTCCTAGCTGAGAGCTGGGCCTTCATGTTGTCAGACCAGTGCCCTTTTGTCCCTTTTACTAGTCCGCAACACGGACAGCTGCCCTCCGCACAGCCAGCCACAATTTGTGTCACACCAGCTTCCACGTTCCTGTGAATATCTGCTTCGTGGTGTTCATCTCCATGTGCAAGTTTTTAGAATTGTACTCTCTGTACTTTTTAAGGAAAAAAGGAAACCTCAGTAGTTTTCTTTCTTCTTTAAATTTTCTCTATTCAAACTATAGAATAAGAAGTAAAATTATACCTTTTTAAAAGCTTGGCAGCTGCTGCATCCTATAAGTGCTTCCAAGTGGCACACACCTGTCCTGTTGCTGCTCATGCCAGGCACCTTCCAGCTTTTCATCGAGTTCACTGCAGTGTCAGTGGGTGACGGCATCGTCGGGCTCTCCCAGGGCAGGTGGCGGGCACAGGGCTGGAGGCGGCGACTCTCCGCGATAGGCCAGAAGGTCCCCAGACACATCAGCGATGACCTGTGGTGCAGGGGAGAGAGAGGAGAATGCTTTCCTCAAGCTCACTCCACAACATTTGTAGCACGAGGTGCTGTAAATTTGCATCTAATAGAAGGAAGAATATTGGTGCTATCAGGGAGAGGGAAAAAACCGAGATTTGAAAAAAAAAAAATAGTGCTGATGGCCTTGGTTTATTTGTGTTTGTATTTTGGATCTTGTTTTCTTAGGCTCTTTATTTTTGCCAGCCTAAGCATGAATCTATGTCATCCATTTATTTGGGTAAGAAGGTTGTTAAAATTCCTGTTTTAAAAAATTTTTTAATGATTTTAAGTTGTTTTACTATAAAAGCAATATATGCTCATAGTTTTAAAATTTTAACCAATAAACAGTAGTGTAAATAAAAAATAAAACCCCTCTGTCTGGCTAATATTTGTGTTCATTCTAATAGTTTCTTCCATGTCCTGTTAAAAATGTTGTCTGCGTATGAACACACATGTCTTTATTCATGTATGTTCTTTTTTTTCAATGAAACTAAGATCATACTTAATATTCTAATTTTTTCTTCCACCAATATATCCTGGATATCTTATTAGCATGGGCTCATGAGAAAATGACTCGTTTTCTTTTTTAATTCCTAAAATGCCCAGTATTTTTGGATTTCTGAAAATTCTTTTTTTTTTTTCCTAAAAATGAAACCCGAAGCAGAAAAGTACCTTCTATTCTACAAAGGTTCCAACACTGATACAACTAGGTATGTTTTTGTGTAAATGCCAGACACAGAGTAGTAATTATTCATAAGAATGTTAGATTATTTCTGAGCGTAGAGACATTACTGTCATGTTTTTGTTTGCTTTTCTCTAAAAAGTCATTAAAAGAATAATATTTAATAGTTTTGCTTATTTCGAGATGACTCTAAAAATATCCATTATAGCTCAGCTCCTCCCATGAGGAGAGTAATAATTTTAATTGTTTTCAGTATTTTACTTAGCATCTAGATTCAGAGTAGGCAGGGCTTATTCAAAAAAGCTGACCCCTAAACCAAAGTGCAGACTCCAGTTTTATGCAGGAACAGCTTTTTCTTGTCTAGTCCATACCAAAACAGAAAACCCAGAGGCATCAGTTAACTCCATGGTAATTCCTCTTTCAGCCAAGCCATACAACGCCCACGGGATTTTATGTTGGTAATTCTCTCAACCTCTCAGAAAAACAGAAGGCGGTAAATAAGTTGCCTTCAAGGTGCTTGTGTCTGTCTTCCTGTACAGAATATCTGATTTTCATTTACCTTCTTCATGCCCAGAGGAGTCACAATTCATTAAGCCTGGATTCATTGTCCTCTATGTCATCATTTTCACAAATCACTTCATACAGAAAAAAAATTTCCATTTACTGGTCCTTCTACCAGGAGTGCCATCTGAATTATTTTTAACCACAGAAACAATATGTTTTATTGTGTTAAATCCAACAACCTGTTTATAATAGATTATGGCTATTTTTGGCATCTTGAAGCACATTTTCCAAAATATCCAAAAGTTAATGTACACTAGATCATTTAAAATACAATCATAACTTTATTGCCTCTTTCCTCTATTGCTAAAGAATAATACTGCTATAGCACCACATTTTTCTGCCCACAGGTCCTGTCCTTGTGCTTTAATAAAACCAACTTTTTGTACCAAAAAAAAGAATACCAATTTATGTCTTTTTTTTAACTTTAGTAATTCTGTTTATCAAAGAAACTACAGGTGATTTATCTCTAATTTGTTATATTGGGTAGATAAAAGTTAACTTATGTTTGCATTTGTTTCAAAATTTCAGGAATGTTTGAAGTTTTCTTCCTTCATCTGAAGAGAACTAAACCAAAATCGTAACTTCTAGTGAATATAAAACCAAAGTTCTAATTTGTGTCCCATGAAGAATCTCAATGCAGACAATATTGATATATATTTTTATTTATAATTTGTTTCAATAACTTGTAAGTATTTTGAGAAAACGATATTAATTTCAAAAGCCATTATTTACATATGAACATTCTCTGTTAGTCTAGAGAGAGAACGTGTCTGCAGAGAGAGTGAGTGGACCCTGGTGATGGGACAGCAAAGCAAGCGTGAGTCACCTCACACCCAGGGACTCTGCCCCCAACAGTAATGTCCCTAGATGTTCATCTACCGAGAAACTTGAAAAGCCTCCAGAATCTCTTATCCTGAAAGGAAACCATAGTATATTTGACACATGTACCTCAGCCTTGGCTCCGTCTCTTCCCCTCAGCAGCTGTGTTGCTTGCTATTGGGGCAGTTTCCCTCTATGTCTCCAGGACCGTCTGACCTTCAGCAGGATGAGACCACACTGACCACTTGTCTACTCAGTTTATCTAGCCTGAGGCCCAGGACCTAGGTAATTGTCAGTGCCAGGTAAAAAGGCTACGAGAGAATCCCCCTGCAGCCTCGCCTCTACTATATCTGAGTATACATAAAAGGTTTAAGATAAGTGATATTATACTAGGTCAAATCAATATTCCACTTGGCCCATTGCTCTATCTTACTATAACTTTAAGGGTTGTTTGATAGAATAATACGGTGTTTGTTCTTCATGATGATATTTTCAAAGGTTAACCTAAATGTCAGCAACATCCCTCTAGTAATCTATCACAGATCTAAAATGTATAAGATATTGTTGGGAGAACTTGCCATCAGTCATTCCTAGTTGTAAACTGTCCTTTAGATAGTGGCAGAATTGATTATTATCAGTCACCCTATCTTCTGACTTGACCAGCAACATGTCCTTTTTTCTAAAGGTCTCTGATACCCTAATTCTCCTGTCCTCTTGTCTAGTCAAGTACTCCAAGGTTTCTCAGCCTTGGCGCCCTGGCATTTTGGGCTAGATAATTCTTTGCTTGAGGAAGTATGTTGTGTATTATAGGATGTTTAGCAGTGTTCACTAATCCACAAGGTGCCACAAGTTGTGGCAGCTTTTTCTAGTTGTGACAATCAAAAATATCTTCCAGACATTGCCAAATTCCCCCGGGGGACAAAATCATCCCTTCCAGTTGAGAACTACTGCTCTATTTTAATTTTTAAAAAATACAGTACATATGTTATGTATATATGTGTGTATTTCCTTAAATTAAATTTTTAATTTAAGGTCCTATTGTTGAGATTCGGGCTTCATTTTTCCATTTCTGGCAAATATATGAGTACTGGTGCTGGGGTTAGACTATCCTTCTTAAAAATAATAACCTCACATGAAAATGTATCCAGCAGAGTCAACATGAAGAATATATATAAAACGCCTCCCACTTACATGTAGGTAGCTCTTGACGGCCATTTATTTCCTTTGCCTTAGAAATTCTCTGGATGCTAATGTTCTTGTCACTGCTTAGCAGTCCCAGTAATGCCGTAATGCTCTCTGATTTTAACATGGTTCTCCTTCAGTTGACATACAAAGGAAGAACCTTTTTTTTAATTTAAAAGTCTCTTTTATCCACACAAACCCAGCATACAATACAGCACATTGAAACAGATTTGCTTTTATCACTCTTCTGCAAAATTTTTTGTGCTTAATGAGACTTTTCTTTCTTTTTACCCCTATTTATGCTTCCCCATCACTATGGGTATGTTGAATTAGCAACCTCTGTTAAATACTGCTGGGTCTTACACAAAGAAAATATAGAATGCTGGAACGTCCAGAGTTTGACATCTGCTGTGTAAGAAAATCTTCTCTGCCCATGTGATACCAGTTCGCAGAGTCACTGACTAGAAAGCAGCAGCATCCCCAAGATAACTGTAGAAAAACATGCCTAAGCCAAGATCATGAGACCAAATATTGCCCTGCCTTAAACTCACTGACAGGTCTAAGTCTAAATTACATTTCAAATTGAATTTTCCCATATGAGCAATCTTACAGTGTGGATCACATTTTTTATCACAACTCTCGTAATTATCACGAACACCGTATAATGTTATTCAGTCTATTAGAGCTAATAAAGTTTACATTGTAAATATTGTTAAAACAAGAGTGTGGTTTGTTCTCAAGTACACATAGTAGATATAAACCTATTAAAAAGATATAAACAGCAAAGTGCTAGGCCTCAGATTCACCTTGTGCACTTGTGTAAAAATCCTGGTGCCACATCCTATCCTAAACATATTTCTGAAAGCCTCCTTGGTGGACGCAAGAGTTACACAATTTGCTAGAGAGTGCCCTTCCAGTCTCGTTGGAGGAATAACATACCTATTTCAGATCCCATAATCTCAGAATATAAACTCTGAGTTGACCTGACTCTACAGCAGCTTCCAAAATGTGGCACATAGCTGTGTGAAACCAGTGGGAATCAACTTCCCAGTAGCCCTATTCCCTCCAAAGCCCCCCACCTTAGTACTCTACATGTAGAATAGTCTCAGTAAATGATTATGATTTGGGTGAGACAGAGGTCCCCAAAACTCCATAGGTATATCAGGAATAAGAAGGTAGCAATGAAGAACTGTAAATTAGTAATTTGGTGGATACGCAGAAGCCATGTGGAAAAACATAGGGTGGGTTCTCACTGTTCCCAGTAGTTATGTTCTCTGAAATCATCATGAACACTGAATCAGTGCTACTAGCAAATATACAGGATTATGTTCCTGTGAGCCTCTGGTTATAACATTTTCATCAGCCGTTATAAAATGTAAAGGCACTTTAACATATATTGTTGATTCGTTAAAGGTGAGCTATCCAGCAGTACTAGAATTTGTGCCTGAACAAAGCTCAAACTGACACATGTATATATCAGGCTCCCTGCATGTAGTCACACTAGACAACACTTCAGCCCATTGTTTAGGTATCTTTTAAACCATAGAATCACCAACAAAACTCAAAACTGTGACAAACGTAGGGATACTTATTTACAGTATGGAAGCTGAATTAGAGTATTTGAAACATGCTAAAGCATTAGAAGTTTCTAGGGTTCCAACCTCGGCTGGGACAGTGTGCATTGGGCAGCTCAGATTTTCAGCACTCAGCCTGTGTCCGTGCGTTCCAACGGCTATAGAAAGCACCACAGGCTTTGATCTGGGCTTACAAATGAGCTGCAGTGAGGAGGTGAATTTGCAAACAGGCAATCCACAAATAACGAGGCTCAGTTGTGTTTTAAAGCTATTAAAAGTACATAGCTGTTTCGGAAAACCCATTAAGTCTTCATAATAAAGACGAAGGAGAAGTTCAGGCAAAGGGAGTTGGTTCAAAAGGAAAAAAAGAATAACCTGCTACTTCTAGCATGGCTCATGTGTCCGACTGTTTTCTTTTATTTCTTTCTAACTTTCTGGATGGAAATAAAAGGGCTAAAAGTTCCTTGAAGGTGGGAACCATGTCATGTTCAGAATCAAATTCCCAGCATCTAGTGAATGTTTGTTGAGCGACGGAAAGATCCCGTAGACAAGTAGGATCAGCTGCACTGAAAACTGAGGTCATTACAAGACTTCCAAGTCAGCCCTGCCCCACACCAGGGTCCTCTGGCGCCGGTGCTGCCACCTGCACCTGCCACGGAGGATGTTCCGCCGTGCAGGGAGGGCTGCGATGGACTTCGTAAAACCTTTAGGTCTCCGTCAGTCTCTCCAGGTTCCTTCCTTAACTCCCATCTCTAGGGAATAGTCCTGTCCCAGAAGAGGCAGTGGATGACCCGAATGGTTCTGTAGTCTGCAGGAATTAGATGGGGATGGCATTCTGATGTTTCCTGCCTTCCTGCTTATCTGCAGTCATTTTTCCTTCTCCCTGAATCAGGTCACTTGGGCCACTAGGACATAAATTCACGGAAGCAGCAATTATTTACCAGTTTGATGCCAGACACGTGTAGTATTTGGAGCACATGACTGAGCCTACTTCTCTTACCAGTCCCCAGGTTGGGGGGCAAACTAGTTGCCCGTTTTTTGTACTTAGCCTCTGGAATTTTATCAATGCCAAAGAAAGTCACGTAATTGTCTTGGGTGTCTGTGTCATTCTTGTGATGGATTCCCAGTCTCATTGGGGCTCTTGGTCTCCATCATCGTTTTTGTTCTTCCTGACTGACTCCCTACCGTCACAGTACTGTCCACGTTCCTCGGGTCCCTAACCTTACTCCAAGTTGACTTTGTCTCTTCTTCCTGAAGAGAAGTTATCCGCCATGAATGTCCTCTACTTCTCGTCTCTCCTTCCTCTCTATTTCTGTTAATTTCACCTTTCTTCTCCAGCCGCTTTCAGATCTCACAGAAAGAAGCACCCTTCTTTCTATAGCTGACCCCTCCGCTTGTAATTTTGGTCCTCTTCCCCCTCCCACATCCTTCTAGCTCTCCCCCATCAGGGAGAGCCAATGTCCTCATTCTTCCACTCCTCTGGCATCTTCATTATTTATTCATTTCTCTCCTACATACTGAAAGCCTGCTGTTTTCCCAGGCACTGTGATGGAATGTTGTCTGTATGGTAGAATGGCAAATTAAACACACAGCCCCTCCACTTATAGAAGTTACTGTCTAATGAGTGAAAGTCACTGTAATTTAGTGAGTCACAGAGGGAAGCATAGAAGCAATGAGAAGACAGTGAAGGGAAACTATGAGGCCATGTGGTGAGAAGTAGATGGTTAGTTTTTATGAGGAGGATACATTTGAGGCACTAGCAACCGCAGGTGCAAAAGCCCTAAAGTGGCCAGAAATGCTCATCAGAAAAATTGAAAAGCCGGCTGGTCACAGGGGGAAAGGACAAGGGATGAAGTACAGAGTGGAGGAAGGACCAAACCCAGCAGTTAACAGACCGTGTGAAGAAATACTCCATACCCTCAGTGTTCTAGGCCATTCACACCACCATCTCTCTGCTGTTTCTCTTTCCTTTTGTAACGCTGCACTTAGAGCTCCTTCCTCCTTCTCTGGCTCAGCCTGCCGCCATAATACAAGCCTTCTGCAGCAAACATGCTGCTGTTATATATTGTTATATATTTTTCTCTAATGTATTTTTTTTTCTAGATTATCCCTTCTACCCCCAAGTTTTAGCTAATAGTTTGGTATTTCAGATGTAGCAAATCCTACTTCTGTAACTCTGGCCCTATCCTAAATCCCCAGGTCGATTTCTACCTGCCTCCCAGAAATTTTTGTGTAGATTATCCTTCTGGAATCTCTGGCCTCATATGCCCATCATCTGCTTTCGTCTTGAGGGAGTTCGCTCTTGAAAGAGCTGGCAGATAGTCCAGCATCGGGGTTTTGCAGCACAAGAGGATGATAGACTTCCACACGAAATGCAAGAACTAATAGAAATGGTCCCTGACCTAAGCTTAGTGAGGTCAGGAGAGCTTTCCAGAAGAATCGGTTTCTCAGGAGAGTTTCACGGAAGGAAGGGCATTCCTGACAGACTGAATCTATACTAAGGCAGGGTGCATGGGGACACCATAAAAATTTCATCATGGCTTGTGCTTGGGATGCAAAGTTTAAAAACAATCTGCTGAACCTGAACAAATGGGCAGGATTAAGAAGGTCCTTGTATGGCATGTTAAGAAGCTGGGTTTTATCCTGGAGGTCATAGGGAGCCGCTGAAGAAGATAGCATGATCAAATGGGTTATTTCAAAAGCTCGCTCTAGGGGCACCAGGGTGGCTTGGTCGGTTGACCATCTGACTCTTGGTTTTGGCTCAAGTCATGATCTCAGGGTCATGAGATCAAGCCCTACTTCGGTCTCCATGCATGCTGGGTATAAAGGCTGTTTAAGATTCTCTCTCCCTCTGCCCCTTCCTGCCTCGCTCCCTCTAAAAAACAAACCAAAAAAGCTCACTCTAGAAGCTTCGGAAAAAAGCAGTACTGAAGGAACTAAGCAGGAGAAGCTGTTGCAATAATCCAAGCCAAACGCAGTGAGACCCTAGGGCATGGTGACTAAATGTGAAGGCAAAGGAGAAATCTGGGTTTCTGACTGGACTATCTCAGTGTGTAAGAGTTTGAGACTCACAAATTTGCCAGAGTCTGTGCAGCAACCTGTTGCAGACATCTTGCTGGCTTCTGAGGAAGTCAGGAGAGATTTGCTGAGAACTCAGACTGGCTAGGTAGTTTTGGTGAAACTAATTATGTTTCAGAAAAAATCATGTTTATAAAATGTGCTGAAAAGTGGCGATTTCCAAATCATCTTGAAGAATACTTGAGATCTGGTTTCATGGTATTTATTTGGAAGCCATTAGCCTAAACACACTGGTTAAATGCATAGGAACAGAAGAATATAAAGAATGGAAAGGACAAGGGGCAGATGTATTAGGGATGCCAGTTTTGGTTTTATTTTTGTTTTTGTTTTTTTTTTTTTTAGATTTTTATCTATTTATTTGACAGAGAGACAGAGATCACAAGTAGGCAGAGAGAGGAAGCAGGCTCCCCGCTGAGCAGAGAGCCCAATGCAGGGCTCAATCCCAGAACCCTGAGATCATGACCTGAGCCGAAGGCAGAGGCTTAACCCACTGAGCCATCCAGGTGCCCCGTGATGCCAGGTTTTTTAAAGAGTGAACTGAGAGGAGGGAGCACAGTATGGACATTGCCATGACCTCTGGTCCCAGCCTCCAGCAGTCTTCGCTCTTCCATTCTCCAGCCTTTGATTCACCTGTTCCCTCGGGCACCTGGGTGGCTCAGTACTTCGGCGTCTGCCTTTGGCTCAAGTCATGAACCCCGGGTCCTGGGATTGAGTCCCCCATCGGGTTGCCCGCTTCTCGGGAAGCCTGCTTCTCCCTCTCCCACTCCCCCTGCTTATGTTCTCTCTCTTGCTGCATCTCTGTCAAATAAATAAAAATCTTTTAACAACAACAACAACAAATATACCTGTTCCCTGCCTACCAGAGAGGAGATACCTTGCTAAAATAGAGATCAAGTCATGTGACTTACCAGCTCAGAAATCTTAGTTGGCTCTACATTTGTCTATAAAGTTCAAATCTCATAAATGTTTATCTAGATCCCACACCTTAAAGATTGAATTGAATTCCAACCTACTTTTCTTCATCTTCTAAAACAACCTCCTGAGTAGGCTGCCCAGCACACATTCCTCAAACCTTTTCTCACCCTGTTTTCTTGAACTTTATAGTTTCGTGTGCTTCTGCAGTTATCAGAATTTCAGTTCATCCTTTTAATATCTCTCTAAATGCTCCCTCTGCTATGAATCCTTCTCAAAAACCTCAAGTTACAATTCGAGGCTACTGTTTATTTCCACACATTTTCTTTTTACCTTTATCGTAATGTTTATCCCTTTCTGCCTTGCTGGTTGTAGCCACAGCTTTTGCCATTAGATCGTAAACTCTTTACTCTTAAAGCCTACTCAGCTTCATACTCCCAGCACTTCTAACACAATTCCTCCCTTACAGAATGCGGTTTCATAAATATCTGTTGTTGTTTTTTAATTGGCACAGTTAATACCAAAAACTACAAGTCAGGGGGCGCCTGGCTGGCTCAGTGAGTTAAGCCTCTGCCTTCAGCTCGGGTCATGATCTCAGGGTCCTGGGATCGAGCCCTGCATCGGGCTCTCTGCCCTCTCTGCCTGCCTCTCTGCCTACTTGTGATCTCTCTCTCTCTCTCTCTCTCTCTCTCTCTGTCAAAAAAAAAAAAAAAAAAAAAAAAATCCCAGAACTCCAAGTCATGAACCAAGATGAAGACCTTTGCTTTTTGTTTTAATATACTTCTAGAAACTGCATCTTCATGCAGGGGACTATTCTGTCCTTAAGGAAAAGCATTATAATTCATCATATAAAATTCACATAATCAGTAATAAATTCTAAAATCAAAGAACAGCAAACTTATATAAATATATAAAATTGTAAAATCGTGTTCCTGGAAACCTGGAAGAGCCTGTCTAATCCAGTGGTCTATAAACTCTCTTCCATAGACCCCTACTCTTTAGGGCTCTGGGGAGTAGGGCTGGCCACCAAACCTAGCTTCACCTAGAGTAATTCTCTGCTTAGGGGTTTTTATATGAGCCTTTCAAGCAAAACAGTTCTGAAAAATAGTTTTGCTGTTAAATCAGTTTGGAAAAACAGAATTGTAGCCTTCCACTACTTCTGTAAGCTTGGTGACTCTGGGCCTCCATTTCTTCATCTGTAAAATACAAGAATGGTGCTATGGTCATTCATGCTTTTATGCTGAGCCCCATCTGTTCATTTTCAAGTAAAAAACAGATCCCCAAAGAAGTTAAGTGGCTTGTGCTTAGGCCACAGAGAAAGTTAATGACAGAACCAAGACTGGAACTTAGCCACCAGCTCTGGCGGTGGTGGTTTTCCTCTCTCTCTTTTTTAAAAATTCCTGAAAAGTGGGTATAAGTAAATTATAGGTACTAATAATATGGGCAAGATAGAAGATATCAGAAGGTATTATAAACAGTATGTATATATAGAGCTATACAATATCATAAATTTGCCTTATTTAAAGCTCACTGGTATGCTAGCTACAACAGACATTGATTGAACATTTACCTAATTTTACATTCGTTCCTCAAGTTTACAGAAATTTATGGGTGAGTTGTCTGCATGGCCCATTTTTCTTTTACAAAGCTATTTATGAGTAGTTTTCTTCTTGGTGAATCTCCATGTGCTGAGTGGAGGCACTTAAAATCACGCCATTAATCATTCCTCTCATGTTTTAAGTCTCACTGCATCTAAGTATAAAAGCATCACTGAGAAGCTGTGAGGGTTTGGGAAACAGGAGTCTCCGGATTCTGGTCCTTTCATTCATCTCCTTTGCTTTGCTCATCTTCCTCTCTTCCTCCTCAAATCAAGGGTTTCCGTGAAGAGAAAACGAAGTCACAAAACAACTATGAGAGGTGTACGTGGACAGGAGGGAAAGAAGGGCGTCATGCTCCTAGACCATGTTGATGGTGGGGGGTGGTGCTTATGGGATGATTGTATTATAGCCTTGGGGGCTTTTTTGTTAAAAGAGAAAATGAAAGAAAACAGCTCACAGAGACACCTCCTTCTTCCCCCTTCTTCTGTCTCCATGAGTAACTACTCATATGGTGTGCTGAGACCAAGGAATGAGTGAGTAAAAGTGCTTAGAAGTGGCAAATTGGTCTGAATTAATTAAGTGTCCTTTAACAAATAAGTGTTAAAACTTTGTAATGTGGATACCCTAGTAACTTAGGATTCATAGGATTTGAACACAAGTTAAGCCACCTTTGCATCATGAAAAAGGACATGAATGTGCCAATTACTGTAACACAGTAATACAGTAGGAAAGGTGGCAGGGACACTGTTAAACCCACTAAGACAAACTTTCTGAGGACATGACAACATCCATTTCACATGAACAGACTATTAAAGGCAGGTTTGGTAAGACCTACACGTGGCAGTATGTTGTTACTCATTTGTCAAGCTCACTAATGATTAAAAGTAACATTGGCTTAACAGTGATGTATAATTGTCTGACTTCGCTTCCCTCAACCTCTGGAATAAGTTCAGATTCTGATTAGAGCTGCTTTGTTGAGGAGTTTTTGTTTGTTTTTTTTTAATTCAGAGTTTTACAAAGTTTCACACATTATACATATGTTTATGGTAAGACGTTGGTCTTGCTGTGGGCAAAGAGATAAAAGTAATACTTAGACCATGTAAAAAATAAAATTAATTCAATTGCTATGTCTGGAATTTATTTCTTAAGTCTGGGGGAAAACTAAAGAAATTCGGTTATAAACGATGCTCTCTGAGTGTAGATTTTGATGGTTTTTCTTTGCGTCATATTCTATTGGGTTGAGAACAGGTAGACTGTTCTGCAACCTGAATTAGTCCTTGAATTTGAGTTTTTCATGTGTTTGCACTTGTTTTCCCAAATACATTTGAACTGAGATCATCTTCACCAGTAGAGAAAAATCAAGATGTTATGGTTCTTTTGTTGTTTTGTGAAATTGGGTCACTTGCTACAACATCCACCTTTCACCACCAAGTCGTCTTCTTTGATTCTTGTTTTTATGATATGCTTGATTTAAAGCTGTACAGAGAGCAATAATATGACATAATTATGATCTAGAAAACAATATCTTCTTGAAATATTTATGGTAAGTAATACTTGTCTCAAGATAGTGCCAAATCTTGCAGAAATCTGACTGTGGAGGAGGAAATCTACAAAGTAAAACAAGCTACAGGAAAGATAAGAATGGGAAAGTAGTAGTTACTCAAACAACTTAAGCCTGAAAGAAAAGGTTGTACTCCTTTTCTTTCATTTTGTTTTTTTGAGTTTTTTTTAATTTAAATTTTATTTTAAATAATTAAGTAGATATGACATATTTGTATCTAATTATATGTTATATATTATTTGTATATAACTGAAAACTTTAACATAGGAACAATTTTTCTATGTGAATTTTAAATGAATTCCTTTCCATGACATGTAATTATCTCTAAAAAAAAAAAAATCTGTAGTCAATTTTATAGCACCATTGGATTGATTTATAAAAGAACATCTTGTGATTATCAAACGCCATTCTCCCACAGTATACTTTCATCTGGAGTTAATGCTCGAATTCTAGAGGAACAAGACACTCAGTATAATCTGGCACCCTTGGAAGTGATTAATAATTTGTTTTCCTCAGAAAGGTGCCATTAACAAAATATGTACTGAACAGATTTTGTAGAAGACCAAGTTTTCAGACCCAAATTTTTACATTTGGTTCCATGATTATCATCACTATGAAAATATTAAGTGTACCGAAATGATGAGAAAGGAAAGCTGCAATGATGAAAGATAAATTTAGAACTTAAGCAATCTCCACATAGTGTTTCTCGATTAATTTAGACTGACTCACACCTGACTTACTTGCCACATACCGGAAAACTGACTTTAGGTAGAAAGAGTGTTCCGATGATCTGGAGAACCAGTTCCTTTGTTTTCCATTGGAGTGAATACACGATGCTGATAGACATTTATGTTCAGAACAGGCATGCGCTCTCATTTTGAAAGTTGTAACAATTGCCTGCGCGGTCTTCTCTGAATCTTTCCTCACCCATTGTTGTTCTTCCTTCACAGCGGCCAGTCAAGGACAAGTCCCAGGATTTCTGATTGGGCTCAGAGTCCATGACACAGTAAGCAGCTTTTCCTCCTAAATAATTTGCAGCAATAAATAGTTATTGTTGTTGTGGTTGTTGTTTTGTTTTGTTTTTTGTTTGTTTTTTTTAAGGGCAATTTCTCTATTTCTCTTTTTACAACATTACATCAAAAGTTAAATTTCAGATCATTGATTTTTGAAAGAGTTAAGCTAGCTGAAGGAGAATATTTTAATGGTTGGACTTTGAGGATGTATATATAACTAAGTTACAAGAAATAATATTAAATAAAATTAAAATATCACACTAAATTTTGTTTCTGTGGACCTACTTTGTCTTTTATTTTTGAGTAACATTATATTTTTTTGAAAGATTTTATTTCTTCATTTTAGAGAGAGATAAAGTGTGTGCACATGTGAGTAGAGGGAAGGGCAAAAGGGAGAGGGAGAGAATCCCAAGCAAACTCTGAGTGCAGAGCCTGAAGGGGCTCAAACCCGTGACCCTGCACTGACACCATGACCTGAGCCAAAATCAAGAGTCAGTTGCTCAACCAACTGAACCACCCAAGCACCTCTGTTTGAGTAACATTTTTTTCCTTTTAAAGATTTTATTTATTTATTTGACAAAGAGAGAGAGATCACAAGTAGGCAGAGAGGCAGGCAGAGAGAGAGGGAGAAGCAGGTTCCCCGCTGAACAGAGAGCCCAATGCAGGGCTTGATCCCAGGACCCTGAGATCATGACCTGAGCTGAAGGAAGAGGCTTAACCCACTGAGCCACCCAGGCGCCCCTTGAGTAACATTTTTAAATGACATTAACTGAAAACAAGTAGATGGTGTGGTTAAAAAATACATATATGAAATACCTATTTTGAGGCATTAAAGAAAAAAAGCTAATACCCAGAACATTATCATTGTGTATTTTCTACAAAGCGTAATAATATATTTAAACAATTTACTTTGAGGTATTTATTTGAAAGATCACTAGGAAGTCTTTGTATTTTTATTTGGTAGTTGCTCTGTTACTTAATAAATAGAAAATCCCTTTTACTTCAAAAAAATTACATCAAAGACCTTCCCAGAATATTTCTCATTTATTTTAATCACTGCAGATCACTTTGTACCTAACTTTCAGCCCAAACTTCATATTCACACATCACTAGCAAACCATCACAGGAGTTTAACAGCCTCGAACAATCTAGATACCTGTCGTGTCCTCCCATTCAACCACCGCTATCCCCTCATATGCGTGAGAGTATGTGCTTACACACGCATGCACCCAGATGATCCCTGCCGAATTTCCTTCAGATAGTTATTTGTTCAAGTTAACCCTGCTATCCGCTTTGACCATTTTTTTTTTAAGATTTTATTTATTTATTTAACAGAGAGAAACACACAGAGAGAGGGAGCACAAGCAGGGGGGAATGGGAGAGGGAGAAGCAGGCTTCCCACTGAGCAGGGAGCCTGATGTGGGGCTCGATCCCAGGACCCTGGGATCATGACCCGCGCCGAAGGCAGAGGCTTTAGCCCACTGAGCCACCCAGGCACCCCCGCTTTGACCTTTTGAAGAATAATATGTCTCTCTCAGTTCAAAAATTCTGAGGTAGGTGACAGTCTAATTTACCGGAATTACCAAATAAACTTGTGCGTTATCTTACAAAATAATGTTTCATTCTATAGATGAAAGACAAACATGATTTTCAAGTGGTGTTTTAAAGTCACAGAATCATGACCTAGAAGATTCCTTAGAAAGTCTCTGTTTTCTAGTCAAGAAAACTAGGGGAAGGCCTTGAGTAAATATCACAGGGAGCGTCTGTGTCAGCACACAGACTAACACGGGAGAGTCCCAGCCTATTGCAGTGTTTGTTTTTTTAAATCATATTTAGTATTGTCAAGCTTCTTGGTAAAATTCCATTTTGTTGGAAGCTTAAAAATCTTTCTGAGAGAGAAAATCTATTGGTGATGCTCTATCTATAGCCCTGTATGACTTCAGAGCTCAGTCACTCACGTTAATCACATTTGACTCCCACCATTTCGCTGCAGACCGGTATCCTGACCCCTGTCTTACATATGGAGAAACAAGATCTTTAAGGTTGGGACGTGTTTCACGTCACTGTGTGTACTGAGTGGCAGACCCAGTTCCAGAACACAGGTCCTCTGTTTCCTAATCTCCTTTTCTCTCCAGGCTTTCCTGTTGCCGGTTAGCATAGGATGCAAACACACACCCCGGGTCTTTCCAGTTTTCTTTCTTGTTACATCTGCTAGGAAAGTCTTCAGTTCCATTCTCTAAAAGAGTGAAATTTTATATAGTAGTTGATAATACAGTCAAACTCCCCTAAGGAGTTTATACTTAATGACAGATTATATATATAAAAAGTACCCTAGAACAATGAGGACACACTGTTTCAGTGACCAAAAAATAACCACATCTAATAGATTATGGCAACAGTGTTCTTGGTGTTTTTGAGCATGTTTTATAAAAACTTTTAGAACCTTTACCTCAAATGCAAATGAGAGGCTATAGTCACTCTGACTGCATTGGATACCTATTTTCAAGTGATAACAGAGATCCAGCCACACCACGCTCTCCTGATTAAAGTTTAAAACAAAAACAAAAACAAAAACAAAAAAAATGGGGAGCCTATACAAACGTAGTGATCCGAAGGGGCACGTACACCCGAATGTTTATAGCAGCAATGTCTACAATAGCCAAACTATGGAAAGAACCTAGATGTCCATCAACAGACGAATGGATAAAGAAGATGTGGTATATATACACAATGGAATACTATGCAGCCATCAAAAGAAATGAAATCTTGCCATTTGCGACGGCGTGGATGGAACTAGAGGGTATCATGCTTAGCAAAATAAGTCAATCGGAGAAAGACAACTATCATATGATCTCCCTGATATGAGGGAGAGGAGATGCAACATGGGGGGTTAAGGGGGTAGGAGAAGAGTAAATGAAACAAGATGGGATTGGGAGGGAGACAAACCATAAGTGACTCTTAATCTCACAAAACAAACTGAGGGTTGATGGGGGGAGGGGGGTTGGGGGGGTGGGATTATGGACATTGGGGAGGGTATGTGCTATGGTGAGTGCTGTGAAGTGTGTAAACCTGGCGATTCACAGACCTGTACCCCTGGGGATAAAAAGATATTATATGTTTATGAAAAATAAAATTAAAAAAAAATAAAAAAAATAAAAAGAAAAAAAAATAAAGCTTTGGAATGTGTTCAAAATTAAGCTGCTATCAAGTTAAGGAGGCTATTATATATATATATACATATATATAT
>NW_019154101.1:28930688-29309732 GCF_002288905.1 Enhydra lutris kenyoni | reverse complement strand
TGAGGGTTGATGGGGGGAGGGGGGTTGGGAGAGGGGGGATGGGGTTATGGACATTGGGGAGGGTATGTGCTATGGTGAGTGCTGTGAAGTGTGTAAACCTGGCGATTCACAGACCTGTACCCCTGGGGATAAAAATATATTATATGTTTATAAAAAATAAAATTAAAAAAAAAACAAAAACGGGGAGCCTGCTTGGCTCAGTGGTAAAGCATCTGCCTTTGGCTCAGGTCATGATCCCAGGGTCCCGGGATCGAGCCCCGAATCAGGCTCCCTACTTGGCAGGAAGCCTGTTTCTTCCTCTCCCACTCCCCCTGCTTGTGTTCCTCTCTCACTTTCTCTCTCTCTCTTTCTCTGTCAAATTAATAAAAAAAATAAAATCTTAAAAAAAAAAAAAAAAACCCTCACAAAACATCCCAGCTCTAAAGGCTTTGAAGGTAGCTTGACTTTTCCTTTTGAGTGTAGAACACTAACCAGGCTGCTGAAAATAAATTTTCATGAGAAGTTCAGATATGTCTAAGTGCTCAAGTTCATCTGCAATCTTCGGGCTTTCCCTATACGAGTAATTTCTTAGAAGTAAAGATGAATTAAGATACATTTCTCATGACCTGTAAACTGTAGGCGAGTTGAATGTGAAGATATGATAGTCCAGTATGTACAAAGTCATTTCTTTATTTCTTTAATTTACCTCGGTGAGTCCATTGTACCCAGGTAAACGGAGAGAGGCTAATTTTTCTGTTCTTTGCAGTCTTGCCATTCAGTCTGCAAAATCTACTTATTTAGTTGGTTGACCAGAATATATAAATAAGCCATGTAGGACTACCTCTTACCACTTCCACTTGAATTTCTTGTCTTGTTTATTCTTTCTTACTTTTTTTTAGAAATGTCAGTACTTCTGTGCAAGTGATTTTTACACATTTTAGTAAAGCTACACTTCTTTTTAAGACTATCAAGGAGAAACTCCAGTAGGTTAACTTAACAAAGGCATTTTCTTAAAAGTCTTAACACTTTCAGTATTTGTACTGCATGCCCTTATGATGTTATTATCTGCTGCCTAAGTCAGAGTTTGTAATAAAATTTCTGCAAATATGTTACAGCCCTTAATAAGAAGTATTGGTACTCCTTAGTCATTAATCTGTTTTTAACTAGAATGTGTTTGGGATTTTGTTGTTGTTGTTAACATAGAATGTTCGGAGCACCTGGGTTGCTCAGTGGGTTAAGCCTCTGCCTTCAGCTCAGGTCGTGATGTCAGGGTCCTGGGATGAGCCCTGCATTGTGCTCTCTGCTCAGCAGGGAGCCTGCTTCCCCACCCCCACCCCCGTCTGCCTCTCTGCCTACTTGGGATCTCTGTCTGTCAAATGAATAAATAAATAAATAAATCTTTAAAGAAAAATAAAAAATAAACATAGAATGTTTTGTTTCATTAGCAGCTTTGATCAGAGAAAAGTTCATTCAGAAGGTCCCTCATATTAAAGTCCTTTATGAACACTCAAATGTGACCTGAATGAATGAATGAAATCTCTTCTTAATATAGTGAAACCATAGGGATTAATTCTAAGTGTCCTGTCAATCCTCCTATCTACTGATTCCATCTTTATAATAATCCTATTCCAGACACGCTCAGTTTCTTTTTCTGTCCAGGAGAAGGAAGTAGTTTATCTTTTTCCCTAAAATACCCTATTGTTTGCAACCTTTTTTTTAAAGTTCATTTTATTTTATTTTATGTTAATAACATAACATAATTATGTTATGTTAGTCGCCATACAGTCCATCATTAAGTTTTTGATGTAGTGTTCCATGATTCATTGTTTGCATATAACACCCAGTGCTCCATGCAATACATGCCTTCCTTAATACCCACCATCGGGCAACCCATCACCCGACCCCCTCCCCTCTGAAACCCTCTGTTTGTTTCCCGGAGTCCGTAATTTCTCATGGTTTGATCTTTATCCATTTTTCAGCCTTTT
The DNA here is from genome assembly GCF_002288905.1 of Enhydra lutris kenyoni. Classification (NCBI taxonomy): domain Eukaryota; kingdom Metazoa; phylum Chordata; class Mammalia; order Carnivora; family Mustelidae; genus Enhydra; species Enhydra lutris. Next base: position 29,307,768 of record NW_019154101.1, on the reverse strand, counting down.
TCTAACCCTCCCCTTTGTGAGATGAGACCCATCCATGGTCAGGGGTGTGATGTCACAATGTTCTTTATATATTTTAAATATGTTCTTCATCAGGTACATGATTTGCAGATATTTCCCTCCAGGCTCCGTTTTTCCTTTTCTTTCTCTTAACAGTAGCTTTCGAAGAGCAAGCTTTATTTCGATGAAGTCCAGTTTATCAGTTTTTTTTGTTTTATGAATCATGCGTTAGTTATAGTATCTAAGCACCCTTTACCTAAGGTCATGAAAGTTTTCTCCTCTGTCTTCTTATAAAAGTATTATAATTTCAGGTTTTATATTTAAGTCTATGATCTGTTTTGCATTCATTTTTATATATGGTATGAAGATCAGAAGGTTTATTTTGTTCTGTTTGCATTTGCATATCTGGTTGTTCCAGCACCATTTGTTGAAAAAACAATCCTGCCTCAAATGAATGGCCTTTTCGTGCTTTTGTGAAAATCAGTTGTCAGTCTATGTGTGGGTTTGTTTCTAGCACGTGGACTCTTTATTCTGGTCCATTGATCTATTTTTCTGTCTTTACATCAATAACACACTGTCTTGATTACTACAGTTTTATAATATGTCTTGGAATTAGGTATCATTGGTCCTCCAACTTTGTCCTTTTTAAATTTTGGTTTAGCTATTCAAGGTTCTTTTTATGTCCACATGAATTTTAAAATAAGCTTGTTCTTCAACAGAGCCTACTAGAATTCCAGTTGGCATTGCCTTGAGTCCACAGATCCGTATGGGGAGAACTGACATGTTAACAATGCTCACTAATTTGACTCATTAACATGTTATATTTCTTCATTTATTGAGATCTTCTTTAATTTCTCTCAACACTATTTTTTTTCAGTTTTCAAAGTATAAGTCCTACACATGTTTGGCTCATTTATTCCTGAGTATTTCGTAGATAAATGATATTATTTCCCAATTTCAGTTTGTAATTGTTTGTTGCTCATTTATAGAAATACTGATTGTTGCATGTTAAACTTGACTCTGCCATCTTACTAAAATGCCTTTTTAGTTTTAGTAGCTTTTCAGTATATTTTACTAGATTCTCTACATAGACATCCAAGCAAATAAAAAACAGCTTAATTTCTTTCTTTCCAAACTGGATGCCTTTTATTTTTATTTTTATTCTTCTATTTTTGCCTTATTGCATAGGATAAATCTCCAGTACAGTGTTACAATGTCAAATAGAAATGATGAGAGTACATAGTGTTATCTTCTTCATGACCCCATAGATAATGAGTGGGAAAGCCTTTAGTCTTTCACTATTAAGTATGATATTATCATAGGTTTTTTAATAAATGTACTTTATCAAGTAGTTTCCTTCATTTCCTGGTTTTCTGAGAGTTGGTATCAGGAATGGATGTTGGATTTTTGTCAAATGCTCTTTCTGTATCTATTAAAATAATCACATGATTTTTCTTTATTAATTTATGCTAATACGGTAAATTGCATAGATTTTCAAGTTTTTTAAAAGATTTTATTTATTTATTTGACAGAGATCGCAAGCAGGCAGAGAGGCAGGCAGAGAGGGAGGGGGGGAAGCAGGCTCCCTGCCGAGCAGAGAGTCCCACGTGGGGCTCGATCTCAGGACCCTGGGACCATGACCTGAGCTGAAGGCAGAGGCTTAACCCACTGAGGTACCCAGGCACCCTAGATTTTCAAATTTAAACTTATCTTTCATTCTTAGGATTAACCCTGTTTAGTCGTGGTATGTTGCCATTTTTATAGATTGGTGAACTTGATTTTCTTTAAAATCTAATTTAGAACTTTTTGCATTTTGTTCATGAGAAATACGGGTCTATAGTTTTCTTGTAATGTCTTAGTCTGGTTTGTTATCAGGGGAGGTCAGCTTCATGGATAGAGTTAGAAGAATTTCCACCTCTTCCATTTTCTGGAAGAGGCTGTGTAGATTTGTTTTTTTTTTTTTTTCTGTTATAATTTTTATTTCTTCATTAACACCCCCTATTTGATGACGTGATTTCCTTTAGTTTTTTTTAACGTATTTACAACGGTGGATTTCAAGTCTTTGTCTAGGAAGTCCAATGTGTAGACTTCCTAAGGGACAGTTTCTGTTGATTGCTTTTTTACCCTTTGTATGGGCCAGACTTGTTTTTTTGTATGTCTTATAATATTTTGTTGAAAACTGAATATTTTAAGTGCTATAATATGACAACTCTGGAAATTAGATCCTTCCCTTCCCAGGGGTTTGTTGCTGCTTCTTATTGTAGTTGTTCTTTGTTTGTTAAATATCTTCTCTGAATAACTTCCATAATGCTATGATGTTTTTGCCACTGAAGTTTCTGCTTGATCAGATTAGTGATTAGCTAATTGAACAAAGATTTCCTTGTTGCATGGAGCACTGGGTGTGGTGCGTAAACAATGAGTGCTGGAACACTGAAATGAAATAAAATAAAATAAAATGAAAAAAAAACTGGAAACAGTAGGTCTTAAAATCTTGCTAAGGGGTTCTCTTGGGGTATTGTGCACCCCTTCAATATTTAGCCAAGCCATTAGCAACTCTGTCTTGGATTTCACCTCCGGTTAGCACAGGGCATTAAGATCAGCCAGAAGTGAAGGCGTAAGGCCGTCTTAGGCCTCTGCTGTGCATGCACACAACCCTACACATGTGAGACATTCTAGACCCTCAGAACTATGTCCGAGCTTGTTAAGACCCCTGTGGACATCTTACTTCCCCAACTTCTCCTTTTCAGCTTTTCAGGTAGTCTATTGTTTGGCTACTGTTAATCCGTCACTCAGGCAGCCACAAAGTTAACTGTAACTGTTTTCAACAAGTGCCTCCCAGGGAAAAGGCAAGCTCTGAGATAGGTCAAATACAGACAGCCTTATGTGCTATCTTCCAAAGAAGTACCAGACAGATCAAGTAATGAGCATTCTTTGGAAATGAGGCTTTAAAAGAGCTCCATCATTCTTCTATGCCTGCTGCAGGCTTTCACCATGAACGCAGGCTCTTCTTTTTTAAGGTCTTCACAGAGCCAATAGGGGGATAAGACTAGGTCAAATTGAAATGCCACAACCCTCCAAGATCTTACCAAGATTCAACCATTTTTATTGAATAAACATTCTCCAGTTGCCACAAGCTTTTGGCTAATCTCCAGAATTCTGAAAAAGTTGATTCTAACCATTTTTGCCTGCTTTCTCCTACCTTATTTGGAGAAGAGAACATTCAGAAGTCAGCTCCACCACTTTCACGGACATCATTTTGTTTCTTCTTCAAATATTGGATAAAATCACCAGTAAAGCCGTCTGGTTCTGGAATTTTCTCTTTTGGAAGATTTTTAACTACAAATTCAATTTATGTAATAGAAGTAGAGCTATTAAGGTTATCTAGTTCTTCTTGTATAGACTTTGATAGATTGTTTCTTTCAAGGAATTTGTCCATTTCAGGGCACCTGGGTGGCTCAGTGGGTTAAAGCCTCTGCCTTCGGCTCAGGTCATGATCCCAGGGTCCTGGGATCAAGCCCCACATCAGGCTCTCTGCTCAGTGGGGGGCCTGCTTCTTCCTCTCTCTCTGCCTGTCTCTCTGCCTACTTGTGATCTCTTTCAAATAAATAAATAAAATCCTTTTTTTTTTTAAAGACACATTTATTCAGCGTCATGATCAGACTATTACATTTAGCAATCAACAGCATGGGTGCAAAAAAAAAATCTACATTAAAACCCTTTGTTGGAATGCTTTACACTTTCCACAGAACAGAAACTAAAATAACCTGTTATACAATTAGTCACAAATACAGTCCTCGAGTTTTTTTGCCCATACACATAAATAAATAAAATCTTAAAAAAAAAAAAAGGAATTTGTCCATTTCACTCAAGTGGTTGAATTGATTGACATAGTGACATAGTTGTTCATAATATTACCTCATTATGTTTTCAATATTGAAAGAATCTGTGGTAGTGTTGCATCTCTCTAATCCCTGCTGTTGATAATTTCTTTCTCTTTTTCTCAATCAGCCTAGCGGTTTATCAATTTTATTGATCTTTTCAAAGAATTGACTTTTTGTTTCACTAATTTATATTTATTGTTTATTTTCTATTTCATTGATTTCCAGTCTGGTTTTTATTTCTGCTTACTTTGGATTTAATTTGTCCTTTTTCTAGATTTTTAAAGGGGAAACTGTGGTCATTGATTTAACACCTTTCTTCTCTACTAATATAAACATGCAGTGCCATAAATTTCCCACTAAGCACTGCTTGAATGGCATTCCACAAATTTTGATATGTTGTGGTTTCATTTTTATTTCTTTCAAAACACTTTAATTTTCATTCAGATTTCTTCTTTGACCTATGGGTTATTTAGAAGTGTGTCATTTCATTTCCAGTGTTTAAGAAGTTTCCCAGAGATCTTTCTGTTACTGATTTCTGATTCCATTGTGGTCAGAGAACATACATACTGTCTTTGATCCAGATCTTTTAAAATTTATTGAGAATTGTTTTGTGATTCTTAATATGGTCTTCTCTACCTGAAGTATTCTTTTATAAATAAATTGGATCACACAGGCTAATTGTGTTGTTTATGTCTTTTGTTGCCTAATTTTCTGTGTAGTTTTCTGTTATTGAGAATAGGGTATTGAAGTCTTCAACTAATATTGTGGGCTTGTTTTTTTCATTCTTATAGCTCTGTTAGTTTTTGTGTCATGTATTTTGAAGCTCTGTATTAGGTGTCCATATATTTAGGATTGTTAAGTACTCTTGCAGGATTGACACCCTTATTATTAAATGACTATTTCTGGTCATATTTTTTTGTTCTGAAATCTCCTTCACTTAATATTAACAAAGTTTCTCCAGCTTTCTTTTAGTAGTGTTAGAATGGTGTATGTGTTTTCATACTTTAAAGATGCAAATAGGTTGAGAATTGAAGCATGTTTCTTATAGGCAGCATACAACTGAGTCATGCTCATTTTATCCAAAATGACCATTTCTGCCTTTTAATTAGGGTAATTAGGCAAACATTTATATTAATATGATTATTAATATGGATGGATTTTGGTCTATTGTACTATTTTATTTTCCATTTGTCTCATCACTTTTTTCATATTTTTCTGCCTTATTTTAGATTGTTTTATTTTATCTTGCTTGCTAGCTTAATATCTATAGTGCTGTGTTTCACTATTTTAGTGATTTTTCTTAGGGTTTGTAATACAAATTTTATCACACAGTAAATCTTCAGGAGCTTTAGGATGGTACATTTCCATATCTTCCCTCCTAAGCTTCATGCTTATATAGTCACACATTTATTTAAGTTAAAAACCCCTCAGTATGTTATTATTTTTGTTTAAACTGTCATCTTTTGAAGAGATGACATAAGAAAATCTTAATATTTGCCCATTTTGTTTCCATTTTCAGTATTTTGTAATTCCTTTGTGTAAATCCATATTTTCACCTACTATTGTTTTCCTTATGCCTGGAAGACTCCCTTCAAAATTTATTGTAGTGTTGGCTAGCTAAAAATAAACACCTTCACTTTTCACATGTCTAGAAAGAACTAGTTCATCGTTGTTTCTGCAAGCTTATTTTCATTTGGCATGAAATTCTGTGTTGAAAGGTTTGCACTTTTTTTTCTGGTACTTTAAAAATGTTGCTCCACTGCTTTCTCACCTACAGTTTTTTCCAACAAAAAATAGACTATTATGCTTAACTGGTTTCTCTGTACATATAGCTTGTTTTCTGCCGCTTTGGCTCCTTATAAGATTTCTATCACTGGTTTTGCTCAATTTGGTCTTTATGTTTCTTGTGCTGGGGGTTGGTTGGATCTGTAGGTTTATATATTCATCAAATTTGGAACATTTGGGCCTTGTTTCTTCAGTTTTGTTTTGTTTTTTTCTGCATTCATCCATTACTCTCCTCTTCAAGGGTTCCAATTACACGTATATTAGGCCACATAAAGGTGTCCCACAGCTCACTGATGCTTTATTTTTCTTAATTCTTTTTTTTTTTTTTCCTGTGTATTTCACCTTTCTATTATAGGGGCTTCCATTTCATTTCTATTAATAGTTTCTACTGCTATGTCTTTGAATTATTTGATCTTTTCTCTGCAGTGTCTATTCTGACTTTAATCCCTTCCAGTATATTTCTCACCTCAGGCATTTTAGTTTTCATCTCTAGAAATTCACTGTGGGTCCTCTATCCTCTAGATATCTTCCATGTGTCTACTTAACCTTTTGAGAAGGTGGAATATAGCTATAATAACTGTTTTAATGTTTCTTCTAACATTGTTTTAATTGTAATTCTAACATCTGTGTCAGTTCTTGGGTCAGTTTCAATTTTTTTAATCCTCATCATAGGTTGTATTTTTCTATGCCTTGCCCCCCGCCCAGTAAATTTTTATTGGATGCCATACATTGAAATTTTTACCTTTTGGTTGCTAGATATTTCTGTATTGCTATAAATATCCTTACGTTGTGTTATAGAATGTAGTTAAGGTACTTTGGAACAGTTTGATCCTTTCAGGTCTTGCTTTTAAGATTTGTTAGGTGGGACCAGAGCCATCGATCATTCCTCAGTACAGACACAAATTCCCCTCAGTACTCTATGCAGTGCCTTGTGAGTTGTGAGTTTTCCAGCCTGGCTGGTAGGCACAGGCACTGTTCGGGCCTTGGGAAATTTCCTCAGCATCCATTCATCAGTACTTGCTAAATACTTGAAGGGAACCCTTTGCAGATTTCCCATTCTCTCACTGGGAAGCTTTCTCCTTCCTGGCACTTTGAACACTCACCACCTCCGTCTCCTCAGACCTTCAGCTGTCAGGGAGTCCACCAGGACCCACGCAGGCTTCACCTCCCTGTGCTATGGCCTGGAAACTCTCAAGGTAGTAAGCTGCGTCACCATAGGGTTCATCTCATTTATTTTCCATCTCTTGGGTATCAGTGGCTTTTGTTGCCAGTGATTCATTGCCTTGAAAACTGTTATTTCATATATATTAGTCAGCATTTTGCTTTTTGTCTTGTTTGTGTGTGTGTGTGTGTGTGTGTGTGTGTGTGTGGTGGTTTTAGGCAAGCAGTATAGTCCCTGTTACTGCATCTTGGCTGCAAGCAAAGGTCTAGATACATGTGTTTTCAAGGTAATTTTCTGTTAGATTGTATATAGATTATTAGAAAAGGTGGAGGGGATCACACAGTTGGATTTTCCTACAGTTATCTGTGAAAGCCAAAGGTAAGATAGCATTTAAGTCTTAAAGACCATATTGAGACAGGATGAACAAAAAGAAAAGGACCCAGACTTCAGGACATCGGGAGCTAAAGTGTGAAAGTGCCTGGGGTTCCCTGAGGCTAACGGGCACTCTGTGGCTAGAACAGAGGTCAAAAACTAGCGCCTGCCCGGCAAGATGCAGTCCTGGTATCTCTGGTTGGGTTCAACGTGTGTGTGTGCATATGTGCATATGTGTATAATTTTCAGTTGCCCAAATACAAAAAGATTTCACATAAATGCAGACTTTCTACTTCTCTTGAAAATAATCAGGAGTTCTGGACCACAGTTCCACAGTCTTTTGTGGTATCCCTGAACTGGAGCTGAGGCAGTGGATTGCCTCCCCTGTGGGTCATCCACTCTTCAATTTGCCAGTTTATTGTGTTACCCCCAGTTTGCTTCTCTCATTCACCATATTCCTCTCCTGGATCCCGGAGATACCCAGATTTTTACTTTAATGTCCAAGGATAGGTTCCCTGGAGAGAGATTGCAAATTATCAGTGCTTATTTTTATTTCAGGTGAAGCTTTTATTTATTTATTTTTTTTAAAAACATTTATTTATTTATTTATTTATTTATTTATTTATTTTTAATAAACATATAATGTATTTTTTTCCCCAGAGGTACAGGTCTGTGAATCACCATGTTTTACACACTTCACACAGTGCTTATTTTTTTAGAGCTCAGATTTCCTTTCTCTCATTATTCTCCCCCTTTTGAAATAAATACTTTATTCTTTCATCTTTTAATTTCTGACCTTTTCCTTCTCAGCCATCTGATCTCACTTTACTTACCTTTATATCTCCACTTCATCATCTCCAACCTCCATACAGTACCACTGACTGGGTCGCTTAAGCAACAGAAATTTATTTTTTCAGTTCTGGAGGCTGGAAGCTCAAAATCAAGGTTCCAGCAGGGTTGATTTCTGATGAATCATCTCCTCCCAGCTTGCAGATGGCCACCTTCCTGCTGCGTCCTCACATGGCCTTTCCTCTGTGCATGTGGAGAGAAGGAGCTCCATGCTGTCTCTTCCTCTTCTTATCAGGACTGCCAGTTCCATAGATTAGAGCTTCCCCTGTATGGCCTCATTTAACTTTAATTAACCTCCTTGAAGGCCCTCTTTCCACTTTGGAGATTAGAGCTTCAGCCTGTGAATTTTGAGAGAACTCAGTTTAGTTCATAGCAATCTGTATTCAATCCTACATATTACTTGGTTTTGAAATTTTTGCATCTGTGGCAAACTCTTCCACATTCCCAGATATTCTAGAAAGGAGATACTGCCTTCCACTCTAAAGTTCCCTTTTTTGGGATCCCTGGGTGGCTCAGTCGGTTAAGCATCTGCCTTCCTCTTAGCTCATGATCCCAGGGTTTTGGGACTAAGTCCTGCAATGGGCTCTTTGCTCAGCGGGAAGCCTGCTTCTCCCTCTCTCTGCTGCTCCTTCTGTTTGTGTGCACACACTCTCTCTCTCAGACAAATAAATAAATAAATAAATAAATTTTTTAAAAGGAAGCATTTTTAAAAATAATAATAATAAAAATTTCCCTTTTTTCATTGCTTTTGTATTTTTTGGTTCTAACATTATTTACACTAGTATGCACTCATTCACAAAATATTTGTTTTATATTTACTCCTACTGTTGGACTATTTAAAAAGCTGCATTCCACATCCCACAGGTCTGAATATCACAGCTTTTCAACTTTTTTTTTTTTTTTTTTTTTTTTGAGTATAGTTGCCACACAGTGTTCTGTTAGCTTCAGGTATACAGCATAGTGATTCAATAAGTCCATACATTATACTGTGCTTCCCACAAGGGTGGCTACCATCTCTCACCATACAACACTATTACAGTCTCATCGACTGTATCTGCTAGGCCATACCTTTTATTCTCATGATTATTCATTCCATAACTAGAAGCCTGTATCTCCCACTCCCCTCTGCTCTGGCAACCATCGGTTCTCTGTATTTATAGGTCTGATTCTGCTTTTTGTTTGTTTGTTCATTTGTTTTGTTTTTTTTTTTATGTTCCACATGTTAGTGAAGTCATACAGTATTTGTCTTCCTCTGTCTGACTTACTTCACTTAGCATAATGTGCTAGATCCATCCATGTTGTCACAAATAGAAAGATCTTGTTCTTTTTTGTGGCTGAGTAATACTCCAGTGTGTGTGTGAGTGTGTCTGTGTGTGTGTGTCTGTGTGTGTACCACATCTTCTTTATGCATTCATCTATCAGTGGACACTTGGGTTGTTTCCATTTCTTGGCTGTTATAAATAATGCTGCAGTAACATAGAGGTGTATATCTCTTTGAATTAGTGTTTCCTTTTCTTTGGGTAAATACCCAGTAGTGGAATTTGTGGATCATCTCACAGCTTTCTTATACACAAACTTCCTTCACCTTTCTCTTTGTCAGTAAGCAATCTCCTGTTATTTCTACATCACACACACACACACACACACACACACACACACACACAAGCACACATACACACGTTTTTCCACTAATTTGATAAAAACCTTCTTTTTTTTTCTTTTTTATAAAAAGCTTTCTGGTCTTTCCCAGGCATCTAATATTTTTCTAAGAGAAGTGAAATTGATTTTATTCTGTCCCTTCATCATGATGAAGAAGGAGCCCAGTCAGCTAAAGGTTCATGTCTCTCCATTATTTTGAGCAACTCCCTGCCTCTCACCCCCCAGTGTAATCACTTATATATGGGTGTCACATGTTCTTTCAGAACATCTGTTCTGTCAAGCTCCACTTTCTGTTCCTACAGCCCCTGTCCCAAATCAGAGCCTCATGTGAACTGTTGCCGCAGCTTTCTTATGGGCTCTTGTTTCTCATCTTGCCCTCCTGTAGTTCTGAAGTAGGCAAAGAGCAGAGCTGTGAGGACCAAGCACACATAATGGATATGCACTTGAAGAAGAATGAGCCAAGCCAGCGGAAGAGTAACCCTAATAGAGGTAAGAGGAAAACCAACACAAAGTTGTATTGTAGAGTCAGCAGAGAAAGATTTAGGGAAGGCATGGTCAGCCGTGACAAATGCCAAATAAGTCATGGAGATGAAAAGTACAGCGTATTCCCTACAGCACAGGGAATATAGTCAGTAATTTTGTGATACCGTTTTTTTGGTGACAGGTGATAAGTGCACTTAGCATGATAATGAGTAAGGTATAGCATTGTCAAACCCCTGTGTTGTAGCCCTGAAACTAATATAATATTCTTTGTGAATTATACTGCAGTTAAAATAAATAGTGACAAATGCCAAAGGGAGAAGTAAAATACAGACTGAAAAGTGCCCTTTTGGGATTTGTAGCCAAGAGGCCATTCACAACCTGCAAAAGAAGAATTTTGTTGAGAGTCCTGGAAGCATGGAGCTGATTGTTTCCAGTACAGAGGAAAAGATGCTCAGAAGGGACTGCTTCTCCAAGAAGCTGTGCTTCAAAGGAAAGGAAAAGCTGGGCAGCAAGCAGTGGAAAACACAGGATTTAGAGACCCTTATAGAGAGGAGTGACAAGAGTAGGTACAGAGAGGCAAGAGCCTCGTGAGAGGAACCACTCAAGGTGCAGGACAAGGGGAGTAACCCCTGGGGACCAGAGAAGATACACACATTAAAATGTGAAACAAGGAGGGGTCACTTTTCTACCAAGACAGGCCAGTGAGACACATTTGTTTAAAAGACGATGTGTTCCGGTGGGGGAAGGAAGATATGAAGGACACGGTTCTCTCAGTCAGGGACAGTGAAGTCTGTCTGCCGAAAGTGAGCGTTCCACCTGTATCATGGCACACTTACAGAATTGGCATCGTCAGAGAGCAGATTCAAAATTCTGTAGATTTTCATTATAAAAAAATAAAGATTCACTACACCAAATGCATACAGATACATAATCATGGGTTAAGGAATAACTTTATCTGGTAACAGAGTCAGAAAACATTTTGAAACAAATTTTAAAAATAAGAACTTTGAGGGCGACTGGGTGGCTCAGTGGGTTAAGCCGCTACCTTTGGCTCAGGTCATGATCTCAGGGTCCTGGGATCGAGTCCCGCATCGGGCTCTCTTTTCAGCAGGGAGCCCGCTTCCCTCTCTCTCTCTCTGCCTGCCTCTCTGTCTACTTGTGATCTCTGTCTGTCAAATAAATAAATAAAATCTTTAAAAAATAAAAAATAATGGGGCGCCTGGGTGGCTCAGTGGTTAAAGCCTCTGCCTTCGGCTCAGGTCATGATCTCAGGGTCCTGGGATCGAGTCCCGCATTGGGCTCTCTGCTCAGCAGGGAGCCTGCCTCCTCCTCCTCCTGTCTCTCTCTCTGCCTGCCTCTCTGCCTACTTGTGATCTGTCTGTCAAATAAATTAAAAAAAAATAAAATAAAAAAAAAATAAAAAAATAAAAAAATAAAAAATAAGAACTTTGAAATGATACATGTCAAAGAGAAAAAACACACCATAAGCAAAATCCAGCAACAAACAATTACCCAAGATGAGGAGGAATTTCATAAAATATATGATAGATAAAGAATTAATATCCTTAATGTATTTTTTATTAAGATAAAATGTATTATTTGCCCCAGGGGTACAGATGTGTGAATCGTCAGGCTTACAGATTTCACAGCAATCACCATAGCACATACCCTCCCCAATGTCCATCACCCAGCCACCCTCTCCATACCTCCCCCCACACCGGCAACCTTCAGTTTGTTTTGTGTGATTAAGAGTTTCTTATGGTTTGTCTCCCTCCCAAGCCCATCTTGTTTCATTTATTCCTTTCCTACTCCCCAAGCCCCCCACCCTGCCTCTCAAATTCCTCATATCAGAGAGATCATATGATAACTGTCTTTCTCTGATTGACTTATTTCGCTCAGCATAATACCCTCTAGTTCCATCCACGTCATTGCAAATGGCAAGATTTCATTTCTTTTGATGGCTGCATAGTATTCCATTGTATATATATACCACATCTTCTTTATCCATTCATCTGTTGATGGACATCTAGGTTCTTTCCATAGTTTGGCTATTGTGGACATTGCTGCTATAAACATTCGGGTGCACATGCCCTTCAGATCACTACATTTGTATCTTCAGGGTAAATATCCAGTAGTGCAATTGCTGGGTCGTAGGGTGGCTCTATTTTCAACTTTCTGAGGAAACTCCATGCTGTTTTCCAGAGTGGTTGCACCAGCTTGCATTCCCACCAACAATGTAGGAGGGGGTCCCCTTTCTCCGCATCCTCACCAGCATCTGTTGTTTCCTGACTTTACCCTTAACGTATTATTTTTTTTAACTCTTCAAAATCAACAAAGAAAAGAAGGAAAGTTGACGAAGGGCATTCAGAGGACAATTTTACCCTATTGTAGGAAAATATTCAAGTATACATGCACCGATTCAGTTAAAAAGCTCTTCCTTCAAGCAGTGTTTTAAAAATAGGAAGAAAAGGGGCACCTGGGTGGCTCAGTCAGTTGAGTGTCCGACTTTTGATTTCAGTTCAGGTCATGATCTCAGGGTCGTGAGATCGAGCCCTGTGGTGGGCTCTGCACTCAGCAGGGTGGCGGGGGGGTCTGCTTCTCTCCCTCACCCCCCTCCCCTGCTCGTGCTCGCTCTCTCTCTCTCTCAAATAAATATGTAAATTTTTTAAAAAATAGGAAGGAAAAAATTGGATTTATAGAGTTTACTAAGTTATGAAACCTTTATATAAGAGAATACCATGTGATATTATTCATTACATTATGGAAGTATTTTCATAGACATGGAAAGATGTTTATGATAAATTTTTAAGCAAGCAAAAGATAATTATAAAATAGTTTATATATAACATATGTAGTTGACTCTTGAACAACATAGGAGTTAGGGGCGCCAGTCCCCAGTCCACACAGTCGAAAATCCTCATATAACTTTAGGCTCCCCCAGACACTTAACAATAACAGCCTACTGTTGACTAGAAGCTTTACTGGTAACCTCAGTAGTTGTTTAACACATATTTTGAATGTTACATGTATTATATACTATTCTCTTACAATAGAGGAAGCTGGAGAAACAAAATGTTATTAAGAAAAATATATGAGAGGGGCGCCTGGGTGGCTCAGTGGGTTAAGCCTCTGCCTTCGGCTCAGGTCATGATCCCAGGGTCCTGGGATCGAGCCCCACATCGGGCTCTCTGCCCAGCAGGGAGCCTGCTTCTCCCTCTTAGCCTGCCTCTCTGCCTACTTCTGCCTACTTGTGATTTCTCTCTCTGTCAAATAAATAAATAAATCTTTAAAAAAAAAAAAAAGAAAAGAAAAATATATGAGAAAATACATTTATAGTATTTCACTATATTTATCAGTATCAGTATCAGTATGGCATCTGTGGACAAGGTGAATCTTCTGTACCTCCATCATTACTCTCTTATGTGATACAGGACATTGTAGATGTTAACACGTGTGACTAGCACTGACATCAAAAATGAAAGGATAATGTGAAAATTTGTATTTATTTAAAGGTATAACTATTTATGCATTGATAACAAAGAGGCAGCAATGTGGTTGCTTTATGGTGGCCCAGTGTAACCAACGTCATTGCTTCCCAGTCGCCTAGCCTATATAGTAATGAATGAATGGTTACAGCATAGAGTGCTGTAGTTCTGTTTCATGATACTGATTAAAAACATTATTATATTAAAAAGAAAAAAAAACAACTTATGTGTGATGAAAGGCGGATAAGCAGTTTCTCTGATTAGGGGAGAGAGAGGTATCCTGTCCTGTAATGGTTTGTCTCCCTCCCAAGCCCATCTTGTTTCATTTATTCCTTTCCTACTCCCCAAGCCCCCTACCCTGCCTCTCAAATTCTGGCCCCGTCGTGCCAGAGTGTAGCCAGGTTCCCTGCATCCAGTCCTAGTGGACCCCACCTGAGGCCCCCTGCGTGCCAGCTCCTCCATCTGTACTTGGTCCGACTGTAGCTCATTGTAGGTGACTGGTTATCACACCACCCCTGGCCCCGCCGGGCCCTGCATGGAGTGTGGAAGGTCCCCGCTCACCCTTCATCATGAGTGATAAACCCCATACCCCTTGATGTAGATAGGCTGATAGCGCTCTGTTCTTTTGGCTTAATCTCCTTTTGGTTTGGTTTTCCCTTTACTAAGACTCTGTTCCTACCTTCTTCAGGCTGCCTAGGATATGTAGAGAGACATCAGTAACCATCCGTGAGGAGAAAAAAGCCTGCATCATGCATAAGGACACAGTTGAGCGTTAGGTGGCCTCCTGACTCATTATTGTTACATGCCTGGGCACATGTGGACGGTTTAGTGACCCCCATGACTTTTGGATGAAACCTATATAATCCTTTTACCAAGCTGTATTGTCGCCTCCTGTGAAGGAAATAGTATCACTTCTGTTTTTCCCCAATTAATTGCTCTTGTGTTCTTTTACTTCTTTCTGTATTTTTTTATTTGCATCAACATTCCGGACATCGAGGACCTCAGCAAATCAGTTTAAAAATGAGTGTGAAGGGGGAACTAAAGTCAAAATATTTTTAGAAGATCTTAATGCCTCTGTCTAGCATGCCAACAAGAATGCATTGATATTGTGAACATTTGTGATACATGTATTAATAAATAGAATCATTACAAAAAAAATGAGAAAGCAAAGTTATAAAAGTTATAAAACAGGAGGAAAACTAACACATTATTAACTTTATTACCTATCACTGCCTACGTAAGGCTAGTCTGTCCACTTCCATATAAGTGTTGCATACAATGTTCCATACAGTGAATACTTAGGCAGTGATGAGATGATGACACAAGCTACTTAAATTTTCACACGCAGACATACGCACATTCACAGTAGATAAATTGATTGACTGTGTGGCATGATTACTGTTCATCAATGGAAGTGGAGCATCGTCAAGGTCAGGCGGAGGAAAAGGAGGAGGAGGAGCTGGTCTTGCTGTCTCAGAGGAGGCAGGAGAGGCGGGCACACTCAGTAAAACTTTACAGAAATACGTAATTTCTCTCTAACTTTTTTGTTTTTCCATTTCTCTAAAAACGTTTCTATATTGGGGAGGAGGGTGCCTGGGTGGCTCAGTTGGTTGAGCTCCCAGGTCTTGATTTCGGCTCAGGTCATGATCTCAGGGTCATGAGATCGAGACCCCTGTCGGGCTCTGTGCTCAGCAAAGAGTCTGCTCAAGATTCTCTCTCTATATCTGCCCCTCTCCCCACTCACTCTCTTTCTCTCTTTAAGAAAAATAAATAAATCTTTAAAAAAATGTTTCTATAAGGTACCCATCCCTTTTCCACCATTTGCTTTAGTTTCATTGCTACCATTTGCTTCATATCATAAAAGGGTCTCAGTCGTAAATGAAGTCAAATCCATTTTGAATAATCGGAAGACTTCTGCTGGATTGTCTCCTGTCCAGTGTCAATTTGTCTTCTTATGTCTTTCTTCATCATCTGGCACTTGTTCAGAGGTACTCATCTCTATCACGTTGTCTTCTATTCATTCCTCTCGTATAGTGTATATCAGTACTTGAATTGCTCCAAGATCCATATCTTGAAACCCTTTACCACCCCCCAACTTTTTTGCTACATCTCCAATATTTTCCATGGTTTCCTTGATTGGCTCTGCTATAAATCCTATAAATTCATGGACAGCATCTGGATACAGTTTTCTCCAGCAGGGATCTATCATTTTGGTCTTGATGGCTCTCATGGCTTTCTCTATAACACTGATGGCATCTTCAGTGATGTAATCCTTCCAGGTTTTCATAATGTTCTCTCTGTTGGGGTTCTCTTCCATAGCATTGACAGTCCTTTCCCTAGAGTAACATGTGTAATGAGCCTTAAAGTTTCCTTTGGCCCCCCTGACCTAAAGGCTAAATTAGAGACATTGTGTCTGGGGACAAGTAGAACATTTCAGTGCCTTCGGTGTTGAACTCTTGGGGTTCTGGGTGGCTAGGGGCATGGCCCAATATCAAAAGAACTTTAAGAGGCAGTCCTTCACTGGCAAGGTACTTTCCAACTTCAGGGACATAGCATCAGTGGAATCAGTCAAGGAAAAGGATTCTCATTGTTCAGGCCTTTTTGTTGTACAACCAAAACACTGGCAGTTAGTCTTTGCCTTTGCCCTTCAAGGCCTTGGGGTTAGCAGCTCTATGGATGAGGGCAGTCCTAATCATAAACCTGACTGCATTTGCACAGCACAGTAGAATTAGCCTATCCCTTTATGCTTTCCTTAAATCCTGGTGCTTGTTTCTCTTCCTTCCCAATAAATTTCCTTTATGGCATTTTTTTTTCCAGAACAAGGCACTTTCATCTGTATTAAAAATCTGTTCAGACAGATATCCTTTCTCCTCAGTGATTTTATAAATGGCCTCTGGGAACTCTTCAGCTGACTCTTGGTGGGCAGAATGGCTTTTCCTGTTATTGTGACTTTTTTTAGGCCAAACCTCTTTCTGAAATTATCAAACCATCCTTTGTTGGCATTCAATTCTCCAACTTTGGATCCTTCACCTTCCTTTTGCTTTAAGTTGTCACATAATGACTTTGATTTTCTTGAATCATATTAGAGTCTATAAGTACATCTTTCTTATATCAGTCCTGTACACACATAAAAGCTGTGTTTTCAATACAAAATAAAAAGGTATTTTTCAGGGGCACCTGGGTGGCTCAGCCAGTGAAGCATCTGCCTTCGGCTCAGTTCGTGAGCTTGGGGTCCTGGGATTGAACCCTGACATTGGGCTCCCTCCTCAGTGGGGAGTCTATTTCTCCCTCTTCCTCTGCCCCTGCCCCCACTCATGCATTACTCTCTCTCTCTCAAATAAAGAAATAAAATCTTTTTAAAAAAATTTTTTGCAAAATATGCAGGGTTTTCATGCCTATTGGTGTAGCTGCAGCAAGAACTTCATGACTTTCTTTTTCCTTTTTTACAATGGTCTTTACATTGCTTTCATGTGCAGACAACCATAGCTGCAGACCTCAGTCTATGGTAGGCATCTCAAGCAATTCAAGTTTTTCTGGTAATGTCATGACTTTTCTTTGCTACTTGGGAACACTTCCAGCATCACTGGTGACACTTTGCCTGGGTCCCATGGTGTTGTTCAAGATTTACTGTATTGCACTAAACACAGTGAAAAATATGCAGGAACCACGAGAGATCACTTTTTATTTTAAGTTTTTTTAAATTATTTATCAGAGAAAGCTCATAAGCAGGCAGAGAGGCAGAGAGAGTGGGGTAGGCAGGCTCCCTGCTGAGCAGAGAGCCCAATGCAGGGCTCCATCCCAGGACCCTGAGATCATGACCTGAGCCAAAGGCAGAGGCTCAACGCACTGAGCCACCCAGGCGCCAGAGAGATCACTTTTTACTGCCATACGCAACTTATGGAGAGATGAGCAGCTTACACACCTATATTTCTGTATATTTCATGGTAGTAAATGATAAAAGAGAGTAGCATCTACATATATTTTATGCATTCGTGACATACCTTTTTCTTAGGGCTTTTTTATTTAATATTTCTAAGCTAGTTGGCAAGTTTTTTCAAGTTGTTACAAACCTCCAAAAACTTTTCCAACATATTTATTGAAAAAAATCTGAGTCTAAGTGGACTTGTGCGGTTCAAACCTATGTTATTCAAGGGTCAACTACATGCATAAAGTATTGAACAATATACTTTTTAAAAATGTCAATAATTCCCTCTGAGTGATGGTGGTATGGTGATTTTTTTTCTTTCATTTTACTTTGTGTATTTTCTAATTTTCCTACTCAATATATATTGATATCTACTTAGTCATTGCTTTTAAAATGAAAGTAATTTGAGAAGTTTTCTAAATTCTTTCTACATTTGCAGAAACCAGGGTTTCAGAGTCAGAGGTAAAATGCCGGAACTAGGACTGGCTCCAAGTTCAGGGCCATTCCTGTCACACAGTGCTCAGTGAGCTCCGAGTAGATGGCAAGTGCTTACAGGCAGGGGCTCTACTGTGCTTCCCTCGTTTCTCCCTGGTACTTAGCCTGGTGTCTGGCCAAGTAGTAAGCGTTCAGGGACTATTTACTGGATTGAGTATCTTTCGGGGTAAGGCCCAGTATTTTTATGAGTCTTATTTTTCACACGAACATACACACAAATACTAACCTGGTTTCATATTAATTTTCCAGAATCTTAGTATGCAGATTTTTCCTTTCTCTTTCCATATGATTTCCCTTGCGGGGGGGGAAGGCCTTCACTTTGTTATTCTCTACCTGTGTTAGCTTATGGGGCCCCATCCTGAGGAGCCACCTCAGAGAAAGACCGCATTTGGATTTGCTCTGGGATCTTTCAGTTGGACAAACTCTCTTCCCTTTCAGCAAATCTCCGTCCACCGCCTCAGCTTTCCAGTTGTGTGCTGTCTGCACTTGTCACGCTTACATGCCACTCCCGTGTCCCCCTTGTCAGAGGTGTTCACTGGACGTCACTTGTCCTTTCCCTCTCTTCTGTCCCTTCCCTCCCTCTCATGGGCAGTCTTTGTCATTCTGTGTCCAGCGGTCCTTCCTCTTCTTAGTCTGATTCACTTCCCTTAAAGATGTTATCTACACTGCCTACTTCAGCATGTTCTGGTTACATTTCTCTAGAGGGTTCCCTCTCCTGAGGGTCCTCTGGCTTCTCTGTTTACTTCTCAGACTGCAGGCTCCACCTGATAATTGTCACTTGTCCTACATCCTCTGCACGTGCGGGGTCCAGCTCACTCACTTCCAGCTGTTCTTTCCCTTCCCTTTTCTGTTTTTCTTCTTTGTTTTTGTTACTACTTTTACAAACGCCTCCTCCCACTCTCTTTTCCCTTGTTATTCTTCTAAGATCCCCTTACCCTCATCGTGGCCCCATGTGGATGTTTGTAGGGTCTCTCAGGAACTTGTGCCCACCATCCATTTGAGCCTTTACTACTTTCTTCTCATTTTTATTGGGCCCTAACTTGGGACAAGTGTAGACACATTCGGTCAGAAATGAATGTGACTCCCTTTTTTGGCCTGTCTTGCCATGGTGTCTTGGCACACCACATCTGGGCCATTTTATACTCTAGCAGCTCTCTTGAGCCTCACGTGAAACATTTTTCAACTTCCTGCGTGGAATCCCGACTTATCTGTGGTAGCTCTGTTCAACAAAGTTAAAGTCAGGAAACACAGACTGGCAAAGGATTTTTCACCCCCTCATGCATAAATTCTCTCATCAAAAAAGATATCAAAGGGGCGCCTGGGTGGCTCAGTGGGTTAAAGCCTCTGCCTTCAGCTCAGTTCATGATCCCAGGGTCCTGGGATCAAGCCCTGCATCGGGCTCTCTGCTCGGTGGGGAGCCTGCTTCCTCCTCTCTCTCTCTGCCTGCCTCTCTGCCTACTTGTGATCTCTGTCAAATAAAAAAAAAAAAAAAGATATCAAAAAAGATAGTGTAACTATTTATTTAAGATTGAGCCTGTCCCTGAAAACACAGATGTTACCTGTACCCCCTGTGCTACCAGGGAAGGACCTTAGGAAATGGTTAGCCTGCCCTTCTGTGCCCCGATGCTCTAGCCTTTGCTTTTCTCAGAAGTGTTCGATGGAAGTGACCACCACCTTAACCAGATTCTTAGGCTGCATTTGTTTTCTCAGAGCAGTTGAGCCTTAAGCCCTTTCTGTTCAGAGCAAGGACAACAGCATTTTTATCTAAGTCTGGATACTCACCACTGGTATGTGAATACTTGCTTTGAAGAGTGCCAGGTTCAACTCCACTACTAGTTTTTGTATACTTCCTGCATGGTCTCTAAGAAGCTCCTTGTTTCATCCACATATTGGTTCTTGATTTTTATTAATGGTATAACTTGCTTTATTTTAGAGCTGCTTTTAGATGCATAATTAGCCATCACCATATTTGTTAAAAATGACACAAACCTTTTTTTGGACTTATCTGAAAAAAATATAATAGTTAACCCACTTGTAAAAATAGACACAGCCATTGACCAAATGGAAGACTGTTATTTAATAAAATGGTCTCTATCCTTTCCATTTATTAACCTTGGAGCATCATCTGTGACCTTTTTTTTCCCCCAATGAGTGAAGAATTCTACGAACTCTGGTTGCCTGCTCTTAATTTCCAGAAGTTGCCCCAGGTTTGGAGTGCTTAGTGTCTATATTTGAGAAGCGTCTTTCTTTTTCACTTGTCAGTGCTGGGCCTTACGCATCTGCTGATGGTACTAGGAGATGTTGACAGGGTGTTCAAGAAGCAAAAGTGATTCGTACTTTGGTCTTACTTGGGTGTGTGTGTGTGTGTGTGTGTGTGTGTGTGTGTGTGACATGGTGTGTTTATTACCCAGGCTGTTGCAGGAGCACACTGAAATTTGGTTGTGGACAAAAGATATTGTTTAAATTCATTGAGCACATTTTATGTACTTTTCTCCTAGTAAAGAGTTGAAGAAGAAAGAAGACAACCAAATACACAGAAGTGAAATGAAAAATTAAACCAAACAGTTTTTGTTCAGAGTTAAGAATTTTCAGATACTAAGAAAGAAAGGAAGGACTGCTGCTTCTTGTCCTTATGAAAGAATCTAGAAAAATCAGAAATGAGGTATGAGTAAAAAGCTAAATGTGGCCTTTTGACCTTCATTGTTATAAACCATTGTGATTGTTATTGATCAAAGTATTGGTACTTGTATTTATTTATTAGTAATTACATCAGCATTACATGACCACTTTTGGAAAATCCATAAAGAAAAAAAATATAATTGGTATTCAGTCAACATGAAGGAAAAGTATTTACACTGTTAAGATGTCCATTAAGCAATCATTTAATATTATTGTATCTGTAATATGGTTGTGTATATGATGTTATGTTCAGAATATGAAGTGTATGCTTTTGAAATTTAGCTTTATTTAAGAGATATGCAGCTTCAGAATATTGTGTGTTCTAAATGGTCCCAGTGAGAAAGACATTAAAAGAGAACAAATTTGTTTGTTTTGAATGAATCATATATGTACCTTGATACATATAAACTAAAAATGGCCTTTGGCTAGACTGGCAGCAGGGTTTCAAATTTCCTTACTTTTTAAAAAGAACATTTCATATTTAAGCATATAAGTCATTTGTAGACTTATACTGTTGAATATTTATTTTAGTCTTAACATTTGTTCTTAAATTATTACATTGCATTATTTATTGCTTGAGTTCCGTAATTAATGGTGTCATTACTATGTGACTATATATTTTAAAGTGTTATAATAGGAAAGGTCATTTGTTTTGTTTTTTTTCTTGGCTCCTTTCTCAACCATGTGATTTTAACTCTGTCAATAAAATATTTAACCCCACAGAGGTCAAAACTAATATAGTATCAGTAAACGTACTTACCAAATTAAGCAATTGGATCAATTAAAATAAGAAGTGAGAAAAACAGTGTTGGGCATTGAGGTGTAAATTTTGCCCAGATGTATACCCGATGTGAAATATCTTTTAGTAAAAATATATTTGGCTCCTATCCCTGCACATCTTGTAGAGGCATGAAAATTGGTAAACATGTCCCTGCTGTGTAGAACTTAAAGGGGAGAGCATTTTGGAAGGTGGTGAGTGGCACCAAGCTCCCACTGTCCTGGACGCACACGTCTGTGCTTCAGGTATAGCTGGGCCCAGAAGGCTGGAGTCACCCTTGTGGGAGCTTGTTTTGTCTGTCTTGTGAGTGCACTTGATAATTACAGAATTAAATATGCATCTTTCTGCAGTTTCAGCTCATAGTTTTGAGTTATGTGTTGATTCTGTGATTTAGGTTTTAATCACAAAGGATTTCAACAAGCTGCAAAAGATTTTAAAACAAGATAGGTTACCTGGGTAGCTCAGTTGGTTAAACATCTGCCTTTAGCTCAGGTCATGATCCTGGAGTCCCAAGATCAAGCCGTACATCAGGCTCTCTGCTCAGCTGGGAGTCTGCTTCTCCCTCTGCCCCTCACCCCACTCTTGTGCACTCTCTCTCTCTCTCTTCTCTCAAATAAATAAGTAAAATCTTTAAAAATAAATAAATAAAAATTAAGACAAATGTAGGGTGTGGGGGTGGTTCAGTTAGTTAAGTGTCCGGCTCATTTTCAGCTCAGGTCACGATCTTCAGGGTCATGAGCTCAAGCCCTGCATCAGGCTCCCTGCTCAGCAAGGAGTCTGCTGGAGATTCTCTCCCTTTCTCTCTGCCCCTCCCCCCAACTCGCGTGCTCTTCTCACACTCTTTTGCTCTCAAAAATAGCTAAATAAATCTAAAAAAATTAAAATAAGACAAATGAGGGGTGCCTGGGTGGCTCAGTGGGTTAAAGCCTCTGCCTTTGGCTCAAGTCATGATCCCAGGGTCCTAGCATCAAACTCCACATTGGGCTTTCTGCTTGGCAGGGAGCTTGCATCCTGCTCATTTCTCTGCTTGCCTCTCTGCCTACTTGTGATTTCTGTCTGTCAAATAAACAAAATCTAAAAAAAAAAAAAAAAAGACAAATGAAATATGTCAGGGAAACTAAACATTTGCTGAGGTCTTGATGTTCATGTGAAAAATAAAGGGTTATTTTTGTATTGCAACTACTGAAGACAAAAGTAAGAATTGAGGCAAAATGAGGAATAGTTGGTGTTACTCAAAACCCAGTCCTTTTCTCTTTTGTCCTGTTGACAAATAAGATTCCAGTTATGTTCATGAATGGATTAATAAAATGTCTTTATCATACTCTCAGATATGAGATGGAACAGAGGACAACCTAAAAGTGCTCTCCAAGCACAAGTCCAAATTATAGTCAAGTAGAAGAATCAGACAGGAGAATCTATTTGAAGATTCTGAAACTGCACATTTTTCTTAGTAACAGATTAGTTTTATCTTCATTCTGAAATTAATAAATTTTGTCCCATTTTATAAAGTCTCTTTTCTCCAAACAAGTAACAATTTTTGACACTTTTTCTAGATCTAAATATTTTTAAACCATTCTTAGAAATTTATTTCCCATTTGATTCTACTTTATCTTGAACATTAAAGATTCTTCAGTATCAAAACTATACCATGAATAAGATTTACAAAGCTAGAACAAAAATCAAGTTTGTTTGTTTGGGTTTTTTTAAAGATTTTTTATTTATTTGAGAGAGAGAGAGAGCAGGAACAGTGGAAAGGGGCAGAGGGAGAGGGAGAAGCAGACTCCCCACTGAGCAGGTAGCCTAACTCAGGGTTGTGGGAATCATGACCCAAGCCAAAGGCAGATGCTGAACTGACTAAGCCACCCAGGCACCTCAAAAATCAAGTTTTTAAAGATTTAAGACATGAAACATTTTTCACCATGATATAAATGTATGTTTAAAATGTACATATTAAATGAAATCAATGTTTCTAAATGGCTAATACTTGGTACTTTTAAAACCTTGTGTAAAGTTTCTTTCTAGAAAAGCAAATACTTGACCTTTATTTTAAGTTATAGTAAAGTTTTCTTAAAGAAAGGTATTTTCTGTTTAGGAAGTTCAACAAGAGTATATCTAGGAAATAACTTACCATTTCATATCTTCATGTGACATGCCACTTTAATTATATATTTAACTCACATATTTCTTTAATGCTATTTATTTACTTTAGAGAGAGAGAGTACATGTGTGCACAGCAGGGGGAGGGGTAGAGGAAGAGAGAGAATCCTAAACAGGTGCCACACCCAGCATAGAGCCTGATAGGGGTCTCCATCTCCCAACCCTGAGATCACGACCTGAGCTGAAATCAAGAGTTGGACGCTTAAACTACTGAGCCACTCAGGTGCCCCTTAACTCACAAATATTTTTGAGAGTTATAAAGTTCTAGAACCTATAAAATTCAAGACCTTACACTTTTTTTTAAAGATTGTATTTTTAAGTGATCTCTAGACCTAACGTGGGGCTCAAACTCACAACCCCAAGCTCAAGAGTCACATGCTCTACCAACTGAACCAGCCAGGCTCCCCAACAACCTTACACTTTTATTGATACATATTTAAATAATTTACAGCTGAGAGCCATATTTGTTAAGGTAAATTATGAGAACATTTTTCAACAAAGCAACTTTCTAAAGCTATATATTTGTTGATTTCTGCTTCATTGAACTTAATGACAGAAAATATTCCCCAAATCTTCACTTTTTGTGTATGATCTGATTTACTCTTCGCATCGGACCTATGATATAGTTAGAATCTTCCTGCCCTATAAATAGGGAAACCAAGATTTTGAAGGTAAAGTAATTTGTCCTAGTGCACATGACCAGTAAACATCAGCGCTTAGGGGCGCCTGGGTGGCTCAGTGGGTTAAAGCCTCTGCCTTCGGCTCGGGTCATGATCCCAGGGTCCTGGGATCGAGCCCCGCATCAGGCTCTCTGCTCAGCGGGGAGCCTGCTTCCTCCTCTCTCTCTGCCTGTCTCTCTACCTACTTGTGATCTCTATCTGTCAAATGAATAAATAAAAAAAATCTTAAAAAAAAAAAAACAAAACATCAGCGCTTAGTTGTAAATGGAGGTTGTCAGACTCCACTGGGAAGTCTCCAAAGTACGGGATCTCAGTTGCTGTAAAGAGGAAGCCAGTAAATGCTTACTGTTGGAGACTCCAGCACAAGCTAGAATAAAGAAGCAATTTAGATGTACCTACAACCACACTCAGACTAGAAAGATCTAATACGTCTTAATGCAACAGGCACCTAAATAAAATGAAATATATCTGACTTAAAAAAAAAAATTTTAAGCTGATAAGTTGTTTGTCCCATAATTATTTTGGTAAATCTTTACTCCAAACTCTAATTCTTACATTTTCTGAAGAAACCAATTCTGTGGAATCAAAGTAATACATGTACAGTAACATATTATTCAAGAAACAGAAAGGCGCCATTCCAGTCATATAAAAGATAATAAAAACATCAAGAGTCACGTCAATCAAGGGGGTCTGTTGACTGGCAAACTCAATCTATGGATGGACCCAATTATCTGCAGGAGAATTGATGTCAGCATCATTTAGGGTTAACAATGGACTAACGAGGCAGGAGCAGACAGCTACTCTCTGTAGAGACCCACAAAGCAAATTTGGTAATGAGGCTCTTCATTCATCATATCCTTCTGCTCTAATTATTAAAGTGAATAGGAAATACTTTAAGTTAAGGCGGGAACTGGATAACATAAAAACATTTGTTTTGTAAACACAAAGAATGCTTTTTTTTTTCTGATGATCCTCTTCAAATCTACATCAAGCATATGTTCCCAGTACACTGTTTTCTAAAGTTGCTCTTCTAACACCTCATATTCATGCTGATGATGAATGGGTTATTTTTGTTATCTCAAAAAGGGAAGGTAAGATTGCTAAGAGTCTACAATTTTAATTTCTACTCTTCAATGTAAAAAAGGTAGGGAGAGGTTCACAAGTACATATGTCACCATAGTACATGGTCCACTGCCATCAATTACATCAAAATAGCCCAAATATATCTACCGCAGTGCCATTTCTAAAAGTCCTGAACACTCTAATTTTACTTACTCTGGTTCATTTTTCTTAATTCATTAGTTGATCCTTATCAAGTGATTGTGAAAGAACATGGTAGAAAAAAATGCAGGAATGTTTTGTTTATACAACCTTTATGTAAGTAAAGGCAATGTACTGCCAGCCATTTAAAATTGCCTGGGATGGAAATGATTTGCTTAATGAAGATAAAAAGTAAAGTCTAAAAGGAGAAAAGAGAAAGGAGGTGAGGAAAATAACTGTTGTCAGAACAAAAATTAACTGAAGTTTGAGAAAAGCAGTCATGAGACCAAAGGAAGGTTCCCTGGAGAAAAGTGTGGTCTCTTCAGTTTGGTTTTTCAGTGTTTTCAACTGACAATCTGTAGTTATATTTTTTTTCTATGAAGTTTGTTCACAGAGCCATTTTGTATAAATGTTCCACATAATTTTTTCTGAGCTATGGTTCTTCACTTTAAAGTAAATGGAATATGGTTAAACACAGTAATGTTTTTAACCATCCCTGCCTGTTCTACTGAAGTTAATGTTCAGAAGTATCCGCAGATACTACTTTTAGCAACTAAATATTTCCATGGTGGTAAAGAAATGTCAGTAAAATCTATGTACTTTAAGAACATCAAATTCTTATTATACTTATCATGTGTGCAGGCAGAGTACATAATAAACTAGTCTATAGCAGCTGTAAATTTCTGAGGATTTATCTAACCACAAATACATTGAAATGGGGAAATAGGGCTATATTAAACCATGCAAGATGCTGCTGGAGTTTTGCCATTTCTGCAACATCCTGTAATTAATTTATCATGACAGGTCTGGCAAACTGAAACATCCAATACACTTGCAACAGACTGTTGTACCATAGTTGCTGGAGATCCTGCAGCCACATAAAGTCAAGGTAGATTTTTCTTTCAAACGTGAATATAGTACTGTTGTATTTAGAATGCCCTATAGCTGAGGACAGACTTGTTGTCACTTTTGAATTTCAAAAAAAAGAAGAAGAAGAAGAACATCTAGAATATAGAACAGATCCTGGGCTGAGATAAGGAGTTTAGTCTGTCCTCTGCATTTTGTGGTCTTTTCCTGAAGAGGGATAGCCCTGGGTAGGAGACTGATAGGGTCCAGTCAACCCTTCCCATGCATGCATGCCTGCAGCTAGATACAATGGGTTTCTCTCCTAGGAGGTTTGACGGTCACTTGCCTTCTGGTAGTCTCTTGGACACATGCTCTTCCTGAAGAGAAGACTCACAAGACCACCTCATCCATCTGGGTGTCCTCCTCTTCTGGAAGTCACAGTCCCGCCATTTTGCGAACTTCGAGCACGGATAAATTCAGTATTTATCCCTTCCCCAACATCCTCCAATCTAAAGAAAGAAAATAATGTAATAATGGGGTGGGGATTTTTGTCAAAATCGATTTTCTTACTAAACAGTGAGATCCCGGGTCCCTGGCTGTGTCAGACTCAGCAGAGCATGTGACTCTTGATCTCAGGGTTGTGAGTTCGAGCCCCACGCTGGGTGTATAGTTTACTTTAAAAAATAATAATAAACTCTGAAAAAAACACAATGAGTTCTTTGTCAGTTTGTATCAGTGTGAAAGAATGATCCCCTCTTTACTTGGTGTGTCGTCTGATACAGGTGTTACCGTGGTTGATGCTAAGGATAAATCTTAGTAAACAAGGCTTCTTGCTAGAGAAATAGAGAGGTACCACCACTCATTAAAATATGAAATCTACCTTGTACCAATGTCCACAGCCTTGCCCATATCCTTTGGAAGGTCAGTATTCCTCAGACCACAAACAAGAGGACCCAATGGGGTCTTCCTTGAATCTGGAAGTCTCAGTGAGAGGGGATAGTTCCCAGGTGGTAGACGGTAAGATGGGTGTTGCTCAACAGAAACAGGTAAGAAGCCAAGCAAACACAGTGGTTTTAGTTCCAGCCCAGTCACCAAAGGCTAACTGTAAACACTTTATGTTCTTTGTATTTTCTCTAGTGGTTGTCTTTTTCTTGCTCCTTACTATATTGAAAATGGATCGTATCTCAGAGGACCTGACAAGCTTGTGCTTGGGCCTAAGTTTAAAAACAAACAAACAAACAAACAAACAAAAAATGGCATTCCCCAAACTGAATAACCTGAGGGAAAGTGAACAAGAGAGAATGTAGGAAAGTGTTTATACCCTTCCACCGCCCACCTCCCAGCTGCCTGAAAAGTTCCCTTCAGAGCTCTTCTATGTAAAACTTTGGAAATCAGATGGATAGTATGTATCTGTCCAAAAAATAAACAAAGACTCTTCTTTGATACACCCCCATTAGGTAACTTGTCCAGGATCATAAAAATCAAGGGCAGGACTCTGCCTTCTGCTGATTCCCCTGCTCCTGCTGCTGTTTACTTGTTAACATTCTTACTTCACTTAAAAACCACATTACCAGGATGCCTGGCTGGCTCAGTCAGTAAAGCATGTGACTTTTGATCTCAGGGTCCTGAGTTTGAGCCCCACGTTGGTTGTGGAGCCTACTTAAAAAATTAATTTTTTTTTTTAAAAGCTGCATTACTAAATCCCAATGCTGAAAATGCTCTAAATATTCTCAACCTCATACACAACTAAAAGTAAACATTCCATGTAGAGCATGGTCTACATTCAAATAAATCCCCTGTAAAACTAGGTTATTAGAAGTGATGAATTTGAATGGATGAAGTTTGGAAGAAGGTTAGAGTCTGGAGAATTGACATTTTTATGCATGCATGGGAAGAGGGTTTTTTTTTTTTTAATTTTTGTGTTTTTACTGTCTTGACGACTAGATACAGAGAGGGACTAATTCTGTTTACATATATCAAAAGCTGGAGTTAACTACTTTCCTAAATACATTTTTATAATTCAGGATCTCAATGATTTTAACACTTTTAATGTTTCTTAAAAGTGTGTGTTGGGGTGCCTGGGTGGCTCAGTGGGTTAAAGCCTCTGCCTTCGGCTCAGGTCATGATCCCAGGGTCCAGGGATCGAGCCCCACGTTGGGCTCTCTGCTCAGCGGGGAGCCTGTTTCCCCTCCTCTCTCTCTGCCTGCCTCTCTGTCTGCTTGTGATCTCTGTCTGTCAAGTAAATAAATAAAATCTTAAAAAAAAAAAAAAGTGTGTGTGTGCCTGTGCATGCACACACATTCACTTAGTCAACAGCGCAGGATTGCGCCCTGGTTGTCAAGCATTGGACAAGAGCTGGGTGAACAGTTGAACCAGGAGCCTCAACTCCTCTCACCTTGAAAATGTCACATGTTTTATGGGCGTTGTCACCCCACTGTGTTTTTCAGAGGACCTCACCAAACATTACCAAATTTGAGCCTTATTAACAACCTTTATTACACAGAAAAAGCATGATTCTTCCATTTTTCAAACCAGTCACCAGAAGGTTAAATGATTTGTCCAACAACTGTCAATTAGAGTTCAGCTCTCTTCCTCTCAGCCTTGTGTTCTTTCCAACCAGGAAAACTTCTCACTGACATCTGAAAACTGTGGAAATAAATTATGTGGAAAGCCAGCAAATGTTTACTATACAAGAGGCCACTATAAATTAATAAGACTAATTTAGATGTGTCTTTGGAATTGAGGGATGATCTCCTTCTGTAGTCAGCTCTCAGTTGTTTGCATTTTTGCTGGCATCCTGTATTTGTAGATTTTAAATGTGAGAACTTAAAATGAAGTTAGCCCAAAAAGAGCATGTAAAATATTTTTAATTATGTTTTATAGTGCAAAGAGGCAGAAGGTGTACAGAAAATGCCAGAGTCCCTTTTCCAAAACCTTTTCGTGAACCAAGTAAAACAAAGTCATTTCATGCATTGTATATTTAAGGCAAATGATTATTGTTCATGCAAGTTACACTTTTTGGTAAAGCAATAATTCCCCCATTTGACCTAAAATGTCATTAGATCAACTGAGCAACTTGGAGGTACCACAGAATATTTCATAAAATGCCAACATGGCATATCACACCGTGCTTGAAACCACTGGTGTCCCTGACCACTGCACTAAATCCATTCAGCTTTTCCTGTTTGCTTAGAATAATGACTGTAAATCAAGTCCTGCGCTCTGATCACAGGAAACTCTCAAATGAAATTCAGTCACCTCAGAAGTGACAGCAAATGTAAGAAACTGGGTTAGGGCGCTTGGGTGGCTCAGTCAGTTAAGCGCTCTTGGTTTCTTTCGGCTCAGATCATGATCCTCAGGGTAGTAAGATCAAGCCCTGAGTCGGGCTCCTTGCTCAGGAGGGGTCTGCTGGAGACTGACTTTCTCTCCCTTTCCTTCTGCCCCTCAACCTCAAGTACATGTGCACTCTCTCTCTAATAATAAATAAAATCTTAAAAGAAAAAAAGTAAGAAACTTGATTGTTATCTGGAAATTCAAGCAGTAAGGCACAGCACAGATCTCCATGATCTGTCCTCTGCTGCTTCTCCATTTTGTGATTCATGTGTAGGTCCTCTTCACATTTCAGCAAGACCACAGTACTTCCCTCCAAACACCATCGCTACCTTAAAGCCCTTAGGTAATGGCGACTTGAAAACACAGTTCCACACCATGCCTTTGCCAAATATTGCCATTCGGGTTTCATCTGGGTTGTCACATGCAGCAAGATTCCTTTTCTCATTATTAATGACCTCCTTCCTCACTGTGTTCTCATAGTGTCCTCAAAATAATGTCCATCAAAACACTTATTAGCACCTGACATTGAAATGGAGTCTATTGATCAATGTGTTATTTAACATTAACTAGTATATAATTTTTGATCAATGCATTATCTCCTATTTCTTGTGTGACTGAGATAATTCTTATAAATGGGTGTTTGTGCTCAATATCACAGGATGTTCCCAAGTGGAATATAATTTTTTTTTTTTAATTCTAAATAGCAGGCAGGGAGAAGGGAAACTCTGGAAGGAATCTAAGAAAATGTCATTAGTCTTTCTATAGTACCTTTCCATGGTCATAGCAGTCTTTTGTCTTTTTTCCTTCTCTCTTCCCTTTCTCACACTCTCCCCTTTTCTTTTCTTTTTTTTTTTTTTTCTGTCTCTCTTTTGTCTTCTTCGCTGCCTGACATCAGCCAGTGGCATTTACTGAATTCAGCATTAAACATTAAAACCATGACGCATCACCATCTAAATGTGTTCTTCAAACCCGGGAATCCAAGATGGAGGACCCATGCAAGCAGTGACTTCTACTCAAGCCCCCAGGTGCATTCCAAGCAACACTGTATTTACATAAAAACACAATCTTAAAATGTAGATGGAGCCCTCCTTTTAAAAATGTCTTTAACTTTTTTTTATTGAGGCAAATTATCCAGAAGATTAAATCTGATTTGCATAATATTTTGCATTCCCATTCATCTGAGGGTAGAAACCCTTCAGAAGGCTTCTAAAATTTGTGTATGTCTGAACTATGTTGCCTGTGAATCTGATATCTCGACCATTCTTTTCTTAAAACTCCAGTAGTTTTCTGAGAGAAATGATTCCTAGATTCATAAACAGAAGTCCATACTATGATTGTTGCTAAGTCTGAGCAACTTCCGTTGAGGACTCACAGCTTCGTGTTATCTATTTTTATGCCTGTAAGTGAATCCAATCATTTTCATCAACCATATTTTTATCATCTAAAAAAACCTAAACCTTTCAAACAACTCTTTGTTCAACAAGCAAGCCCAATATCCAGCCCAGCATGTTTACCTAAAAAGTCGAAGAGCTGCCTGGAGACCCTGAGGCAGAGGTGTGGGAGTTGGGCGGGGGTGGGGAGGGGAGCACACATTTCTTGGCCTGGGTCCAGCAAAGGCAGGTCTGCTTATGGTCATAACACTGTGCACTTGGATTTCTATGGGACTGATGTTCAAGATGCTGCTCAACACCTTTAACTTTTACTCTTGATGTGCTTTCAACTTTTGATCTTCTCATTTTCCTTAGGATTAGTGTAAGTCCTAAGTGTAAACAAGAGTCTGGGCAGCTTCTTGAGAATGTGGGCCATTGTGGGTAACCTCACTATGACACTCACTCTGTCTGCACAGCCAGGGAAATAGGATTTTGACATCTGTCCTATTAAGTAAGTTACTCTTCAGCACTACTGGATTATTCCACTCAAAAATTTATGGAACCATTTTAGTAGGCTTCATCCACCAAATTCACAAAATGATTGTCATTATTCCCATTCACTTTGTCCTATGCATAATTTAGCAGAAAAAGAAAAATTATTTATTATTATAATTATTCATAATTATAGACTAATTTTAATAATAGTTACCATTCACTGAGCACAGGCTAGGTACGAGGCTCCTGGTATGCATTATCCCATTTAATTTTCGGACAGTCTGGGTGGCTGTTCCGGTTGGGCGTCTGCCTTTGGTTGAGGTCATAATCCAGGGTACTAGGGTCGAGTCCAGAATTGGGCTCCCTGCTCAGCAGGGAGTCTGTTTCTCCCTCTGCCTCTGCCTGCCACTACCCCTGCTTGCGCTCACTCTTTCTTTCTCTCTCTCTCTAACAAATAAATAAAATCTTCATAATTCTACAAAATAAACTTAAAAGGTAGATATTATTACTACTCCCTTTTAAAACAAAAACTGAAGCTCAGAAAGGTAATGCTCTGTATCTCCAATCACATAGCTTATAAACTAGGGTATCAGGATAATTAGATAAGAAAGTTAAACAGTTAATATTTTCCAAATGTCTAATACCTCTTGCAGAACAATCTTCAACAAAATAGGTTGATCAAAAAGGAATCTCGATGTTGCATATTGCCCAGGAAATATTCACATCAAACTTCAGCATTTAAGTAAAATGTATTTTCAAATTTCTTGTGCTACAGAGACATTACCCTAGTCCAAAAGGAATGGCTAATAAAAGACCACCACCAATACATTTCACCCTCTTGTGGGAATTGTGTCTGCTGGGGTTGCTTTGGGGGTGAAAGAAGACATTTGTGTATGACACTTCTTAGGGCATCCCCTTTTCAGTGTCCCTTCACTACCTTAGGGAGACCACTACCCTAGGGAGACCAGGCAGGCCCATTCCATTCTCACAGCCCGTGGGACATCTCTGTCATGCTGCTGTCTCACTGTAAGTGTGACTTTGCTGCCTGAGCGTAGCATGAACTACCTTTTCACCATCATTGATTCTGAGGGTCTACCTCGGTGCCTGGCACATAGTAGGCACATTCAGTACTGAGCAAGGCAGATCACGGGTCCGAAGGCTTATTTTCTGTACATCGATAATTTGAGGATGAATTGTATATAGGGATATTACCATATCATGGAAAATACACAGCAGTATCACACCATTACAAATTCCTATGTATTTTTCTATTTCCTCTAGTAAATTTATTTCTTATTCCCTTTCTCCCCCCCCCCACCCCTTTCCAGGACTCAGCTCCTAGCATTGGCTTTTCAACTCTTACATTCTCTTTATTTACAGTCAAAATTATTTGCAATACTCCACACCTTCTGGCTTCCAGCTGGTACTTGTATCCAGGGGCAAACAAAAGCAAGACAAACACATATTGCATCTGTACCTTGAAACAGCCTCAACTCCAGGTGGTTGAAAGGACTCCCTGGGGCACCTGAAATTCAGGTGGGGCCTTAGCAGTGTTTCAAGTCCAGCCCGCCCGTGATTCCCCTTTCCTCCCTGCCTCGGGGCAGCAAAGAGCAGGGGTGCAGAGCTGATCGCTGGAGTCCTATCTGGTGCGCAGCCATGAGGGGCAGGCTGGTTTTCCCAAGTATATTCAGCCTTGGCTTCACGGAGACTACAGTCAAAGGACGTCACGGGTCTACCACTGTTTCCCAAAGAGCATTTTCCTCCTGGACTGACAAGGAAAATCCTACTTCCTACGGTTTTTCTCCAGAACTACTGCACTATGGACAATCGATGGGGCCAGCCCTTGGCTAACCAATGCACTCAACCCCTCCAGGCCAGTTTGGGGTGCTTGCTCGGGGGGGCTCGGACTCTCCCTGTCACTGCTCAGGGTTATCTTGTAGCGCCCATGTATCTCAAGGCATGTCAACACTTCCATTACAAGCTCCCTTGTCACTGATTCCTAACATCAGCACAAATAATCACCTGGCCTTCATCCTGGCAGGAAGGAAGAGATGCAGATAGCATAGTTAACAAGAAGGTAATGCGTGTGAGTTGTTCGGTATTAGCTAATTATTTTCTGCCTAGGAGAACCAGATACACGGTGGCAACGCTTTTTCTGGCCCCACAGCTTTAAAACATCCCTAACCGGAAAATGGATGTGAATCCCGAGAGGAGGGAGGGCAGGTGAAGCGGGCTTAAAAAAAGAAATATGTCTTCTTTCAGTGTTTGGCTTGAGTTCCTTTCTGCCAAGAAATGAAGAAAGCTCCATAACACCTTACACAACACTTCCCGTTTTCTTAATTCTTCTAAAATTCTTTTATTTAAAGTTCGGTTTTAAAAATTGGCAAATCAAGCAAGAAGGAAGTCCGTTTCCTTATGGCACAGCTTAATAAGAGACCCAGGATAAAAACTCAGAATCTTCATTCCCAGGAAGATTGGGGATGGGGGGGGGGCTTTACAAGATTTATGCAAAACTTCAAAGAAAGCCCCTCCCTGCCCACCCCTCCCCCCTTGCGTGGGTGTTTCCTTCATCCCACTACCACCAGTGTTGGTTTTTATGTGAGCATAATTGTGCTTTTGTCTTGGAGTTGGCTCACCTCACTACGCTCCAGCCTGAGATCCCCTGGCCCAGAGCCCAGGGTGGGGCTTTGCCCTCAGAACTGTAAATAATGGTAATTACCTTTACAAACTTAAAAAAAAAAAAAATTACTTTCCCAAGGCCAAGAATATCCAAAGTCTAGAGCATTCTATATAACCCCTTGTGCAAAAATCTGTTAGAATGAGTGTGGTGATGAAAAAGTATCTCCCTCATGGCGTGACCAAAAGGAAAAGAAAGTCGCCAGCACTCAGTGGCCTCATGGGTCCCTCTGGGTCTGTCAGTTCTTTGCTTCCACAGTCGTGGCAACGGAAGTCCACATAAAAGGAGTAAATATGGAAGTAGAATTTAGGATTTGTTCTCACCACTCCCATGGAAGATTTCATGAACTGGACTGAAGCAAAAGCATATTCCCTGTGCTGCCTAGAAACTCCCAAGGAGAAGCGTTCTGCCGCAGGACTTCCAGACTGTGTGCTTTCTGAGGCACTACTTCCTACAGTATCACCGTCTGCTTGACGGCACCTATTGTTCTCATTAAGTTGACGCACATCCAAGCTTTGCCTCATTAGATTATCACCATGGTGCCAAGGCTTTCATTTCTGCATAATCTTGGTATTTTATTTCATACGCCATAGCGAGCAGCTGCTATCTATCTTTAAGATCAAAGCAATTACTGAAAATGCAAAATTTTAAAATGCAATAGCTTTTGGCCACATGGCTATACCAAGAGTCCTACAGAAGTTCTGATACATGAATAAGAGGGATTTGTCTTCCAGGCCACAGAGTTCCTTTGATTATTTTACTTCCAGATTAACTGGTTTGAGGGTGGAGACCAGAACATCTGGACAGATGCCCTCAGCCTAACATGGACTCGTTTCAAAGCCCAGGCCAAGGCCAAAGACCCAGAGTAGGGAGCTTCTGGGGCATGTGTGGTAACTGGAAATTTACTAAGACTCCCAAAGTGTCAGAGTGGTCTGTGTGTCACTTTTTCCATTCAGAAGTCAAACCATTGCTCTATGACCATGAGGGTTAAGGAGGTCATGCTCTGTGCTCCTATCACAGTGTTCTAGGCATTCAAATTCTTAAAAATATTCATCGGTAAGGTTTCTGGTGCTGAGACAAGGTGGTTTATAATACACCTACCAGAACAGAAAGCCATCTGACCCACAAAACTATCACATCATTAACATTCTCTTTTGCCCTGGCTCAGGGCTCTGCAGAGGGGTCCACCCCTGGGCTCAGGAGAACAGTAACAAACCTCCCTTCTCACTAGGAGGGCTCCCAGATAAGGAGGTAATTCCTCCTTTGCACTTGGCCTTGTTCCAAATGTTCCAATCTTGTGGAGGTTCTGAGAGCTATTCATGCCACCCTCGCAATGTTTGTTCTTTTCGTTTGTTAAACATTGGCCTGTCCCTGTGTGATCCCTCAATTCATCCTCCCACCTCCTCGTGAAAACTCCGAAGACAGCCCCTATGCAGATGACCTGCCCTTCTGGGCTCTACACAAATTCAGCTCCTCCAAGGGGACGCCCCACAGGGCTCACATCCTCGTGCACAACCATGCAAAGTCACCCCACGGAGATGTCATGGGAGTTGTCGTGGGGGTTGTTTGCTCCGCCGAAACAGTGAGCCAAGGCTGCCCATTCTGCCATCCTGGAAATTTTTAAAATTAGGCTGCGTGGCAGTGTCTCCTCTCTGCCGCTTACCCTCTAGAACTTCTTGTTTGATGGTGAAGGGGAAAAGCTGAGGGCAAACGGGAGTTGGTTTTCTAGGTCAGGGACAAGACGCACTGCACACCTCGAGAATCCAACCCGCGATGTCAGTCAGTCCCATTCTGGAAGAGCGTCCATCACACACAGTCTCTGACTGGCTGTCTCTCCGTCCAAGAGGAGTATCTCCTCAGCCCTGCAACAAAACTGGAGAGACCCAGCCAGAGCTCTCCAAAACCTTTGTCTAAAATGGTCGCGCTCCTTCTTTCACTGAAGGTAACACTGGCTTGAAGCTCTGTTGTCCCTTTCGGTTGTGTATCTTTAGCACAGGCAGAGGGGCAGGAATTAATTTGCTAGGCCACGGTACTTGACTCTGGCTCATGCAGGGGAAGAAAGGGTTAAGTCCTCTGGGTAAAACATTGTCAATCACTGGTGACTGCCACCAAGATGAAAAACAAGCTGCACCTGTACGTGGGCAATTCAGAAGATTCTGGTCAGCTATTTTTCTCTGGTGCTTTGTTCTGCCAGCTGCCTCTGTGCTTTGGATGCAGGTGGAAACATGGACTTTGCGATCTATAAAAAATTGAATGGTGAAGATCAACTTCCGCTTCACCTCCCCAGGGATCAAAGTTTTGGGGCTTTTTTTTTTTTTTCTCCTTGCTCTGAAAGACTAGCAGAGCAAAGCTCAGTGCAGACAATGGGTATGCTGTTAAGACACCCGTTCTCCCCCCAAAAGTAGCAGGACACCTTTCGTGGGTTAGAATTTTTCTTCCCAATTTGAAGGAAGTAACGGAAGCAGAGAGATGCATGCCTCCACAGGGTGAGGGCAAAGCATCTGCTGAAAAGAGGGCTAACGATGACAGCTGGGGAGCCTCATGACTGACACTGCATTTCCCGTCAGCCACTGGCAGGAGCCTGATGGGGAGCCCGTGGAGACAACGTGGAAGTGACAGGCCCCACGCCTGGGAGCGGGAAGGAGGTCCTGACATGTCTACAGCCTCATCTCTTAGAAGCGGGGTGTCACAGATCTGATATCTGGTCAGATTACTGGCCATGACACGATCAATGGCCGGTGAAATGTGTGGGTAGAAGAGCAGTTTCAAAGTCAGAGCTAGCCTGGATTACCTACTACAAGAAACTCTAAGTGGCATGCTTCCCTGAAGACATTATCGAAGTCCTTGTATTAATTCAGCATTTACTAAGTACCAGGTGCCAGGCACAGAATTAGTTACTGGACATACAGTAGTTCTTACGGACCAAACCGTGCCTCCCCAAAATTCATACATTGAATTCCTAACCCCTGACACATCAGGATAGGACTGTATTTGGAGACAGGGCCTTCAAGAGGCAAGTAAGTTAAAATGAGGCCATTCGGGGGGTCCTCACCCAGTCGGGCTGGTGTCTTCATAAGAAGAAGAAATTTGGGCTCCCGAAGAAACATCAGGGACTCATAGATGAAGGAAAGACCAAGGAGGGGTGCACAGCAAGAAGCCAGCCATCCACAAGCCAAGGACAGAGCCTTTAGAAGGAATCAGATCTGCTAGCGCCTTGATCTTGGACTTCCAGCCCCTGGGACTGGGAGGAAAGAAATATCTGTTGCTGTGGTGTTTTGTTATGGCCCCCTGAACAGACCATGACAGCAGTGACCAAGACAAGGTCCTCACCCTCACTGAGCTGGCAAGCTATTGAAGAACTCACAGTCTCACGCCCATGTAGACAAAGGAAGAAGGGAGGTGACTAGAAGCACTTTTAAACATTGCCTAGACAGCCAGAGTCAGTGAAAGAGCCAGGAGCAGGAATCCCAGCTAATATTTGGGTGGATTTTGTTATGGCCCATGGGGCCATTACCTTTTATTTATTAATGGAGAGTGAAACAGTATGATTACTCTGCTTCGCCATGAGAAAGCAAGAAGTCCCGCACTGATCACGCCGCGGGGGAGGAAGTCTCACACATCTGACCTAAAAGGTTCAATGCAAAAGAGCCGTGCGGCTGAACACGCATCACGTGCAGACACAGCGCAAATATGTGGGCTTCACCATTACCAGCAGAAGCAGAGGACATCTGTATATTTTTATAATCACTACACAGTTGCTTATTTTAGATTGTTTTCTTGAAAGTTGTTAGTTATTTCTTTTTAACCTCACTGCCCCAGACTTACTGCCTCAAAGGAAGCATAACAGAAGATAAAAATACAGAAGTTGCTCCCCAGAGTTCAACAGGTTAAAACAGAGCTGAAAATAGCCCCCAGGCATGTCCTACGGTTGGCTGACTATTTAATCCTCTGATATGTAAGAGAAATGGAAATGTTCTGATCTGAAGAGCTACTAAGTGTCCCAGAAGCTTTGCTTTGGCGGGGAATTTTGAGCACGGTCCCAGGGGGACTGAGTTTAGTGTTCCCAAAGAAAAGCGCACAAGGCCGTTGTGTGCTGATTGGATTAAAACAGTGACAGAATGAGGAATTCCTGTTGTGTGGAAAATACACTCCTCGTAGGTTCAGATACTGTTATTCCGTCCACGCAGGCGAGAGCCCCTGCTGAATAGGAATGGGAGTGGGTAGGGTCTCAAATGAAGGAAGAAGTCACAACTTCGAAGAGGGGCAGCTGACAAGCTCCAGCACGCACCAGTGAGGGATGTGCGGACACCCAGGGCCGGAACCGAGAATGAGGATTGGATGGAAAGGGCCTGACTAGGGTGACAAGTGAAAAATCTCCTCCCTGGTCTTAAGTACAGTTGGCAGCTAAAATTGGAGCCTCCCAGTCAAGTCTGAATGTTAGATCCACGACAAATTGTTTTTAGTGATAAATACATCTCATGCGACGTTCGGACCCTGCGATATTTGGGGTGTACTTATACTAGAAAATTCTTTGATATATGTCTGGGATTCAAATTTAACTGGGTGTCCTGGTTTTTTGTTTTGTTTTTGTTTTTGTTTTTGGTCCTGTTTTTATTTGCTAGATCTGACAATTCAATCTAAATGGCAGCTACCAGCTTTGGCTGCAGAAAGGAAGTAAGGTTTGTTCCCTGCTTGTGGCAATGGGCCTAGAGCTGAGTCATGTCATCTGTGAAACTCTACCCATCTTTTGGGGTTCGATCTGAACAACCTCTCTATACGGTATGTGGTACCAGAACCAGCAGGTCTAGAAAGACCGGGAAACCACATGGTGTAAATCTGATAGCTTATCCTTCTTGAGCTCTCTTGGCATTCTTGTCTTTTCTACTCCCTTGGCATCTAATCAAGTCTTCTAGAACTCTAGGCTGTCTCAGCTGTTCAAGGGACAATTCTCAGGAAAAGATCTGGAGCCACATTATGGCAGAAGTGTTAAAAGCAAATCCCAGTCCCCCAGGGGACAGCAAGTGCTGAAATCAAGGAGACAAAATTGGAGCCATTTGGCCCACTTCCCCTTCCTACCTGGGAGGCAGTAGGACTTGTTTCATAGAGAGAAGCAAATGCTTCCCCAAGTGTGAAGAAATCACACAGAACGCAAAAGCTCCCTGGTTCTGTTGTAGCTGCTCCTTCCATCTCCAAAGGATTTCTCAATTTGTCAACTGACATTTAGAGAAAACCCAGCAGGTGCCAAGCACTGCGTCAGTCTGGGGACTTAACAGCCAGGGGGACTGCCTGCACCCCAAAGAGCCTCTGGTCTCACAGGGATCCCCACGCTGCTCTTAGACTCAGCCCTGGGCATGGACCTTGCTGTCCAGCCCGCCACCTGCATTACCTCATAGAGGCTCATTCAGTTCTGATCTACTGCCCTTCAGTGTAGGGGAAACAAGGAAAGCGTTGCAGGCACTCATATTGTGCTTGGGTTCCCTTTAATAATTCACATAAGCCTGGGGTTCTTTATTTTCATTCCAACTTCTTCACACACCGCGCAGCTCGGCCCGCCCCTCACCCTAAGACCAACTGGTTGGTTCCCACATTGCCACGCATTCCAGGTATATTTGAGTTGAATAACCCCGTCCCCGGACACCGCCACTCCCTGTCGCTATCACACTGCCCTATTTCATGGTCCTCACTGCACATCCTACTATCTGCAAGAATTTCCTTTGTTTGTATGTTTGTTTATTATATCTTCCTAAATTAGAATGAAAACATCATAAAAGAAGTGACTCATCTTTCATTTGCCTTTGGACTTCCAAAGCCTAGAACAGTACCTGACACTAGTAGGCACTTAACAACTGTTTTTTTAATGGATAAGAATCTGAGGGAATGAGAGGTCAACCAAATTGCCTGTTGCAGGCAACCTGTGACCCATATGGGGGTGGATCCTATGCCCGGGAACCAGGCTGCTCTTGGAAGATGTTAACCTTGTCTTGTAAGGATGATGAGCACATGCTCTGTTTTCTCAGGGGCATGTACTGAATTCGTCTTCCTTATTGAGCTCAAGGGCACCAGCTGGGCATCCACACTGGGAGCCTGGGAATCAGCCTGGTCTCCTCCTTTTCTATCTTCTTCCCTCTGCCTTAAAACTATAACCCAGTACTGTTTCTTTCACTCAGTGGTGAGGACCTAGCCAACTGCCTTTCTATCTCCATCCCTACCTCCTCCAAGTGTATGAGCCAAGGTTCTCCAGAGAAACAGAACTAATAAGGTCAATACGATGTATGTGTACATATGTGAGCCTGCTTCTCTTGTCCTCCCAAAAAGTTTGAGAGAACCCAGTTCCCTGCATTATGTCCCTTTCTAGCTGAAATACCCAGAGAGGTCACCTCCATAATCTCCCAACCCCAGTTTTACTGACATAGTGGCAAGCAGCATTGTGTGGGTTTAAAGCATACAGCATCATTACTTGACTTATATATATTGTGAAATGACCACCACAATAAGTTTAGTTAACATCCATCACCTCATACAGACACAAAAAAAAGAAAGAAAGAAAAGAAAAGAAAAGAAAAAAATTTTTTCCCCTTGCATTGAGAACTTTTAGGATTTACTCTCATAGCAACTTACAAATATATCATACGGGAGTGTTAACTATAGTCATTGTGTTGTGCATGACATTCCCAGGACTTATTTATCTTATAACTAGAAGTTTGTACCTTTTGACCCCCTTCATTGGGGACATTAGTCTTTTGTCTTAAAGCCTTCTCCTGATTAGATGTGCCTTCCCACATGATGGAGGGTAATCTGCTGCTTTAGTCAAAGATTGAAATGTTAATTGCATCTAAAAAATACCTCCCCAGCAACATTGAGACGGGTGTTGACCAAACACTGGCATCATAGCACAGCCAAGCTGACACATGGAATGAACTTCCACAGATGCCTCTTTGCCTCCATCCCTATCTCCCCCAGGACCCCTTCAGTACTGCAGTGGACAAAAAGCTGAGAACTCTATTTCTAAGACTCCTTTGCAGGTAGGGTTCTTAACAGGGCTGCGACTAGGGGGACACAAGTAAGGTACCTCGCACACAAAATTTAAGGGGACATCCAAAAACTCAATCCAGACAAATAATGCTAATGCAATATTCTCAAAAATTAAAATGTAATGCACTATTACATTATGTATTACAATATTATTTTCCCTTTAGCCTTTGGCTGCAACACGGCTTGGCATGTCACTAGCTTCTTAATCTTAATTGGTTCCACCAATAAGATGCACTCATATGAAATCCGGAAAGCAGAAATGAGATGGAAGATATCTTGTTATGCGAGTTTCTGTTGGCAAACACAGTTATGCTCCAACACCCAGGCACTTGCTGCAATTACGACTGCAAGGCGTGGGCTGAGGCATGCATGTTTTGCTGTTGCAGATGGGGTGGATACAGCACAGTTCTAGAACCCCTACTTGGGACAGCAGCTTCTATTACAGCTAGGATAGGCTCTTCCCGAAATTGACAATGCTGACCGTGGCCTCCTAATTCTCCCCTTTTCTTATTGAGATAGGGGTACAATTCCCAGGTGGGCCATTTTGGAGTGTTGTTCATTCCTAAAGGTTGGCCTGGAATCTGCTTCTTCTGCCTTTCCAGAAATGTTAGAAAGAACCCAGATCCCTACATCATGTTCCTTTCTGGTTAAAACACCTAGAAAGGCTGCTGTTTCCTGTGCCTGAACCCCAACCAATGCCATCACCTCTCTAAGATTCATGCCATCCCTCCCAGCTCCACCATCCTGCCCTTATTCAGATCCCCTTTTGGGATTCCCCCACTTTCTCTAATATGGTTTTCACTTGACCTTCCACTGACCATCTTTACACATTTCTTTTTCTGCATTCTCTACTCCCCACCCATATGGAATTGTCCTCTTCCCTGTGGGTCCCACTTTACTGTGTAGATTCACCCTGTTGCTAACTATTTAGGTAACATCGGCATATCTTATGGGAAGGCCAATGTCAAAAATCCAATATGGAAAGTCCTTAGAATTTCTTTAGATTCTCAAGGAGCTTACATTCATCTCCTACCTTCTGTATCCACTAAATTCTTCATTTCTTGATTTCGCACATTCTGTATACTCTCATAAAGTTTTTATGCATAGAAGATCTTACTGAACACTGACATGCAAAGCAAACTCTTTTTAAAAAGTCCTATATCTTCTCTGCCATGCTGCTGAGCAATCCCTGATTTCATCCTTTCTTATCTATTTGCTGCATTCCCCCCAAGAAAGAAAGGAAATTTCTTCATTTTTCTAATTTTCTAAAGCACTTCATTTCTTCTCCCCTCTCCATATAGATTTTGTCCTATTAATTCTACATCCAGTTGGCCCATCAATGCTTTCTTCCTATAAAATGTCATTACTTCTCAAGGAAGACTTCCTCTAGAGCTTAGTTTGGGAATATGAGCTGGTAAGAGCTAAATTACTGCAGAAAATTGTATCAATGTGCTAGGAGTGCATGGGAGCAATCTGGAAGAAGAAGTGAGAAAGACACAGGTGAGGAGAGGGCCAGGAAAATGGCTAGAAGCCACAGCACTCCATAAGGAGATCTGGCCAGTGAGATTGGGGAAGGGAGGTGAGGAAAGGACTTTCAAGAACAGAAAGGTCTGGTGTTCAATTAAAGTGCCATGGATGGAGATCGGGTAGCATTTGGGAGCACAGCCTCTGGGTCACTGACCATGCTCAAAATTCAACTCTACCCCTAACTAGCTCTGTGACTGGTAAATTCCTCAACATCTTTTACTTTACTTTACTTTTTTCTTTTTTTCCGTAAAATGGGGTAATGATTTTTTTAAGTCTATTTCCCATGACTATTGAAGGATTAAAAAGATAATATATGAAAAGCATCTGACAAAACAAGCCAGTTTTCTAGAAATGTTGGCTTTGAGGATGACATAAACAATGTTGAGCAGATGCTTTTATTGCTCCCATGTAAATGACATACTCTCCCTAAATCTTCAATTCAAAGTCCGCGTTTGTTCAAGAATATTAGAACAACTGAATTCCCCATTCCAGTCTAAGCCATCATGAAAACAAGGGCAGGCGAATCTATAAACTGGCAGAATTCAGCAGAAGAAATTGCTCCTGGACACGAGCATGCAAGCTCCTTGGGAAGTAACCAAAACCTTTGAATTTGACTTTCCTATGGCTGGGGATGGAGGGAGGGGTCAAGGGCACCAGATCTGAAAGGGTAGGGATAAGCCACCTGCCACCTGAGTTAACTAGGCTTTGAGCAGTCACCACAGAGATGCCACTGCATGGCAGGCCGGGCTGTCCCCTGCCACTCCTTGTGGTTGTCGTTGGCAGCATTGCTGTGTTGAGAATTTTGAAGAGCTGACCAACTTCAACTTGAGCTTGTAGGACCTTGACTGATGAAGGGCTCTGTCTTGACCTGGAAATGTTTCATCCGTATCAAGAGGCAGCAAACTAAAGCCCATGGGCCAAACCCAGTCCACCACCTGTTTTTGTATGGCCCATGAGCTGAGAATGCCTTTTCCATTTTCAAATGGTTGAGAAGTTTTATGAAAGAAGATTTCATGGCACATGAAAATGATATGAAAGTCAAATTTCAGTGTTCATAAACAAAGTATTGCATTTGGTTAACTTAAAAAGTTGTGGGACTCTACTCTTTCGCTTTTGTTATTGGAGTGCCTACATAGCATTCTAGATCT
Organism: Enhydra lutris kenyoni; assembly: GCF_002288905.1. Lineage (NCBI taxonomy): Eukaryota > Metazoa > Chordata > Mammalia > Carnivora > Mustelidae > Enhydra > Enhydra lutris. Next base: position 29,263,693 of record NW_019154101.1, on the reverse strand, counting down.
TATCACTTGGCCCAGAAAGCCAAGTAAAATATTTGCTATCTGGCCCTTTATAGAAAAAGTCTGTCACCCCTGTTTTACATAATCCAGAGGAGTCCAAGATATTGCCACACGGTGCCTTTTCCCTCTCCCGCTCAAGGCTGTGCAGATTGTATTTCACCTGATTTTACCACATAGAAGTTGTGGTGGGAGTCCAAGAGGCCTCTGGCCCAATTTCCTTTTTTTTGGTAGAAAATGTCTTTTTCAAATTGTCCCCTTAGTGACAAGTACATGGTAAGTCAATAAGGCAAGACGAGTAGATTTTTTTTTCTTTCATCAAATATGAAAAATGAGTTAGTGGCTCTCATCCTCTTCTGCTTTCATGACTAAAGGATCAGGTAGGCCCACCCCAAGCTCATGATGCAAAGTTCTCAGTGTTCCTTTATTTCCATGGGGACTCCCAGGTCTACTTTCCCTAGCTTTTATTCTTTTCTTTAAAAGAAAAAAAGATTCTTTATCTGCTCACTTCCACCCACCTCTTCTCTCTGACTAATTGCAGATACCTGAAAAGGATTTGCTTCTCGGTAAGACCTAGGACTTGGCTACACTATCTGCTGGTTGGGCAGTGTTCTCACGTCTATGGCCTTGCACATCTTCCCCGCCCCAGGAAGGGAGGCACCGTCCCCTTCTCCCTGAAGTACCTGGGTGCCCTTTCTCCTGAAAAACTGTGTGAACTTTGAATTTTTTCAATGTAATAATTTCCCTGATAATTAAATTATAATATCAATGGAGCTTATCTTCATTTCTGATAGTTCTTCAATTGGCACTGACTCCTGAAACTTTCTCTTTCTGGCCCCACCCACCCTGTCAAGTAAGTGGTTAATCATCTGTTAAATGTGTAAGAGCTTGAATGGAGTTGCCTTTTTTTTTTTTTAAGATTTTTTTATTTATTCATTTGACAGATAGAGATCACAAGTAGGTAGAGAGACAGGCAGAGAGAGAGGAGGAAGCAGGCTCCCTGCTGAGCAGAGAGCCCGATGCGGGGCTCGATCCCAGGACCCTGGGATCATGACCTGAGCCGAAGGCAGAGGCTTTAACCCACTGAGCCACCCAGGCGCCCCTGGAGTTGCCTTTTTAAAAGGGAGTCTGCGGAGATTCTTTCAGAGGAGAGAAAAACCCTCTACAGAATGAATAATAATACCCTAATTATAAGTTCTGAGGATTCTAATTCTCTTCTTCAGATTTTTTTGGAGTTTGCACCACCTTAGCGGTATTCCCTCTTCTCTGAAAACTTCTCTCCCAAAGCCCATTTACTCATTCACCAACCATTTACTTCAATTTACTTATTTTACTGATTTTACAAAAGCAATATAAGCTCTTTTTGACAAATAAAGAAAATTACCTGTCCCTCCTTCGACTCTAATCCCATTCACTGGGTAAACCAAAAATTGAATTTAGGATTTCTTCCATCCACTTCGCTATATTCAGATAGACGAAAACAAATGTGAAGAGCTGTTTTTTTCTATCTTTTACAAAAAAAAAAAAAAAATAGATGCCTATCATTCTGAGGCTATAATCAGAATGTGTGGATCTAATTCTTAGTAGTTGCATGGTATTCTCACTGTAGAACTGTTGATGTCTTTGGGGGATAGGCTTTCAACTCCATAAACATTTACTTCACACAGACTAAATGCCAGACCCTTTGATAAAAGCTAGAGAGAGGAAAATGCACAACACACCATCTTTGATGTGAAAGTCGAGGTCTCATCTGGGAGATGAAACAAATGATTGTAAGTGAACATGAAGTGCTACAATAGAGGAGTGTATAGTCATACAGAGATGGAACACAGAACTTGGAGGGGGATTCAGAATATTCTGGAGATAAAAGCAACGGATAAGGGGGGAAGGTCCAAGCTTAGGGAACAGTATGTGCAAGGCCAGGGAAGCTTGAAGGAGCATGACTGACCCTTAGGAAACAGGCTACTGCACAGTGTGGAGCAGCTGGAAGAGGGCAGAATGGTAGGCTGGCACCAAAGTGAATGAACTTAAATGCCAAGCTAGTCTGGACTCAACCAGTGGGCTGAGAGTAAAGGGAAGGTGGAATGTGTAAGGGTTTTAAACAGGAAAATGGATCCTCTTTTCAGAAAGATGTCTGGAGAGCATCTGGGGGATGAATTTGTGAGGAGGGACAAGATAACAGGAGATGACAAGAAGTAATTGACATACTCTAGTCAAAAGAGGATGATGGCCTGAGGCAGGGCAGTGGCCAGAGAATGGATGGGAGAGGATAGGAATTAGCTTTTTTGAGGTAAGCCCACGAGGACCTGCAGGCAGACTGAAGGAATGGCGGTGCAGACGGGCTTTTAGCTTGGGTGACCAGATGTACCCACCAAAGGAAATGCAAGGGAGAGTTTGAGGTGCCTGTGGAAACATCTTGGGCTTTTTTGAACATTTTCCAAATACGTGGCAATGATGGCTCTCCTAAAGTACTTCATTAACTCTGCGATAGGTTTTCCCCCTTCACAGAGAAAAAGAAATGAAATGACTCAGCAGGGTTCCAACCACGGAATCCAGTCCCAGGAGGTGGGAGCTAAGTGGCAACAGGGACTCTACAAGCATACTCAGTGTCTCTGAGTGACTTCTGATGGCCTAGCAGACTGCAAAATATGACCCTCTGGGTAGATCAGTAAGTAGACAGTATCTTTCCACAAGGCTGAGGCATGCATGTCAGAGGGCACGACTAGGGCAAGGGACTGTGGGTAAGATTACACAGTGCCATCCCCAATGAAGGACTTGTGTGCAAGTCCCAGTCCACACATTTATAGGAGAAGCCCCAAAGGCAGCCTGTCACTCATGAGTATTTCTTCTGGAGTGACCATGGTGACCAGTGACCTCCTAACTGCCCAACCTAACCAATATTTGTCATTCCACATCTTACTTCTTTCAGTAAACACACAACCTTCTGCTCAATGATAAGCACATTGGATGTCAGAGACACACCATAAAGAACAAGACTTGCCTTTAATATCCTCTTGGACCAGTAGGGAAGTCAGACGTGACAACCTCCAAATCCCATGAACACAAGAGGAATGCTTCCATGCCAATAGGTACAAAGTACAGCGGTGTGACAAAAATAAAAGATACTTTGGGTGGAGTTACAGAAAGCTTCAGGGAACAAACAGCAAGACTTTTCCAGGGTAAGCAGGAATCCCCAAGATGGACAGGGTTTCCAGAAGGATTTCCACGGAGAAGAAGCCTGTGGTTGCCAGACACAGTCAGGGGATTGGCTCCATCAGAACCATCCGTAAAGCTTTTTAGCATCCCAACAACAGGGATCTTTGCAATTTAAAAAATCTGACACGGTAAGGAAAATTACAGCATTTATCCTTGGCAAATACTACTCTTTTCTTTGGGGGATACTCACTAATCTTTTTGAAGTACAAGGCCCAGGAGCTCAGCTGGAGGGAGAGACTGAAGCAAAAGGGCTGAGCCACTCTGCAAGATGAGGCGGGTACAGAGGAAGATGCCTCCAATTCGGGCACCTTCTGGATTGTTCCCAGAGGAAGACCCTCAGTAGAAGATGATTTGGAGGGCTGGAGAGGAGGCAACGTGTCTTAATCAGTTTGGGCTGCTGTAACAAATTAGCATAGAGTGGGTGGCTTCAACAAACGCTGATTTCTCATAGTTCTCAAGGCTGCTAGGTCTAAGACAAAAGTGCCAGTGGATTTGGTTCCTGGAGAGGACCTGCTTCCTGTGTGTAGATAGCCACCTTCTTTCTGTGTCCTCCCATGGCACTTGTAAGGGCACTAATCCCATCATGGGGCTCCATCCTCCTGACCTCATTTAAACCTAATCAATTCTGAAAACCCAACCTCCAAATATATAGTCTTCACATTAGGGGTTTGGGCTTCAACGTAGAAATGTGAGGGGAACATAAACATCCTGTTGATAGCAGGAAGGCACTTGAAACAGGGGTAGAGAAGGTGAGAGGAGATGGGAAGAAGGCCCTGTGGGGCAGGACACAGGGAAGGTCAGGGTGTGTATAAGGTCGGGGAATGACTTTGATAGCTACCCAGTTACTTCTCAGATGGTGAGAAGGGCCATGTCCTTTTAAGAGCAGTCGTGTCTGATATTGGACATTACTTGGTTTCGTATTTTGCCCTGTCTTTAGTCTTCCTGCTAGTTAAGGTTTATTAACCCCTAATGAAGTGTAAGCTGGTGGTGGTGATACCCTGGGGGAAGGAGGAGGAGGGTCAATCAGAACAAAGAAAGAGAGGGCAATGCCAAACAGATCCAGGCAAAAGTTGAGGGCAGGAGCTCTGAGTTGGGTTAATGAGAAAAAGAAAAAACAAGGACAACCTCAGAACCTTCTTCCCTTCAACCCAGGAACCCTCAGAGGCATTCAGGAGGGAAATTAAATTCCTGTGGAGATAATATATCATGGAAGCTTGCGTTCTTTCATGTCGTTGTAGTTATTTCTCTGAATCCACAAAGCTGGAGGACTTGAAAAGTGAAATATAAATACAGATTTCCTTTCTGTGTCTGCTCCAGAGAATTCTGATTCCGAACGTTTGTGGCAGGGTCCGGCCCAGATGGCTCTGATGAGTCGCTAGGCTCAGGGGCCACTGCCATAGGCTGTGGAGACCAGTAGAGTTTCAGGGAGGTGGGTTTTGTTTTATAAAACTCCCCTTGGTGGCTGGGTGATGGCGGGCTGCAGGGACAAAGGTTGGAGTGGGAGGTTCTGTCAGGAGAACTCATGGCCCCCTGACCCTGGGGCCCCCTCAGGCTTCCCATGATGCACACTCTCAGGGCATCTGTTATTCCTCCTGCCATTTTGTCTTCCCACTTTCTTCCACCAAGTAAGCCTTCTCCTTGGCAGCAAAGTGTCTTTCATTTGTAATTCTCACTGTCTGTTGTTGAAGGAAGATAAAACCCAGCATGTTTGTCTTCCCTCAGCACGCCGCCTCTGGAAGTGGGTCAGAGCCAAGCCACGTGGACCTAATATTCGACTCCGGGCTTTGGAATCCTGCTAGCTTCTACCTTTTACATCTTATCAGAAAGTCAGGAAATTGCTTAAGCAGGCACCCCCCCTTTTTGCATTAGGCTACGCGCAGCCTGAGCCGCTAAAGAGGAGCCGTTGCCTTCCCCAGCCGGGCACTCCACTATGTCCCTACTTAACCGGAAAAGGCTGAAAACAATTTTGGTTGTTGCTCTGCTTACAAAATGACATTTAATATGGGTACTTAATTAAAACTGAGAAAAGGCAAACTCCTTTCAGGGTTTTTCTCCCCTTAGAAGTGTGTCCTGTGCTCTACAGTTTGAGGGACAAAATGTAACAATTTCTGAGCATCATACAGGGAATTGTCTCTGGAGCCACGCAGCCTCTACACAGGGTGTCACCTCCCTTTTTCATGTAAACGTGGGCAATACCAGGAACCTAGCAGAGACCCGTATTTGTGCCCTCTGCTATCTTCACTCTATTTGGCGTCTTGGGTAAACACGCCCCGGGCCACGGAGCCTGGCCACAGGTGCACACCGTACCCTCTTCCACCAAGTGCGTCCTCTGTACGTTCTGATTAGCATCTCTGTCAAGTCCTCTGTAAGCTTGTGGAGGCCGAGGACAAAAGACACTGTCCCAGCACTTAAACCAGTAAGTGCCTCCCCCGGGGAAAAACCTTTAATAATACATCATTCTTTCCCAAACATCAGGACAAAACAGGTAAAGGACATCTCCCTCTGGTCACGATCACTTTAACACTTCAGGTGGAAGACGGAGCTGTCTGTGTGTGGGAGTACATCTCTAAATGTGCTATCATTAGTAGAATATAATCCCTCCGCTCTGGTTCGGAGTCATATGCGGGTTACATATAAATACATGCCTCATTATAAGAGTGTCACACGTCACGTTAACGTTTGTACCAGCGATCACGATATAGCATTCAAAATGCTAATGGTCATTTTTCAGGGTCCAAGCATTTGTTTTGGGAGAACAAGGCCACAGCTGACATTGTTCTAACAGTATGGCCGGCAGCTGGCTTTACCACAATGAGACCCATTGTTGGGTAAATGGAGTCCCTCAGGTGAATGTAATTATGCAAATCCTTCCCTAACTACCGGAGCTCTCTTGGCCCTCTCCCCGGTGGCCTCCCACCAGTGAGAACACTGTCACATTTCATTATGGGAGGCCTCACTTGTTTGCTGGGAGTGTTCTCCCCACATTCTCAGGCCTGAGGGCCAGAGAGAACCTGCCACTGGCCTTGCCCGCCTTAGGCCTGCCAGGCCCACTAAGGAGCTCCCCAGAAGACCAAATCCTTTCCACTGACACATTTCTTCACATGTGTCAAACATTGAAACACATACCTTTAATTACCTAAGGCGCTGTTTACCCCTGAGTCAAGGCAGGTCTGCACACGGTAATTCTAATGCTATAAGGTCCTTTGCTGACGATGACAGAAGTTATGCAGACCCATGGTCAAGTGTAATCCACCACACACACACATACACACACACACACACACACACACTTCCGGTTACTCTTCACTCCAGCATCCCCAGTCCACTGACATGAGAAAACTGAGCCATTTGCTTATTTATTAACACAACTGTAGACATACCTAGAAATAAGGAACCTGAACAAAAAGATCTCTTGAAAGTCCCCATCTTTTTAAATTGACATGACTCACCCCATGTGCAGGGGCCATTTTTTCCACATTTTTGGTGATTTCCCACTGTCACCAAAATAGAACTCTGCCTACAAGCAGGTCCCACATGAATGTTGAGAGAACACAAGCTGAAACAAACCTCTGTTTACATTCTAGAGTCAATGAAATAAGAACATTAGTTTAATTACCATGTGTTATTAATGAATAATATTTCATTTCTCAACATTTTGTTAAGAAATGAAATATTATTCATTAATAACATATGTGCTCTTTGTAAATACAAATTATTAATGAAGAATGAATGTCAAGTAAAATACAATGATGGTGAACCAAATAATGATTTTCTGGAGAAAATAAAACATCCAAAGGAATTTTAAAATGTGGAACCACTAATTACAAAATGCATTTACCTTAAATTTTTTTTAAAGTGGACTCTGTACCCAACGTGGAGCCCAACACCGGTTTGAACTCACAACCATGAAATCAAGACCTGAGCTGAGATCAAGAGTCAATTGCTTGGGGCACCTGGGTGGCTCATTCTGTTAAGCCTCTGCCTTCAGCTCAGGTCATAATCCCAGGGTCATGGGATCAAGCCCTGCATCAGGCTCCCTGCTCAGTGGAGAGCCTACTTCTCCCTCTCCCTCTGCCTGCCGCTCTGCCTACTTGTGCTCTCTACTTTGTCAAATAAATAAACAGAATCTTACAAATAAACAAACAAAAAGAGTCAATCAAGCACCCCCAAAATGTATTTACTATAAACCTAACTTGACCATAATATCCTCAAAGATGATCCTCAAAGAATGAGATATTTTAAATCATGGAGGTTCTGTAAAATATGTAAATCATCAATGAGGGTACAAGACTGAGTTTGGGTTAGCAGAAGAAAAAGGTCAGATTTAGCAGACAAGAACTCATAATTCAGAGCTGAGATGAGACATGATGGAGATTGTAAGGGAGGACATTTGCTTGTCCCTTATGTCATAGAAAAACCTTGTAACTACTATAGGAGGGAGCTAGAAGAAAAAGAAAGATATATGGGGGTAAGTGAATAGGGTTCTATGTATTTCTAAGGTTTTTCCTGTATCATGTATCCTGTTCCATTTTTTGAAAAATGAAAAAAAGGTGGGCTCTGGTAATACAATATAGTTTTTGCATAATCTTCCATATTAATCCAAGGGATTCTAGGTTTAGGTGTAAGAAATAAGACAGATTCATGTGTCCAAACCTACTGCAACCATATTCAAGATCTGTAAGAGGGTACGTATCAATCACATGTAGGAAATATAAAACAAGCTCATTACCTAAACAGTTTAATCACGTCCAGATTGTGATAGCTTGTATTTGTCATTATTTTTAGCGGGGATTTGTTTAGTCCTTTCCAGTGGGAAAAAAACGTGTCAAGTACTTTATTCATTTGAACATCTTCATTCTTTAAATAATTACACGGGCTAGGAGTTATCTCCATTTTACGGAAAAGGAAACTGAGGCCCAGCTACATCTAGGAGGAAACGGAAACAAGAAAGGAAATAAACCCATCAGAAAAAGGCCCTCACATGAAGTGGATCCTAGGGAGCCCTGCCTTTCGTGGCCTCTTCTCTGATTCTCCCTTAGTGGGGAGGTTGGCCTCAGTGATTCAAGCACAGGGGCTTGGATCCTGTGAAGCCAGAATATCAACTGTCAGGATTCTAAATGAAGATGGATATTCCACAGCCCTTGCTGAAAAAGCCACCAGTAAAAGCTACCAAGACGTCACATCACAGGCACGTCCTGTACTCACTCCTAAAAGTACCTGGTATGTTGTGAAATGTTTACATGTGGAATAAGGAAAAGAACTAAAATAATGAAAAACCTACTTTTATACAAAAGACTGCCACAGTGAAGCAGGCAAGGAGTTGCAGCCAATATTCTATAAAGCACAATTTTTCATATTTTCCACTGATTATGTATATATATATATACACACACACTAGCTTTTATATATACAGTATATATATTTTGTATATATACTGTATATATATACTGTATATATTCTGTATATATATACTGTATATATTTTATATATATAGTATATATTTTATATATTATATTATATTATATTATATATGTTATATATAATATATATAATATATTATATTGGACCGTGATCCGAGCCAAAGGCAGATGCCCAAAAACGGAGCCACCCAGGCGTCCCTTTGTATATGGATTTTAAACAATCCTTGGGGTGCCTGGGTGGCTCAGTCATTAAGTGTCTGCCTTCAGCTCAGGTCATGATCCCAGGGTCTTGGCATGGAGCCCTGCATCGGGCTCCCTGCTTGGTGGGAGGCCTGCTTCTCCCTCTCACAGCCCCCTGCTTGTGTTCCCTCTCTCTGCTGTGTCTCTCTCTCTCTCTGTCAAATAAATAAATAAGGTCATGACCTCAGGGTCCTGGGATGGAGCCCCACATCAGGCTCCCTGCTCTGCAGGGAGTCTGCTTCTCCCTTTGCCCCTCCCCCCACTGGTTCTCTCAATCTCTCTCTCTCTCTCTCTTACTCTCTCTTCAAATAAATAAATAAATAAAAATCTTTAAAATAATAAAGTAAAATAGATAATCCCGGTCCCAAATTGTCCTGACAGTCTGGATCCTTGACCTATTTCAGTTCACCATTCCTATCAGTTTCTGTAAGAGAGCTACTTCTTTACCAAGAACCAAATCAAATCAGCTCTACAATATAGGAGAACCAATGAACGGTCAGGATTGGGCCCCATCGGCACTAAAAGTATTTTTGAGGCCCAGAGTTAATTATTCATATAAAATTCTTTAAAAAAAATTATTTATTTATTTGACAGAAAGAAACACCCAGAAAGCGGGAGCAAAAGCAGGGGGAATGGGAGAGGGAGAAGCGGGCTTCCCATTGAGCAGGGAGCCCGATGCGGGGCTTGATCTCAGGATACTGGGATCAGGACCTGAGCCGAAGGCAGAAGCCTAATGACTGAGTCATCCAGGCGCCCCTAATTATTTACATAAAATTCTTATTGTAGTAACAGTTTGCTGACTATCAACCACTGCTTCCCCCTCTTCCCCACTCCGCCCCCCTTCCCAAAGCCAGTGGAATTGCATTCTGGGAGACCAGGGATGAGCTGTGGCAATCAGATGCTGTCCCCAGAAAGCTAAATCACACTTTGCCTTTCAAGATATCCTAAAACCATAGATGTCAGCACTTAAAAGAAGAACAACCCCCCTACCACCACATCTCAACTTTAAAGATCTTCAATAACCTGTCAAAAAGGCAGTTTTGCAACTCTAGGAGTGGGAGGCAGGAAATAGAAATCTTTTTCTTATGTTGTAGTTTGGGGCTTAAGTATTGAAAGGAAACAGGCCCTTGTCGCTTTTCACAGCTGAGGAGGCAGAAGTGGCTATGGTTGTAAATCTGACATCTCTTCCGCCTGAAGTTGTCGGCCCAGAAACACGGCTGCCCATTGATCCCAAGCCAGAGCAGTGGTTTCTTGGGTTGTTAGAGGGGGTTTTTTGGCTGCCAGGCTGACAGCAATGGAAAGCCTAGAAATGACAACCAAACAATAGAAAAATTCCACCATGTTGTTATTAATCATGAAAAGGGAAAGCCTGTTCCCTCATACTTGGAGGAAAAACCAATGGCAGGGAACTCAGGAAACTCCATTGCTTCCATCCCCTCTAACCACTCAGGAACCAAAACAATCAGACAAGTGTAAGATGGATGTGAAGGAGGAGAAAGGCAGTCCAAAGGCCAGATCGTCCCCTTTTCTTAGAAAAAATATCTTCGTAGCTAAGGTGGAGTGCATTGCTATCAGATAAAGGCTAGTACGGCAGCCTGTATGTGCAATGAGTGACTAATAGTTTATTATTTGATCGTGATGATTAATACAACAAAATGCCAATAGGTAACTCCGTATTCAATCCCAATTCAGAAGATTTTTATCAAGTGCTTTTCTGAAGCTTGCATGAAAATATGAACAATCATTTACCTGAATAATCTTTTCCCCTGTGTGTATATAGAAAGTGGATGCTCTTAGGCACCTCCTGGCTTACAAAACCCAGCAAATAAAGCAGTCTATTGCATTTTTTCTCCCCTATTGTTTTCTTTGTTATTCCTCTTCCAGAAACTTCCAGGGTCAGTTCAAAGCTGTGCTCTCCTTTCTGTGAACAATGAAGAATGGGGCTACCTGCCAGCCTGGGAGTGTCCATGACTGACAGTGCTGCCTTTCTCCTGACTAGGAGCTTGTGCTTAACTACTAGTGTAAGGATACAAAGTAACAGTAAGAAGGACAATAAATCCCAACTATTTTCACTTTTGAAATTTCCCTTCTATTCCTAATGGTATCCATGCTCATTTTTGCTTTGTAGCTAATTTAATAAGTACAGAAGGACACATCCTACTTTCTTTTACTGAACATTACATAAAAAGCATTTTCCTTGCTTTTTTAAAGGGTACATGTTATTTCAAATGGCTGCATTATGCCATAATTTAATTAATGGCTTTTTTTAATTCCTTCCCTTCTTCCTTCCAGTTCTTAACTTTTGACTCACCTGCCTTTCTTCCTTTCTTCCTGTCATAAATCCTACTGCTTTGGGGTGCCTGGGTGGCTCAGTCGGTTAAGCATCTGCCTTCAACTCAGTTTATGATCCCAGGGTCTTAGGATCGAGTTTCTCAGTGGGGAGCCTGCTTCTCCCTTTGCCTGCCATTCTATCTCTGACAAATAAATAAATAAAATCTTGTTTTAAAAAATCCTATTGCTTCTTATTTATTCTGCTTTGTTTTGTTTTTTTTTTTTGTTTTTGTTTTTTTAGGCCTGGGATTACCGTGTCAAGGCAAATAATGATTTTTATTATTCTTTATGTATAGTACTAACTTGTTTTTTGAATTTGCCGCCATTCCCATTGTCAGCAGGAATAGATAAGTATATCCAATCCCACATTAGGCCTCTTCTAATAGTGTCAAGTATGTCTAAATTGCCAAAAAATCCTTATTGCTATTTTTATGTATATTTTTATTTCTCAGCAAGATTGCTAATTTTAAATCTTTTTGTTAACTATGTTTCCTCCTGTTCAAATCATTCATTTATCCACTGAATTTTTTGTTCTTTAAATAATAAAGAATTTGCTGTATTTGGGGCATCTGCCTGGCTCAGTAGGCAGAGCATGAAACTTTTGATCTCAGGGTCATGAGTTCAAGCCCCGTGTTGGGCATGGAGCCTACTTAAAAAAAAAAAAAAAAGTTGCTGTATTTGTCATATTTGCATATACATCTTTTCACAGCCTTTGTATGTCTTTCTACTTTAAAATTTTTTTGAGATGTAAATATTTTCAAAATCGCTTTACATCTGTTGATGTCTAGTGTTATGAGTTGCTTATTTCTAAGATTAATAAAACAATCCAGAATTTAGATATTAGACATTCAACTCTTTTTCTATATTTAGTTTTTTTTTTTTTAATTGTATTGCATAGTATGTGATATGGGTATAAATTGATTTTCGGCTCCAATCACTTCCATCCGTTTCCTTCCTGGCAATTTTATGAGAAATAATCTGTGATATATTAAGTTCTTCTTACTATGAAGCAATACCAAACTGGTGCTACATGTGTATTTATTGTTACTGGCTCCCCTTCCTACTCTTTTTCTTTTTTAGAATATTTTTTGATATTTTTATTTATTCCTTCTTTGAAATAAAATTTAAAATAGTATTATCAGATTTAAAAACATCATTTGGGATTTGATGACATTTCTTTAACCCTGAGAAATTATTTTTTATATTATGTGGGATAAGTTAGCATATGATGACTGAGATATTTTAGAAAAATTTGTCTGGATCCAAACTGGGTTCCATGACTTTTTGCTCAAAATAGCCTGATACAGACACAAACTAAGAGGCCAAAATAAATTACAGCCAAGAAAAGGAGTGAGGAAAAATGTCAAGAATTGGGTCCAAGGGGAGAGGGTCTTGAAAGGTAGAAAGGGCATTAAGAAATCTAGAACCCAGAAGAACAAGAAGAAATCAGAAAACAGACATTATATGGCCACTGATGTCTGACCAAACTCTTGGTTCTTCCTCCTGGTTTTTTTCTATGAATGCATGGCATTTTCCTTTGTGTTAGTGCATCTGGCCATGCATTTTATAAACTAGAAAGAAGCTTTTGTAACCCCGTGAAAATGGTCTCAGTGAAATCCAAGCATCTGTCAGATTTCCATAGATTTTCATGAGTTTAGCAGGCATCTTACACAAATTATCAGAGAATCCTTCATCACAATTACCTCATTACAGATTTCTGAATAAGCTGAAGAAACACTTACTTTGTGATACCCAGCAAAATTTTATTTTCGAAATGTGTAGTTTTTTGGAGTCAACTGTAAGTCATAATATTTACCTTTATCTTCCAACTGAAAACAAATTTTTTAATCAGAAAGACCTGTGATGCTCTCTTAACTATAAACACCATTTTCCAGGAAATCAAATACTTTCAACAGCAAATTTCAGGTAGACTCTATTTCCTGAAATTTAGATTAAGATAACAGATTATATGATGCCAGATCAGTTCCCCATAAATCTGTCTTTACTCAAGCGTTGCTATGAGTTCAAATACATTTGATTTATAAAAGCTTTCTGAAGTTCACTAGAGCTTTTTCTTTTTATTAGAAAATCTTCTCTACAAATGGCATCTCCATGAGTAAATATCATTAAAGGAACAAACATTAAAAAGAACAGAATGTTGCCTCCTTTATAATACTGTATTCCTTTTTTTAGAAAAAGATTGGATTAAGGAATTAAGGAATAAGATTTTATCTATTTATTTGTCAGAGAAACACAGCGAGAGAGGGAACACAAGCAGGGGGAGTGGGAGAGGGAGAAGCAGGCTTCCCACGGAGCAGGGAGCCTGATATGGGCCTCGATCCCAGGACCCTGGGATCATGACCTGAGTGGAAGGTAGATGTTTAACAGCTGAGCCACCCAGACACCCAAGACCGTACTCCAGTTTAGATCTCAATACCAAGATTCTCTGAAGCTTCAAAGTTATCTGCAGAATTCCAGTTGAAAATGCTTCCCTGTCGTTAATATTTGGGGCGTAGCTATAGAAGACAATTCTCTTGTATCCATCTATCCCATTACTTTGGGAAAGCTCCTTTCCCTAGTTTAATCATGAAGTCTCCATGGTAACAGCCAACATTTATGTTATCCCATATCCTTAGCCATGGTGACTTTTCAGGAGAGTCCTTGAACCAGCTGAAGGTACATAGAATCCCACGGCACTGACAATAGCACTTGCTCCTGGGAAAGCCTCGTGGAACAGACATTTTTGATTCTTTGTGTCTAAGAGCTCTCATTTGTGACTGTCTCCAGCTAGTGGAGATGCTTGGCTTTCCCGTATCACCTGCAAGCAAGTTCAGGGAGGCAGAAGCATCTGGAATTGATGCTTCTCCGGATGACACTGAGCCAGTGACCAGCTGTTGTGACAGTTTGAAAGTGCCGCAAACTTATCATGTGTCTGGACAAACTCCGAACACCCTTTGCGCCCCAGAGCTTCTCGCAGGATCAGGCCGAAACTGAAGCTGTTTCTTGTGCCTTTCTCGTCTCGCTTCCTTCACCCCCGTTCCTGTTCTCCAGAGGGCACTTTCATCACAAATGACTTGGACACAGTCTCTTCGCAGGCGCGGCTCCTAGAAAACGGGACTCATGCGTGCACACAGACTCCTCCTGGGTCAGTGCATGGCTTTCCCGGAGATTTTCATGCCTGGAGCTGGGAAGTAGAAATCCGGCCAGGAAGAGTCTGCGTTGCTGTGGGCTGGAGAAAACGCAGCTGACCCACAGAAAGCCGCTGAGACAACCCGAAGTGGTGCCTTCCTGCCTCCAGCTGTCCCCGGGGGCATCTCAGGATCCCCCCCGCATTCGCCCGTTAGGTGTGGTTGAGATAAAAATGTGGGTTCCGATCGTTAAATTCAGTTCCTGTCATTTGCATCCAAAAAATGTCCAACTAATATTGCAGCCATCAGAGCGCTCTCAAATGCTGAAGACCTCTCCACGGAAAACGGCACAGTGGCCCAAAGCTTTGTATGTGATCTCAGAGGTTCACATTCATGGGTTCCTTATGGTCCAGCCCCAGTGTGGCTAGCACTGCACGGACGCATCTAATTTTATGGGATCATATGCTCACAGGTTGTCTCTTACTCCTCCTGGCAAGAGCGCTTGTGTTGCTGGGTAATCTCTGGGTAATTCTGGAGAAAATCAGTAACCAGGATCTTTCTTTTGGATTTTTTTCTACCAGGTAAACACAGTTACCTATATAGAAATCACAACTGATCGAGTCAATAAATAAGGAAGTTAAAAAAAAGTTTATGTGTCAAGCGGAGTAAAATATTCAAAGCTGTGCAAATGTCCACATGAATAGAAAGTTCATGAAAACAAGGGGACAGTACAGAGAGATGGTATCATTGAACTATGATCTTACTTTGAGAAATACTTGGGTGACTGCAGTATTTCCTTGATTGGGGAAAAATGTTTATACTGTTGCAAGATCGATAGAATCATGCCTTTGTTTCCACAACTCAGCTACTTGATTTTTGTATTTTTAGTCAGTTCTCTTCTGACTGTGTGTCCAAATGGAAAAGAAAAAAAAAAAAAAAAAAAAAAACTGTTTCTCACAGGACAGCTGGGAGAGCTCCTGTCTTCTTGCTGCCCTGTGCCCCACCTACACACAGTATATTACCTCAGAAAGATTAAGTGACCTCATACCACCAGGTCCATATGTATGGGCCCACATTTATTGTTTTCGTCCTAGACCTGTACTCTGATGGCTCACTTTTCTCTGAGTCCTCTGACACCCCCCTCTGCCATCAAGGTTCCCCTGCGTGTATATACCTTGGGCCAGCGTGAAGCGGGGCCTGCTGGGAGGCACTGCTGGAACATTGCCTTCCCTTCCCTTCATCTCATAGCAAACACTCGAGAATTTCCTGGGACTGTTTTACACTGTTCTTGGTCCCCAGTAAGCAGGCAGGGAGGCAGGAAAGGGTGCCAGGAGGGGACAAAGGAGATCTCCTGACTGGCAGAATCTTCACTCCAAGATGGCGGTAGGCTCCACAGTTGTAGCCGGATGTCCCTTTAGGGAGTTTTTTGGGGCCTGGGAAGTTTTACCTACCTCTGACTGTGTTATCCTCTGCTTTATGAAAAGCTGTCTGTATAAAATGTGAACATATTTATATATCCCTTGAATTTATGAAAGAAAGAAAGAAAGAAAGAAAGAAGCCCCTACTTTTAATAATGGTATTTGTCAGCATCTTTCTATTAATCATATCATCTTCTCATTTTGACAGGCACATGTTAAACTTGAATGCTGCTTCCATCTCTGTGCCTTAACTGAAACTTGATTTTGTCTGAAGACAGTTTTCCTTCTAGCCAGTTCTCAAGAAGAGACTGCTCATATCCCCCCGGCTTCTCTAAAACGTCACACCTTCAATCTGCATGGTCTCATGCAGCTGCAGAACTCGTTACCACAGTCAGTGCACCTTCAAACAATGCCCATTGCTTAGCTCACAGTCACGTGGCCAGCACTTCCAAGAGGGCCTGACTGCGTTCTCTGCATAGGGCCTGGCAGGCTGAAGTCAATGAGGTGGCTGGACTCAGCTTTGATCTGGAGGGTCTGGAGAAGAATCTGCTTCCAAGCTCACCTCGGCTCTGGGCAGAATCCACATATCCTTATCATTGGTTAGGATGGAGGTCCTCATTTCCTTGCTGGCTGTCAGATGGGGACAATTCTCACCTTCTAGAAGCTTCTCTCTGGTCCTTCTGTGAGGCCACCCCATGGCTTCAAAGCCAACAATGGGTCTGAATCCCCCTCACATCTTGAATCTCTCTCCTTCCCTCTTCTGCTACATTCTGGAGAAATTTCTCTGCTTTTATATTTATTTATTTACTTGCTTACTTATTTCAAGTAGGCTTCTTGTCCAGCCTGGAGCTCCACATGGGGCTTGAACTCATGACCCTGAGATTAAGACCCGCGCTGAGATCAAGAGTTGGACTCTTAACTGATGGAGCCCCCCAGATGCCCCATCTGCTCTTACATAAAGGGTTTACCTACTGGGTCAAGTCCACGGTTGAATATTTATTAAGACTGATTTGAGGGGCACCTGGGTGGCTCCGTCATTTAGGCGTCTGCCTTTGGCTCAGGTCCTAATCCTGGAGTTCCAGGATGGAGTCCCACATTGGGCTCCCTGCTCAGTGGGAGTCTGCTTCTCCCTCTGCTTCTCACACTGCTCGTGCTCGCTCTCTCTCACACAAATAAATAAACAAAATCTTTTATTAAAAAAAAAAAAAAGACTGGTTTGGGACTTCAGTTACATCCTTTCATGGCAGCACCTAGATTAGCGATTAATGAATAACTAGCACACAGGAATCTTGGGTGTAGGGGAGGGGCATCTTTAGAGTTCTGCCCACCAGGACTATCAGCTTGGAAGCCCTTTAGACCTCTTTGGGGGTCGTGGATTAATGAAGAAGCCTCCACGTTCCAGCGCTGGTAAGAGTATTTTCTCCTGGGACAATGCAGCTGTCGGAGATGTTTGCTGCTTACTCTTTGGATTTTGTCTGCCGAGCTACTTCATCATGGTCTTCCGTGGCTGGAGCCGGGATCGTGGGGGATTCCTCCCGCTTTTTTGAGAGGCTAAAAAATTATTTTAAAAGTATGTCTTAAAATACATATGAAATCTAGCTATGTTGTAATGGGAGGCCATTTTAGAGCACATACTCCCCTAGAATAATGAATTCAGTGTCCTCTGACTCCTGTGATGTGTGTGTGTCTTTACCAACAACACATGATGGTCACTAAGCAATCCAGATGGACGCCAACCCGGAATGTCCAGTGCAGCTCAATAGCAGCCTGTAATATCTAGGAGGTACTTCATAACGCGCTAAGAGAGACCCAAAGATGAATACAAAATAAGATGTAACCAACAACAATCTTGTGAGGAAGGCGAGCTACGTATATAGCGTAGCATGGAGAAATGTATAGGTGTCAAAAGAGAGATAAAAATAAAATGCTTTGTGAGATCAGAGGAGAGAAATCTGATTTCCCGCTAAGGAATCTAGAAGATTCCAGGGAATACAGCTCATGAGGGGAGGCTGTAGAGACCAAATATTCCGGACTTTTCACAGTTCCACCTAAAGGGAAGCCATTTATCAAGATCCTGTTGGAGAGCCCTCTACACACGCCTGTTAATGAGCTCAGAAACTGTAGGAGTTGCTTTCCTATCAAATGTAGGAGTACCTGTTCTGAGCTAGATTTAATTGTGATTATTTAAGGATAAACTGTAACACCAAGATATCAATATCATGACATTAAGAGACTCACCAAGAGATTATCTATTGCTATTTTATTCTCCACCCAAAATAAAGTTGTAAAATATTCAGGTATCATTGCATTTGTTTTTTGGAGCTCACAGGATATCTTTGTTTCTGGCCTCTCACCTTTTTTTTTTTCCTTTAAGATTTTATTTACTTGAGAGAGAGAGAGAGCAAGCACAAACAGGAGGAGGGGCAGACGGAGAGGGAGAGGCAGGCTCCCCACTGAGCAGGGAGCCTGATGCCCGTCTTGATCCCAAAACCCTGAGATCACAACCTGAGCCAAAGGCACACACTTAACTGACTGAGCCACCCAGATGCCCACCTCTCACCTTTTGATGGCCCATCCGGAAGCAGAAGATTTGGCCCACAAACGCACATCGGCCTTAAAAGGGAAGATGTGCGGACACTTTCAGCAGCCTCTTCCAGAGTGAAAGTGACCCAGGGACTGATCGTTTCAAACATGGCTATAGCGATTCTGCTCCCTTTGTGATGTGACATTGCAATGTGACATTGTAGGTCTTCCCATCAAGAGGTGGGGTCTATTCCCCTTCCCTTGACTCTGAGGTTGAGCTCGTAACCTGCTTTGACTAACAGAATGCAAAAGGAGTGACATCATGCCTGTTCTGAGCGTGGGTCTCCAGAGACAGTGCCCACCTGCCAGCTCGTTGGAACTCTGCTGAGCCACCATGTGAACAAGCCCAGCACCCTGTGGGGCCAAATCTAGAAGCAGATTTCAGAAATCCAGACTGGATTTCAGGTGCTCGAGGAAACCCAGCTGAGATGAGCAGAAGTGTAGGTTCACAAATAACCAGTGGCTGTTATTTTAAGACATTAAGTTTTGTGTTGCTTTGTTGTGCTATCCTAGCCCCATTTCTCTTCTGAGGCAGGTTAGAAGGGCAAGTCCCTCTCTGATGTTTAGTAGCAACATCAAACAGTGATCTAGGAAAAGGATTTCTCACAGGAATTTTGCAAGCGTGACATATCTAATTTGTTTCAATAATGTGCAAATTATCTCCCTGTGGTGGGTACATACAGATTTTGTGTAATTTACTTAAGAAGTACTCTTAAAGGTCACAGTATTTTATTTCCATCTTTTTTTCCCCAATACTGAAAAGACAAAAGAAAACAAAACAAAACCCAAACCATTAAATGTATGATGAGTTTCAGGTGCTTCAGAAGAAAATGGTGAATTGGATTGAGGGTCTCCTGGACTTCCAACCTTTTCTCTTTTTAAGACTTATTTATTTATTTGAAAGAGAGAGAGAGAGAGAGAGAGCAGGGGGAAGGTTCAGAGGGAGTGGGAGAGAGCAAATCCTCAAGCAGACTCCCCATTGATCACAGACCCCACTGCAGGGCTCAATCCCAGGACCCCAGGGCCATGATCTGAGCTGAAATCAAGAGTCAGCCACCCACCTGACTGCGCCACCCAGGCACCCCTGACCTCCAGCCTTTCAAAATGCTACAGCTGTGCTGTTCACATAGCACCGGCCAACTTTGGAGGGGCTGGTCTGAAACATCAGAATAACATGTTCTTTTTAATTCTTACAGTTGATTTATTCTTGTAAGTAACATTTATAAGGGACCTTATCCTTTATGGAGAAGTTAATTCATTTGAACCCTAGAACTTGAAGATGTGCTAATCCTTACCACTAGCAACACCACAACCAGCCCATTTTATACTTGAGAAAACTAAGGCTCAGAGAGATTAAATAACGTGACCTAATGGAAGGTGGGGTATGTTCCTATTATCACCTGAAACCAAAAGCTATGCTTTTATCCATGTGTTAATAAATGATTAGTGGTTTGGGATTTGCTAGTAAGTTACATGTAAGGTGTTCAAAAAGTTAACCCCATTTCTTCTTGTGCGATATCAATGTCTTTAATTTGGAAAATATTAAGGAAATAATTAACTCTCAATAAGTCATTTAGTTTTTTAAAATCTCTATAGTCTTACTTGCATGCTCATCTTTCAAGGGTTTATAATCTGCTACTAACCTCATCGCTGATACTGGTATATACTTTCCACCCAAACATTTTATTTGTGAATATTTAAACATTTTTATTTATTATTTTATTTATTATTTTATTTATTTATTATTAAATATTTAAATATTTAAACAGAAAAGTTGAGAGAATTTTAAGGTAATACCCATACACTCACTGTTTGGATTCTATAATTAATACCTTATATTAATTATATTAATTATAAAATTATACTTTATAATACTTGCTCTATAATATCCACCTACCTATTCCTATCCAACCACCCATCAATCCCTCTGTATTCACTTTTAGTCAGACAGTTTGGTAGCCCAGAGAAAAACACTGTTGAGAATATTGTGTTGTGAGCAAAGTTTGTCACTTCACATTGGCACCAGGGTCTGCAGACAAAACCACTGATGATCTGAAAGTCAACTTCAAAGGAAGGATGCCAATAAAAGCGCCAACTGCAATCAGTTTCAAAATGACTCACATAGTCTGAATGGAGGCAATGGTCGCCTGCTGATAGGAAGTGTTGGCAAGAATGCAACTCCTGCCTGCTGGGCCAGAGAATGTTCCTTTACTGCAGCTCTAATTCTGAGTCATATTTTGGGCTGGTCTTTTTCTCTTTCTCTCTTCTTTCTTCTATCCTTCTTTCTTCTTTCTTCCTCTTTCCTCCTCAAACTTCCCACTCAAGAGTGATATAAACAAGAATAGAAGACATGGAAAGGAATCATGGAATCATGGAATGTAGAAGGCACAGGAGACCAGAGCACCCTGTGACTCTGCCCAAGGGCCCAGATGTCCAAGATAAAAGGTAAAGCCCCTTGAGCAGAGAAAACTAAAAAACATGTACAGTGATGGAGAGAAGAGACAAGGCAACTCCAGAAGAGTGATATACCAAGGTACTAGGAGGAAGAGCAGTCAATAGGTGTTTGGGGGGCTGGAACAAGAGGGCCAGGAAATACTCTTCTATTGTGTTAAAACCATAATGTCCACATAGCCCAATAACTGATTTTCTGTCCCGGGAGCATGCTTCTTCATGCCTTATTCCACTTACATGATACAAGTATTGAACCAAAGGAAAATTCCAGTATTGCAAATGGATTCGAAATTTATGGCATTGGGAACCCCACAAATTCCAATGTATGCTACTAGCTTTTTATAAATTGAGTGGGGGAAATTCTATGGCTGCTTGACTGGCTGCTGGGAGTTTCTCCAGTAAGTAAAACCCCAGTGACTCTTCCTCTCACTGCTAAAACCACAACCACTCTGTTTGGGGATGAGCATGAGCAAATGTTTACACACTGTTTCCACCTACCCAGAAAGCACTCAGAGGGGAACACTTAGAGGAATGGACGAGGGAATTTTGGAGGAATTTAGGCAACTCTCTTGCTGAACGAAGAGTAAGGAAAAATTCTACTCCACCTAAGTCTATTATTGGTGTAGTACATTATTGTTATTTTTTTTTTAAAGAAAACTCCACCCCCACATGGGGGTCAAACTCACAACCCTGAGATCAAGAGTTGCCTGCTCCACTGACTGAGCCAGCAGGATGCCCCGAAGTAGTACATTATACATGGGTTTCCTTATGGACAAAATTATTTGGATTTGGGCTTGAAAAATGAGAGTTTCTGATAATAGTCTGTAGAAAAGGATTAAAAAGTGACGTCCAGGATGAAAATCATCATGTCACCCTAACTCATTCTGGAGATAAAATAAGGCTATAACCATTGCAAGAGAGGTGGACAGGGGCTGGAGGGAACACATGTCATGGGAAGCACTGCAGAACCAATGTGGTCCGAGGAGAACAGCAACTGAACCATGGGAATGGAAGATGGCTTGGAGGCAGTGGACCATCACAACTTATGTGATATCCCAGACAGCCATCTTGCTCTCCACAAGGCCTGGGTCTGAATGTTTCATTGGTCTTTGCAGTCTTGAGCAGCTCAGATAACTGAACATGGAGACCTTCTCTCATTCTAAGATGTCCCGGCATTCCTAAAGCCATATGTATGTGAGAGAACCAAAGGAACGAGCTACATCATCTTCAATCACACCTCCATGTCTTTCCTCCTGCTAAGAATTAGGAGCTTAGCTATATTCCAGGTGATGTAATTTTTAGTTGATGAAATAAGCCTATGTTTATATGGTTGCTAAGGACCAAATTGGGTCCCCTCAAATTTCCTATATTGAATTCCTAACCCTCACTGTGACTGTATTTGGAGATAGGGGTTTTAGGAGGTAATTAAGGTTAAATGAGGTGGTAAGGATGGGGTCCTAATTTGATGGGATTGGCAGCCTTATGAGAAGAGGAAGAAGAGGATGAGTCAGTCTCTTGCTCTCCTCACATGTGCACACCACACAAAGACCATGTAAGGACACAGTGTGAAGGTGGCCATTTACAAGCTAGGAAGAGAATGTTCATCAGAACCTGACCATGGTAGCACCCTGATCTCAGACCTCTAGTCTCCAGATTGTGAGAAAATAAATTTCTGGTAAGCCAGCCGGTTTGTGGTATTTTGTTATGGCAGCCCAAGCTGACTAATAGGGGCGGTAATAAGACCAAAGCAGGATCACAGTTCTGACTTCTGGTCAAACACATGTTTTGCTCTTCTTTTTATCTATCGACGAGCTTTCTTTCATTCCCATTCTCTCCCTCCCTCCTTCTCTCTCCCTCTCTCTCTATGTATTTTCCCAAAATTCTGTCCTTAGATTCCAGCTGACCTAGTGATGATAAAACATAGCAACCTAGGATTTAAAAGGGCTTCTCAGGGGGCCAGGAACCATTAGGTCAGGGGAGTTCTATGTGCTGCAATAGTATTCCATCTTTTCCTTTTGTAATATTTATATTCACCCTTGAAGGTTTTTTCTTTTCTTTTCTTTTCTTTTCCTTTCTTCTTTTTCTTTCCTTTCCTTTCCTTTTCTTTTTTGAGGCATTTTTTTCACCTATTTCACCCATCCCCCCACCCACCTCCCTCTGGTAACTATCAGTTTGTTCTCCATAGTTAAGTGTCTGCCTTTCTGTTTGTCTTGTCTTTTCTTTGTTCCTTTGTTTTATTTTTTAAATTCCACATATGAATGAAATCATATGGTATTTGTCTTTCTCTGACTTATTTTGCTTAGCATTCTACTCTCTAGATCCCTCCATGTTGTTGCCAATAGTGAGATTTCCCTCTTTTCATGACAGGGTAATGTTCCATTGTATATACACACCACATCTTTAGCCATTCATCAGTCCATGGAAGCTTGAGTTGCTTCCATAATGTGGCTATTGAAATTAATGCTGCAGTAAACATAGGGCAGCATATATCTTTTTGAATTAGTGTTTTTGTATTTTTTTTGGTCAGCCCTGCAATTTTGTGTTTTTCCCTAGAGTATAAATTCTGTGAGGACAGGCTGTTTGTCTTGTTCACTGCCATATCCCTAGTGTCTAGCATCAAGAAGTCGCTAGCTTTTTCCTTTTGCCACAGTTCTCTCATTTCTGCTCAACAAACATTCATGAAAGCCTCACTCTGAGTGAGGCTCTGAGCCCACGGAAGATACTAATAGAACAGTGGTTCTCACGGTGACAATGAGCCAGCATGGTCAACATCACCTGGGACCTTGTTAGAAATGCAAATTCTCGGGCCCTACCCCAGGCCTACAGAATCAGAAACTCTGGGGGTGGGCCCCTCAGTCTGTGATTTCACAAAGCCCTTCAGGTGATGGAGGCAGCCTTAGTTTTGCAGGTTATCGCTCTCATTCACGACAATTGTCCACGTTCTTCTATCTAGGTGAAAGGTGTCCATAACACCCAGCACCTAGGTATTGCCAGAAGCTCTTCATAGCTCAGTGGTACTCAAGCCTGATGGCTCCTTAGAATCACCTGGGGTTCGTCCACCATCCCAGATGGGTCTGCTTCAACTGGCTGTGTGTGTGGCCTAGACATTAGTGTTTTAAAAGCTCTCCAGGTGATTTGAATATGTAGCCAAAGTTGAGAACCACTAAAGCAGTTGGAAGTCTACAAAGGGCATGGGGAATTGAAACCGAGCACACTGAAAGAGCCTGAAGTATTAGGGTTGAGTCACATGAAGTTGCCATATTTGTAGGTCAAAATCTGTCAGATGTTGGTTGTTGTATATGGTTTAACCTGCTCGATGTTCTCCGCTCCCAAACAAAAGCAGTCACGGCAAGCAGCCAGCAAAAGGGCCCAGGAAATGGAGAAATCAGAAAGTCAGTCTAACTGAAGTAGGATCCATTATCTTCACTACTCATAATAGAACTGCTATTGTGATCTTTTTTTTCCCCTTAATATTTATTTATTATTTTGGGGCACCTGGGTGGCTCAGATGGTTGGGCATCTGCCTTTGGCTTGGGTCATGATCCCATGGTCCTGGGATAGAGCCCTGCATCTGGCTCCCTGCTCAGGCGGGGAGTCTGCTTCTCCCTCTCTCTCCCCATTGTCCCCCCTGCTAGTGCTCTCTCAATCTCTCTGTCAGATAAATAAATAAAATATTTTTTTAAAAAAGATTTATTATTTTAGAGAGAGAGAATGAGAGAGGGGGTGGGAGGCGGCAGGAGAGGGACAGGGAGAATCTCAAGCAGACTCTTAGCTGAGCCTGGAGCCAAATGTGGGGCTCAACCTCACAGCCATGAGATCATGACCTGAGTTGAAATCAAGAGCTGGACACTTAGTTGACTGAGCTGCCCAGGTGCCCTTTTTCTGTGATTTCCCATTACTTTTCCTCAAGGACTAGGGTCACAAACTTTTCCCATAAAGGACCTGATAATAAATAGTTTAGACTTTGAAGACCATGTGGTCTCTCTTGCAACTCCTCAGCTCGGCTACTGTAGTGGGAAACCAGCCACAGATAATGAGTGTCTGAGAAAGGGCGTGGCTGTGTTCCAATAAAGTGTATTTCCTAAAACAGGCAGTAGGCCAGATTTGGCCATGAGTCATAATTTGTATAACTCTTGTTCTATGATATGGATTTTTTATACAAGTGCTAGAGTAGATTTAAGATTTTTGCATGATGAAACAGCTGGTTAGCTGATTCTAGTAAAGTTATACAAATTAGCTATAAAACACACATACACAGAGCTTCCATATATCAAGTAGATTTTCGGTGACACAACAGAGTATTGTTGAGTTCTTTGGAATAGAAAGACTCCCATTTAAGCAGCAATTTTGAGGCTTGGGAATGGAGATGGGAGGAACCCCAAAGTATGGAAACTCCTTTTCTCTTTTTATACAATGTGGATAAGTAAATGTTATTATATTGTTTGCTAAAGCTACCATATCAAAGTGCCAAAGAGTGGTGTCTTAACCACCAGCAATTTATTTTCTCATAATTCTGGAGTCTGGAAGCCTGAGATCCAGGTGTTGGCAAGGTTGATTTCTTCAAAGACCTTTCTTCTTGATTTGTAGGTGGCTGTCTTCTTCTGTGTTTTCACATGGTCATTCT
Source organism: Enhydra lutris kenyoni (assembly GCF_002288905.1). NCBI lineage: Eukaryota > Metazoa > Chordata > Mammalia > Carnivora > Mustelidae > Enhydra > Enhydra lutris. Next base: position 29,238,288 of record NW_019154101.1, on the reverse strand, counting down.
GTGTGTGTCTGTATCCTAATCTAACGACTTCGCTTACTCAGAGATGGCTAGAGCGGGAAGGGGTCTGTAGCTGAGCTATTCATATTTGTTTTATAACTAAGCAAACACAGACCCAGAGAGATGAAGCGTTTGATCATTTTTACGGGTAGGTCATGAGACCATGCAGGGATGCTAACTCACATTTTTTCATGGATTTTCCAAATATGTAGTAAGCACCTTTTACATGTCGGGCATTGGGTTAGACGCTGAAGATAAAAGGGGATTCCCACCCTGCAGTGGTTTAGACGTGCTTTAACCCATGAGCCACAGTTCAACATGTGGCTCGGATATGCTTGCGAAAAGTGAACAAAATTGGTGGGGGCTGAACACCTGTGGATTTCATTACTAAAAATTCATAACTAAGAAGTTAGGGAATTTTTTTTTTTAAATAAGCTCTATGCCCAACATGGGTTTGAACTCACCATCCACGAGATCCAGAGTCACATGCTCCCCTGACTGAGGCAGCCAGGTACCCCTAAAAAGTTAGGGAGTCTTGCAGAGATTTCTGCTTCTAAGTTCTAAGCTCCTCTTTTATTTTATGGGGGCACCAAATATAAGGCCCTATGGGCTTCATAACAATTTTCAAAATAAGAAAAATCAGGCTATGTTAAAGACTTACCTGATGTCAGAGAGGATAAAATGTGAAAATGGACATTTAGTCTTAAAGAAATATGGCTAATAAAACAGCAAATCTGAAACAGACCATTTTCTTAGTACTTATGAGGGGTAATGAAGACAATATTGCTCTGTCAGTAATTTGAAAATTATATATATATCAGATTTATAGAATTTCGGAATTCTGCATTGCATCAAAAGTACTCAATATTTGTAGAATAAATAAATAATTTAGATTCTTGGCCAAAAATCTCTTACCAGTTGTTTTCTATTTTCTTTGACTCATATATCTGTGTTCCTTACTGCCCCATTCATTGTCATTTGGTGGAATTTCCTGATGGAGTGGCATTAATTTTTGCCTTCCATTCACTATGTCTAATCAGGATACAGGTTTCTAATGTCTTCTCATTTTGGCAGACTTGCAGTTGGGGAGGGAAATGTATTTGCTATGATCCAAGTCCAGCCATGTGAATGCTGAGTACCATCCCACTGCTTCAGGCTGTCCACTGGGTTACTGCTGGCACTGACTTGGAAACCAACCACAAAAGGGAAGGCAGGGAGCCTGTCCATTATTAGGTATTTGGGATCACTACGTTATAGGCAGATGGATTTGCATTCTTTAGAAAAGTGAGTGAATGAAAACAAATCCTAGCTCTGTCTCTAACATCTGCCCCCAAACACAGGCTAATTTGTTAACTTATAAGTTCATTTCAGGGGATACTTCCCAGCATGAAAATCTCATAATTCTATCCTCTGTATTCCAGTGTCTTTGGGCTACTGTCACTTTCTTTGAATTATATTTGTCTTTGATCTGACAACCTTTGTGTGCTTTGTAACTATATACGGGATTAAATACTTCCTCCATTTAATATATAAAACCCAAAGAATAGAGGTGTAAAGTGACTTGAACAAGCATTTGGCAAGTTGATTAGAGACTGGTTTAGAACAAGGGACTTTTGGATGGAAATGCCGTTTTTGTATTTTGTTTATGACCTGAACTTCTTGAGCTATAAATTCCCTTTTGATAGATCATGTGCAATAAAGCCAAATTATTAAAGAGATTCGGACATACTATAAAATTATCCTTCACTACATATTGTAAAAAATCAAACAAAAGATGGATCTGATAGCCACGTTTACCCTTAATGACCAATATCTGTAATATGATGATTCTCTGGATTTAAGAAACCCTATTTTTAGTTGTGGGCTTAATATTTTTCTAATGTTCTATAGATCGATGTACATTTTAATGAAGAATTGTACGCTCCACAGGAATTGAAATCTATGGGGACTGTAAAAAGGAAAGCCCACGAGGTTTGTGGGAATCAACGGTTTTTCCTAAGGCAGCGTTTCTAGTGTGGTCCCCTCAGATCACCTGCATTAGCATCACCTGGAAGCTTGTGAAAACATTCCTAGGTCAACACATGACTTATTAATCAGAATCCCTGACAGTGAGGCCAAAATCTTCATTTTAAACAAGTTCCTTGATGTTTCTGATGCCCAAAAAAGTCTGAAAATCACTGGACTATGTAACTGTATTCTAGATTAAAGAGTAAAATAAAATAAATGTGAAAGTAAGCTGTCTTGGGGCGCCTGGGTGGCTCAGTGGGTTTAAGCCTTTGCCTTTGGCTCAGGTCATGTTCTCAGGGTCCTGGGATGGAGCCCCACGTCGGGCTCTCTGCTCAGCAGGGAGCCTGCTTCCCCCTCTCTGCCTGTCTCTCTGCCTACTTGTGATCTCTGCCTGTCAAATAAATAAATAAAATCTTTAAAAAAAAAAAAGTAAGCTGTCTTTAACAAATATAGTCAGGATTCTTTAATGGGCAAGAATTCTACCATATTTTTAAAAATTCAATGGAAGATTTGGCTTTTGAAAATGACAAGGAAAGCTTTAGATAAATTATTGGTTATTGGTTGAAAATATACTGCTCTTAAAGGTGAAAAGTGTTTCATGCAAATAAATTTCCTATATTAATTACTTTATATACTATAAAATGTGAAAATAGCCTTTATGAACTTCAGAGCAAAAATTATCTTTCAATAAGATTTTTCTGGGATTAAAGCACATTCCTTTGAAATTAAGACACAGTAGGAAATGTACTGTGTACAACCCAATTAACTAAGTATAAAATTCAGTTCCTGCGGTCATTTGGCTCTGCTAACCTGAGCTTTCATTTTATGCTATCTGTAAAAAAGGGATTTGAACAGAATTATTTATGTAAGCCAGATATAAATCATTTTATTCCCCTTCCTAACGCAGGTGAATTCAACATTCAGTGACTCCCCATATCTCTAAGGACACAGTTCAAACTCTTTGAGGGTGGCAATAGGCTTTTCGTGCTGGCCTCATGTCTTTCCTGGGCCCCTAGGTTTCCCTTTCATTTCCCCTCATTCTGACCGCTCAGGCATCACCATTCTTCTTCCCTCTGCCAGGGCCTCTCCCCTCCTCTCCCTTCTTCCCTAGCATATCAAAGCTCTTAACACACAATGGTTCACTACTACTAATATCCTTACTGACCATGGAGAAGTGTGGCACGTTTAAGGTGGTATATTCTTGAGGTAGAGTGCTCAGGTGCCTCTGAGCAGTAGGGTGTAAGGAAGGTTGCAAGGTAAAGGGAGAAACCAAGGATGACACTTAAATTTTTGGCTTGAGAAATGAAGGAAGGAGGCCTAATTGCTACAAGTGAGACTGATTACAAATGAGAAGAATAGAAACATTGAGTGATTATGAGCTTCCTTTCGTTCATAGTAAATTTAAAACATTTATGTGGGGAAGATGTTAACATGGAAGAGCGTATAGAAGTCTGAAGTTCTGGAAGGGGGGTCAGGGCTAAGGATAGAAATGATACTTAAAGAATGAGCAGTAATAAAGTCCCTTGGGAGGGATGATGGAGAAGAAGGAGGAAAGAGCCACTTGGAGGTCAAGAGGTGGAGAGTATCAAACTGTGTTAAAAAGAAACGACAGGTCCAAAATGGAGCCACTTGTGTTAAGTCCCACCAAGACTTAATAGTTAACCTCATTGCAGTGTCCACTTGCCCCCAGAGTAGAATTTTAAACCACTCAGTCTGGCATTTCTCGATCAGCACCAGTGAGGTCATCTGTATCATCTACATGAGGAGACCTCCCGCCCCTCCCCCTAAAGGAAGATGACCTTCTCTGAAACAATTTTTGGTGATAACTTCCTTGTCCTGGCACCACGCAGTCCCCGCCCATTTCTGCCTAGAAAAGCTTCCTATTTGGCACAATTCCTGGGAGCTCCCTTCTATTTGTTTGAAAAAAGTCAATTAGTACTTTAAATTTACTCAGTTGAATATTTGGTCTTTAACTAGAGGAAACCTGGGAGGAAGCAGGGAAACCAGGAGAAAGGTGCCCTAAAGCCTAGAGGAGAAAGTGGTTCAAGAAAGAGGGAGCATCAATTCCGTTGAAGCTGCCAGTAGCCCAAGTAACATGAGGCCTGTAAGCGAGAGCAGGATTTGGCAACATGGAGGCCGTCGGTGACATTGACAAGGGCAAGCCTGGTGGAGTGGGGGCAATGAAAGTTCATGCAACATGGACTGCTGGAGAAGGCAACATGAGGAAGTGGTGGCCGTGACTATAGCAGATCCCGTAAGTACTTTTGCTGAGAAGGGCAGATAAATGGGCCTGTATGATGATGATATTACTGCCGGGAGATGTAGACCATATTAATATGATAAGAATGATTCAGGAGAGAGGAAGACTTTATGATATAGGAGAAAGATTCTATCTGCAGGATGAGGCCCTGGAGGGTATAAGGATACAAACTTGCAGAGGCCCAAGAGAAGGGCTGGCCCCAAAATGCCACTGGGAGTGCTTGTCCTCTTTAAGAGGAAATGCAAAAAGCTTTGCCATGTGGGTCGGTCTACAGATGGTTTGGGCGTGGGGAAGTGGATGCTTCTATTTTCTCACTGATGTCCTGAGCGAGGACAAAGAATATACTAGAGAAAATCCTCAAGTGGAACTGCCTCTGAGTGCCCTTTTGCAGTATGTCATCATGAATTTGAAGTAAGACAAGTCATTATATTTGGGTGTTTTTCTCCAGGAAATTTCAGAGGTTTCCCTCCTCCCGAGGTCCCCTCCAACTCCGATCCTGCCCTAGCTCGGCTTTATCTGTCTGTCCGGCTAGATGCCAGTTCTGTGGGAAAGCTGTGCTGCTCCTCTAAGTATAGATCTGGTGCTCTCTTGTCTCTCTTACTGCGCATATGACTCTACCGTAATTATCCACTGACTCATATCTCTATCTCCCTCCGGAATGTAAGCTCCCATCCAGCAGGGATTTTCAGCTCTAATGTTCTGAGCTCTAACCTCAACTTCAAATGCAACACTTAGCACTACAATAGGTGCTCATTGAATAAACACGGTCCCATAAGGCAAATATCAACCTCTCCAATTTCCATATTAACATCAAGAATGTTTGCACTGTCAATTAAAAAGATTTATTGCCTATTCATTACCAAAACACTAAGTTTCCTTAAGATTTATAGTTTAGCTTCATCTTACTGTGGTTCCCAAAGTTACTATATATAATTATATACAGGGTAATTTTATTTTTAAAAAGGGGTTTGCACTTTATTTTTTATTATTTTTTTAAAGATTTCATTTTTAAGTAATCCCTACACCCAACATAGGGCTTGAACTCAACCCTGAGATCAAGAATCTCATGCTCTACCGACTGAGCCAGCCAGGTGCTCCTAAAAAGAGGTTTGCATTTTAGCTGACTTCCTTTTCACTCTGCTTTCTAAAAATGGCAACTAAAGGGAAAAAATGTATAATAGTAAAGGTTAGAGAAGAAAAGCAAGCAACAAGCTTGTAAGTATTTTAAGTGTGGTGTAAGAGACCTGTACGTCATATTTTATCTACTGGTTTTCTTTTTCAGATTAGAAACCAATAAGTTTGAGGGCAAATATGCCTCATTTTTCACACAAACATTTGTACAAGAAGGGGAAACATATATTAAAGAATGAGATCTTAGAATGGTTAGGAAAATTTTGAGAAGATATCATTTAGACTTAAAGTCAGTTGCCATACAAAGGATAGGTTCAACACAATCGGGGACATGGGTCTCAGTGGTATTCAATTCTCCATTGTTGGTAATAGACATTTTTTTTTTCTTTCTCTGATTGATCAAAAGTCATTACAGCCACTTACCGGATCAGTAGGCACTACAACATTTTACAGAGATGCAAGAATTCATTTAGTTTGTCACATCATCTTCAAAATATCCAACAACCTTGAGATAGACCTTATGTCCAATATAAGTAAAATATACTATAAATAGTGCGAAGCTTGGACAGATTCAGTAAACTTATATAAAGGCATAGAGCTGGTAAAGGGAAGAGTCTGAATTCAATTCAGACCTGTTGTTTGGGCTCTAAGAGTGACAAAACAGGGGCAGCCCCTTATGATGTCTCAAGTCCCTTCCAGTTCTAACATTTTGTAATTTCTAAAGAAACAAAGAAATTTTCTCCCTACACTTCTTTCTCATCTTGAATTATTAATCCCATGATCAGCTGGGAGACAAATCAGAATCTTCTCGACATCTCTCCTGTTTTCCCAATGTGCACTTGTGGACTAAAGCTTTATGCACAGGAACTCAAAAGGACAACGTTTCCTTGGTGTAGTAAGAGAGCCATTTCCGTTTTACTGCCTAAAGCTCTGCTATAGAGAGGAGGATGGCTAAAAACAAAAGACCAGGACAAATAAATATCTTAGAGTTGCTTAGGAAATGGGTGTTATATTAGGTCACATACTTGTTGGAAAAGTAAATATTTATTTTGATTCTGTATAATGCTAAATTCACTCTTGCCATTAATTTATTCCAAGAGTTTTAATATGACCTCTATGTTTAACTCTGGAATCAACAAGGCACGTCAGTCAGATGAACATTTGGCACATGACATGGCGTGTGTTACTTACATGGAAAGCATATGTAATAGTGACCATTTGTCTAGTGGGATACGTCACAAGATTTCATTGTGGGAATGAATTCATTGCACAGATGAAGAAAAAGTTCTCAGAAAGGCCCGTGACTTGTCTAAGTTTGAACTGCTAGTAAGGGGCAGAGTCAGCACCTAGAACATGCTCTGAGAGTTCATGAATATAACACTCTTTGGGATGACGTATTATTACCTCTCAGAAAGGCAACTGCAGAATACTAAACACTTTTTATTCTTTCTTTATTTCCCTAGACAGTCCTAAAGACTCATGATTGGGGTCATAAATCCTTGGCTCTCAGACCACCACGTGCATCACACCAAGTGAGAATGCCAAGTTGGAGCTGGACAACAGTGACGAGAGCAAATTGTAAGGAAGTTGTGGGAAAGGTCTATGGTAGCACAAGGGAAAGAACAGGGACCCGAGAGATGGAGAGCAGTAGAGACCCATCTGCAATACTGGGCGGTGAACTTCATGTGTGACTTAGCTGGGATGCCCTACTCTTGTCCCAACAGATAAAAGTCCTCTGGCTCTGCCCTCAAAGGCTTACTGGCCTTACATCCAGGGGCTCCCTTGCCCTCTAGCTTTTGGTTGCTTCTGCAAATGAGGGCCGCTGACAGAGATGGGAAGGATGGAAGTAAAGTCAGGCATTACCCTTGTCTGTCTCCCTGTGAGGTCCCCAAAGGTCACGGCTCCTCTCTAGGGCTCTTGCTTTCTATGACTCTCCCTCTCTGGGCACCAACCTTGTGGTCCTCCTCTCCCTGCCCACATCTGTGGTATCAGTACACATTATCCCAGCTCAAATGCTGCTGGAACCCTAACACATTCTGCAGGATTCCTCCCAGCTGTCCCTCTGCTTGTGATTATGTTGTCAACTACTGCACTTGGTTTCCTTGTCCTTCTTTCTCTAAAGTAAGGATTCTTGGCTTCTTCACATGAAGTTCAGGTGGTGCACAAATTATTAACACAAGAAAATGTTTTGAATTCACTCCATTTTCTTAAAAGCATGACTATCGTCCACAATCACAAAAGACATGCCAAAAGTAAGTAAAATAAGGACACAGCTTTATTTCTCTACAAGGCAGTAAGTACACTGTCATCTCCAAGTTCAGTGACAGACATCTGGCACCAAATATTCTTAAGGCAGCCACTGGCTTTCATCCCTAGTTTCCTGACTCCAGCTGCAAACAAAGGCTCTGTATGGCAGTTCCGAGCCGATATGCTCAGAAACCATAGGGGACGCCAATCAAACACATAACTCCTGAATTAAAGAACAGTGAGGGCAAACTCATAACAAAACACAGGACATCAACAACACAGATCTCCCAAAAAAAGAAGTGCAATGCATGCTCTTAGAAACCATCAATAACAAAAAAAAAAAAAACAAAAAACAAAAAACAAAACAAAACAAAACAAAAAAACAAAAAACCAAACCAGTAACAACAACAAATGCAAAATCTCCCAAACAAGTTTTCCAATGTATTACAATGGGGGTGGGGGGAGGTACATATATATATATATATATATATATATATATATATATACACACACATATATATATATATAAAAAAAATAAAAAAGTTTGAAATACTAGTGCATAGTCAATTACCTAACACCAAGTTTCTTTTCTTTCCATCCAAAGCTCTACTGCCCCTCTGATACTAGCAGCATGTCTACAGGCTAAAACCATAGCAGCAAAACACATTTTTTCATTTGGCATTTACAAAATTAAATTACTGAATAAAAATATAATTTTTTATAAAACTATTTCATACAGTAATAATTTTTAAAGCAAGCTAACAAAAAAACTCATAAAATGGTTTAGTACAATAAATGTACCTCCAATGTTATTAACCATAAATGAGCATTTACAATCTTGATTAAAGATCCCATGGTATTAAGCCAACATTTACAGTAATGCATTGTGTTTAGTGATTGAGAAAAGTGATATATTAGAATACCTTTTTTGTGTGTGTGTGTATAAAATTTCAAAAACCTCATCACAGGAAAAAAAAATACTGGTCCATTGGTCCTCTAAAAAACAGATAAATCACTTTATGTTTTAAAAAAATCTGCATTAAGATATTAAACTGACTATAATTCATTACCTAAAAATTTAGGTAAGACTGTTATTTATTTATTTTTAAAAAATCCTTTTTGTGGGGTGAAATCCCAGAAGATTTCATCCACCTAAATGCACTTGGTGCTGCTCTCAACTGTTGTACCACAACAAAAATAGGCTCTTCTCCCATTCATGAAAAGTCTCATGTAAAGGAATGACATATCCCAAGTCAACTTGAAGTGTTCTGAAAACCATAATGCTTGTCTAGAAACGTCTCACATGACCAGAGTCCGGGTTGAGAAGGCGTTCACATACTTCCGAGCCTGACCAGAAGCCGTCACCTGATCTTCCGTCTTTCCACAGGAGGCAGCTTCCCAGGCGCCACCACAAGGCTAATGGGGGGAAAGAGGCCAATGGCGAGGTTAGACAGGAGACCCATACTTCAGCCCCAGAGGATTCCCAGTCCCAGCAAGGCCAGCTGATGGAATTCTGACCCTCAGACAGCAAGAGGAGATACCAGGGAGCCTTTGTCAGATAAAATCTGACTTAGGGGACTCCAGTGTTCTGAAGGGATATTAATGATCAGAAATCATTTATTGCTAAGAGAGAGGAAACCCCACTTCAGACAATATCATAAGCTACAGTTGCTTCTTGGCCCTTGAGCGCCTTTTGTCAATTAGGGTGATTTTTGCAAAGTTGGAGACAGGAATGGGCCTAATCCTCCCAGATACCTAAGATGTCTCTGGGCGTTTACTCATTATGCAAACTGGTGAGGGCTTCAGTTATCTGAGAGAAAAAGCTCCCACAGGTCCTGGAATCGACTCACTACTAAACATAGTATGTATATTGTATTATCAGTGAAATATCAATTAATTTAGAAATCTCTGTTCACCAGGCTAGACACGCTGAAAGATCTACTAGGCAGCATCAACATCCGGGTCTGGTGTTCGACACATCACAGATCTCACTGACACAGCACAAGCACCCTGAGGGGGAGGTTCTTTCTCTCTTCAAACTGGCAGGAAATGGAAACTCAGAGAGTGGATATAACCTGCCCAAAGCCGCTCCGAGGGTGAGGAGCGGAGTGGCTTTGGGCCCAGGTTTGTTTCCTGCACAGTCTGAGACCTTGCCTTCCCTCCATATTGCTTCCAACTGAAATACATACTGTTTTGCTCTACTTTGTTCCTGAAAGGATTTATGATGCTCACAAAATAAATATAAGATAACAGGGATTAAACAGTAGCCGAGGCAGGGTCATGGGGAAATACAGAAAAAATAAATAACACGACGATGGGGTGATATTTGTACATAAAACATTTGTCATGAAATACCGTATGCCAGCTAGGTGTCAGCCTCAAGCCTGTGCCTGAGCTCTCTAGTCATCACCGTAAAGGGGGACACAGAAACACAAGCAGATTTGGGGTCTGTGGCTCAAAACTAAACCGGTGGTTTAGTAAAAGCCCAACTCTTCCCCCTATGGACACCCAAGAGGGATTTTTCCATGGGACAAAAGAAGAAGCCAAAAAACGCCTCTGCTTTTTAGAGCCTCCAAGGTCCTGTAGAGGACAAAGTGAATGCATGGGAACCAGGTGGGGTAAGAGGCACCATGGGAGGTTTGTGGGGTCGTGCCCAGGTGAAGGGGAGATGGTGCACTGAGACACTGCCAGGGAAAGGACAAGATGGGCAGGAGAGAAAAAAGGAACGTACCCTGGGTAGAGAAATAGCTCAAAAGAACCAGGAAGCTGCAGTTTGTATACTGCTTATGGGAGGGACTGCAAGAGAGGAAGATCAGACAGATTTGGTGACAACATTTAGCAAGGGTCACCATGAGCCAGCCATGCTTCCAAGCGTTTTCCGTCTTTCATCTCACGCACGTCATCCTCACACAGGTTGCCAGAGGCACAGGGGCGGATCGGTGGCCCTGTTTTGCAGACCGGCCAATGGTGTAGGAAGAAAGAATGTGGGCAACATCCCCAAGGTTAACCAGCTAAGAAGTAGTGAAGCTGGGCTGAGTCTAGGCCCTTGAGAGTGTAGGACGCCCCTGCCATTAGCGTCCTTAACAGTGGAAAATTGCGGGTTCAGTCCAGTGAGGTCTTGGACTGCAGGAAGAAGTGTTTAGATGGTGGGGTGGGGGGCAGAGTGAAGGTCAAAATCATCAGGCTTTGTAGCAAAGAGGAAACATTCTGAATGAACATGGCATTTGTACAGTGATGGGGTTTCCTAGCCTAGTGGCTGGAACAAAGTGTCAGTGACAGAAGGCTTACGGTGCCATGTTTCTAACTTGGGAGCTTGCACAGGACACAAAACTGGTTTCCCGGCTTCTGCCCCACCTGCCGCGCAGTCTCACCACTAATGCAAAGGGCATCGTCCAAGTTTACACACGTTTGCTCTGAAGGCTCAGAAGCTCAGCACCTACACTGAAATACTATATAGCGAGATGGATTATCATAATATTTTCCTGCAGTTGTGTATCACAAGGATGACAAGTGTTCGTTTGGAGCTGACTTCTGCCTTGGGTCACATTTAATCTTTTCCTAAACAAAATCACCAATTCCTTTGAAACAGTTCTGGATAAATGATGGTTCTCCAGGTTCAAATAAGCAGATTAAATACACATGTTTCTCTGGTGTATATCTGTCCGTACAAATTCCATATTTCAATTAAGTCGGCTGTTTACATGTTGTTGCTAAATTGTTCAGTGCCATGCTGAAACACCAAATTGAGGCATGAAGCCCAATTAAGAAAAGTTGATGTTACTGTTTCAGTGACTGAGTTAGCATCTGTTGTCACTGCCATGGTGTGACCTGTCACTACTCCAGACCGAAGAGGGAAATATGGCGGACGTCTGCATGAAGGATTGCGCAATGCTCAGAACCAAGGGCATGGGTCTTAAAAACAAGTGAGTGAAGAGGCTACAGAAGGAAATACCTTCATATGCCAATATCTTCTATGTAAATCCCAAATCACATAAGACACACACAAAACCCCAAAATACCTATTTTGAGAGAATCCATACAAACAGATGGAGGGGAAGGGGGAATGAAGGTGAGGTTGGAGAGAAAAGTGAGAAACAGGGACAAATGTTTCTATTTTTCTCTGGTGAATAATTTTTCTACTTAATACTACTCAGCCATCCAAAAAAAAAACCTTGCCATTTCAAACGATGTGGATGGAACAGGAGGGTATTATACTAAGCAAAATGAGTCAATCAGAGAAAGATAATTATCATAAGATCTCACTCGTAGGTGGAATTTAAGGAACAAAACAGAGGATCGTATGGGAAGAGAGGAAAAAATAAAAGATGAAAGCAGAGAGGGAAACAAACCCTAAAAGCCTCTTAATCATAGGAAATAAACTGAGGGTTGCTGGAGGGCAGGGGTCTGTCAGAGATGGGGTAACTGGGTGATGAACATTAAAGAGGACACGTGATGGGTAGTATACAAGACTGAATAATCATTGACCTCCATCTCTGAAATTAATCATCCATTATATGTTAATTAATTGAATTTAAATTTAAAAAAAAATTTTTTAAAGAATTTTTCTTAGGTGTGCTTCAGTAAATATAGACTTAATTTTTCTAAACATGTAAATTATGTATCTTCTTGAAATTTGACTGTGTTCTTATTGGCTCCCCTACATGGCTCACCACTTTATCCATGTTTGGCTCTTTCTCCAGGATTAGATATTTAAAACAAGATCAATAATAAAAAGGTACCCTATATTTTTAATTAGTGTTTTAAGGAAACTTTTCAGTCAGCTTTTCCTAAGTCAAAACAGAATTTTCCTAGAAACAAATCGAATTCCAGAAAATGGAGCATCTCAAGGGCATATAAGCCCTGTAGCTCAAAGCCCGGGGAGGGCAAGATGGTTGGAACACATGACTCTCCTGGTGCAGACAAACACCAGGACCCAGTAGCCACTGTGTGTAGAAAAGCCAATGGGCACCATGAGCGGGCATCTCCTTTTCTGTGGGTGTGAGTACTTCTTACAACAATGAATGAAAAAACTGGTTAGAGCAGACACAGACCCACAGGGTGAGAGTTACGGAAGAGCAGAGGGACCGGTACTCAGGTAAGAGAAGAGGTGCTCAGGTCCAACAGTTGAAATTACGGTGGCCTCCTCTTTTGCTTCGTCTCTCTCCTTACCTCATCCTTCCCTCTCCCTACCTTGAAGCCCTGTGGCCCTTGGCCAACTTTTCAAGCAAACAGAAGAGTTTTGACAAAGGGGGATTAAATGTCTTCATGCTAGAAGAATATTTTTTACTGCTGTCATATATACCTTTGTGCCTCCTTTATTCCGTCTTGAATTTTAGCTTCCTTTACACTAAAGGATTGATTAGAATTATGGATTTCTGCACAAGAATTCTCGTGTTAATGCAGACCTGTCACTCACATGCTAATTCACTTCAACATTAATAATCCTACTACACATCCTCCTCCTCTTGCCTGAGAGTCACCTTGTTTATCCTGTGATGGGCCTTTAATTGTCCTCGGGGCAGAAGTGAACTGTAAACAGACTGTCAAAGCTTTAACTGGGATATCCTGCTAAGGCACTTGAAATAAATACTTGGATCCTTTGTGGAAAACAGAAGAAATAAAATGAGATAAGACCATGTCCACAGGTGGTTTTCTGTCAGAATTAGATTGTCTTCTTGTTTTCCTTTAGAATATAGGTTTTTTCATCATGTTGAACATTATTATATTCACACTGCAACTTCACACAATAGCTGATGTTTAAAAACCTTGGCAAGCTACGTGCTTTCCAATTCAGAGCCCTAATAAAAAATTTGCACCAGTCATAAAAAAATGATTTTGTAAAACCAAAGCAACTCATGAGACAGTACTGTTTTTTCTTTCGTTCTGTTTTTAAATAATAAACAGGTGTCCTAACAAGTAAGAACAAGAATTATCCGATTATTCTATTTAACCCATCTGAAGAAAAGACTTGCTCTGGACTAAAATTCTAAAAGTCAAAAATTCCTTCCCCAAAGGGCATCATTTAAAGATGTATCAATTATAAGACATAATGTAAAAATCTTGAAAACTGTTGAATCTTGAAAGTCAGGGATGGACCAGAGATGAAATGTCACTAAGGTAAGGTCAGTGGTCAACTTCTCCCACGCATGAACGCCTCCCAGTGTCTGCACAAAACAGTGAAATGACCCCAACTTCAGGGTTTTTAACTTCTCATAGAAAAAAAGCCTTAAAAGTTAGGGAATTAAAGGTCCAGGCAGTGATTGGAAGTTGCCCCATCCACCTGTGCCTCCACTGTCCACCCAAACCCAAGTTAACTGTTGCTAATGTAACTATAATTTTTCCCAGTTTGGAGTTTTTCCTGCATGTCTTAGGGGTATCGTTCCATCTTACATGTTTATAGATTTTGCAAACATTTATAGGCTAGGGTGTCACATATTAGTTCAGACTATTAAGATTAAGACAAGTGACAAATTTCTCCAAAGCAATTCTATCTTTGCTGGCCCAAGGAAGAGTTAGCATCATAGTGTTTACTAAGGTGAACAAAAACAAACAAATAAACAAATCCATGTCTTGTAATGTCTGGGGCAGGGCATTCTGAATTTGAGCTTGATATCCTTTTCCCTCCTTATTCAGCCTTTTCTAGTTCAACCCAAAAGCTGTATATGGCCAGTTTGCTTAATTTAAAACATATATAGAAAGCAGGTCACTGAAGTACTACCAACGACTATGTGAATACTTGCTGGGGCAAGTGGAAAAAAGTGACCCAAGGGAGAACCAAATGAGTACAGAGGTATCCAAAGGAGCAGGTCAACAACATCACAGTACATTAAGAAATACCCAGAAAGACCTATGTCGTGTGTAGACAGATTGTTTTCCATGTCTGTTGACATGCCAACACAAGAAGCAGAAAAATAGAGAAAACCAATTAATCAGTTATTTCATCTCCATCGTACCAAAGGTAGCTCTGACTACCTTTATTTCAGGAATCAGTTGAGTCAGCTCTCTCTTTGGGTGACCCACTGACATAGTTCTGCAAGAGTGGAACCGGGAATGAGAAAGAATGTGCTAGAGGAAATAGTACACCACAGGGCAAGAAGCCCCGGCCATAGGGAGGCCTCCTTGCCTCTTTCTGACAGAGACTGTGTACAGCCTTTGCCTAATAATAGATAACACCAATGTCCACGGGCAGTTGTGCTGTCATTTTGAAAGCAAAGTTATCTCCATTTCATCGTCCTACCAACCTTGTATGATGAGTGGAGGACATACTATAGTCCTCAAGTTATAGACAAGAGCATTTTGGTCTGAAGAGGTTAATGAATTAGGATCACATAATCAGAAAATGGTGGAGTCTAGACCAGACCCCAGGTTCCTATTGTCTGCATGCTAGTTTATCGTGCTCTTCAGCAATGCCGATCATACAAAAAGGATTTGCCCTGTTTTTAAAAAAATTCATTAACAATTCATATAAAGATAGGAGCAATCAAAAATACATGGAACTGAAAAAGTGAGTCTCATCTACTTGCAATAGTATTTTAAGATTCCTCAATGCTGTGTAAATGTGTTTAAATAATAATGGCCCAAGAAAGTCACTTAAATTAAATTCACTGTTTTACAAAAGTAAGGCCATGACAAGCCAAGTCAGGAAATTAAAATTTAAAGCTGTCATTCTGTGGTTAGAAAAAAAGCGGAAAGTGAGTGAGTAAAACAGCATATGAACATATCTTTTACACTTGGGTTTTAAATAGGAATAAAGGGAAATTATAATTTAAGAGAAAAATACAGAAGTTCAGAAGGCTTATAACTTAAGTACAGTTTCAGATCTGCCAATGAAAATGTCTACCTCAAGAAATGTTTATTAGCATAATATATTTATTTCAAAATGTAAAGCTAATTAAAAGCATTTTGAAGAAAACAGGTAGCTCTTTTCTCCTTGAGGAGGGAGCTTTGCGTTCATGCGTGTGTGTCCCAAACTGCAAGCTTTCTAAGCCAAATTTTATTTCCCCAAATTAGATAGTTTTATAACCTTCTAGACTCCATCCTCTACCCCCATACAATGAGGGAAAAACATGGTATAATTGTGTAACATGAAGATCTCACATATTCTGGGCTACAGGAAAGAGACACAAATATAAAAAATGTCTCAGAACATTTTTATTATGAGTCCCTGTTCACTGGTACAATGTAAAATTAAAGCACCTTTAAAAAGAAAAAAAAAATTCAACAATTTTAATATTGTGCAGCTGCCACAAATTCCTTTTGGAAGAAGGCTGAGCATAAATAATTTTAAAAACAAAAAGAACATTATTTGTGCCTAATGGATAATATAGCCTCTATGTAAGCATTATAGTTTATGGATTGTAACTCGGAGTTCTGAGTTGTTAAAATTCATTGCTTCTCAATGACAACCCACATAACACATGGACATACTTAGCACCCTGATTTTGGTCTCTACACACCTTTTTCCACTGAAAGGATCAGAGCTCTTGGGGGAATTGGTTAATTCCAGGAAGAGGGCAAAAAAATATGACTATTAAGTTATAGCAGTATAAATTAAATGAAATAAAAAAATTCTGTTCCTCAGTGGCATTAGCCACATTTCAAGTGCTCTAGCCACATAAGACTAGTGGTTATCATACTGGACAACAGCATATTGGGCATTTCCATCACTGCAGGAGTTCTACTGGACAACATTGGTCTAGAGATTAAAAGAGATTTAAAAGACTTAACAACAAAATGCACTGTGTGAAACTGTTTCATTTTTGATTAGAAAAATAAAAAGAGTCTTTTTTGGATTAATGGGGGAAACTAAATACAGCCTCAGAATTAGAATATTAAGGAATTATCATAAATAACAATGTGTGATGACGGTATTAGGTCATATGAAAAAACATTTTTAGAGATACATCTGGAAGTACATAAATGAATAAATGTTGTATTGTCTGGAATTTTAACACATGATAAAAAATAGATGCAGTAAATATGGCAAAAATGTTAATAATTGTCAAATATAAATCAGAATATTTTCTATAATTCTATGTATGTTTGAAACTTGTCATAATAAAATGTCAAACACAGCTTCTTGCATTTCTAGTTTTAGAGTATCAAATGTAACTTATAGAAAATTATGTATAAACATGTGCATTTCTATGTACATTAGAAGCTAGAACCACAAAGGTCCAGTATTTTGGCCTCAAAAATAGTAATTGCTCTGCCTAAAGTGTTATTGCCATAATTAAGCCAGGGATGATTAAAACTGAAATGAGAGAACACAGAATTACTGTAGTCTTTAATAAACTGTTCTTGTGTCTAAGTTACCTAGACTACTGGGTGGATAGACAATCAATTGCCCTATATAAGTGGCAGATATTTTATATTTTAGAAGTATCAAAATTTTCAACTTTTTTAGGAATCATATCTAGTTGTTTTAATTAAAAACACTACAATAAAAATATCAAGACTATTTGGCTAAAATCCCATTCAATATGTGATTTATTTTAAGTACAAAAGCTGTAGGTTATATCAAGTACTCCTAAGCTGAAAAGCCAGAGCATGTAAGAAATGCATTTGTTCAGTAATGCTATTCACGAGCAATCTGCCTAATTAAGTCAAATTGAATTATCAATGGACATATATGATAAAGTATTATGTCCTAAACAAACAAAATTATCAAATTGCATAAGAACCTATGCAAATATTGTTGAATTGGGACTACACGAAATAGAAACAATGTATGCTTAAATATTGAGATTCATTTGATGAATTTCCCAATATTTATCACAGAAGTTTAAAACATTTTTGAAATCGCCTATTTCTATGGTATCAGAAGCTAGAGCTCCAAGACACAAAACAATGGAAATTCTTGGTGTGTACTATTCATTCATTTAATGAGTATTTCTTAAAATGAATTAGTTATCTATTACAGCAGGTTATTAAGATATATTAAGCAATATGAATCAGTAAACCATATAGTGCAGATAGAAACATTGACTCTAAAGTTAACTTCCAGATCTCAATTATTTCATTTAGTGGAATTGACAAATACTGCCTTCACTACATGATCTATATGAATGGCTTAATCCCATTATACAGATATTAGAATCTGTAGAGTGCCAAATATGACTCCTTTATATGGCAGAAAATATAGATTAATGAAACAGGGCTCTACTTAATTTTGAGTCTCAAAGATAACTACTATTTCCATTAAATAATATATAAATACATTAACGATAAAGTTCCATACTGATCATTTTTTTAAAAATACAATAGCATGTAAGATTAAAAAATATGACAACTTACTTTTTTATAATACTGACAACTTGCCAATTTTATATAACATATCTTTTATATCAGTTCCATGTTCAGCCCTAATGGTTTTGGCCAAACACTATTCAGTTAGGCCCAAGAGCTTTTAGGATTCAATTTTAGTAAAGTAACCTGGGGTTTTCAACTTACCCAATGATAGTTACTCACATCATGATAACTGTCCTCAAATATACTTACATGTTCACTCTCTGAAATTCAGAATGCCTTTTTTCTGTACTACTGTAAATATAGGTTGAATCTCAGACTAGGTTATAAAATATATATAAGATTTACTCTAGCTTACTGTACTAACAACAATGGTCAAATTCTAGGCTCTGGAAACCTAGGGCCAAGTATTTTGGAAGGAAGATGGAAAGAAAAACAAAGAATGTATTGCCTTTCTGGAGCCAGGATCAGTCTAGGTAAAATTTTGAAAGAGCTGACCTTCGCCTTGACATTCTTCTAACCTGCTTTCTGGGCCCCCTTCGGCCTCAATGGAGCTTGTTCTCTTCTTCCTGTCCCAGTTCTTGGTGACACACAGGCCTGACTGACTCAGGAATACTCCAGAAGCCCCCCACACCCTGGCTTTCCCTCTTCTATGTCCTATATTCCAGTCAACCGTCAGTCTCTCACCAAAGCAGCTGGATCAGATAGAGGCCACAGGAAAACAATCTGATTACGAAGCAAAATGTGCCTACAGCCCTTCTAGCCGTATTTGTATTACTTAAAAAATAATATCAAATATCACAAATCCTTGAAAAGGGGAAGTTTTAAGATTCTCACAATTTGGGGGGAGAAAACCTACCACAATGATGGGGAAGCCCTTAAGAGTAAAAAAAAAAAAAAAAAAAGACAAGTTCTCAAAGTACACCAACCTATTCTGGTGCCATTAACTCACAGTACAAATAGCACTTTCCACTTCTGACTCCAGGTTTTCTATATATCTTAGGGTTTGTGAAGTTTCCCTCAGGGTAGATCAGAGGGATGGAGGGGAGGGCTCTGCAGGTGGCTGGATGCTGGGCTACTTAATGTTGGGAACTGCTTTAAATACTTTAGGGGAGTAAATTTGCATTCTTTTTTACATTTGGCTCAGGATTAATTTGGCATTTGCTGTATTTCATCAACATACACCTACTTCAGGGTTATAAGGGAAATCTCTTTTGATATTAAAACCCAGGAGCAGACCGTCAACTACGGCTTAGCCACATAACACTGGCAGCTGACTTTCTTATTCTGGTAGTCAAATAGATGGTAATCATTTTCCAACTAGTTAATATCAAACTTAATTTTAAACCCAAATAGTGCCTGAGTTTTGATGGGTTACTAATTAAGCATAAAAGGAAAAAATTTTGAAATAAAAAAAGAACTATACCCATAAACTTTTTATGACATGTTTAAGAGCAGAAGAGGAAGATATTGACACGTGTAAGCACTGATCTTGCCCTCAGTCACAGTAAGAAATGTTTCACTTCATCACGCTTTGAAAACCTGTTCTAATAAAAGCTTGTGCTGTGTCCCATGTGAGTGGCAATAAGGAGTGTTAGATATTTAGACATCAAGAGTTAAAAAGCATCACTCCTCTATAACTAACGTCTTAAAATACCCCCCCCCAAAACCCTCCAGATGACAGTGTTTTGGTGAATGGCTTTTACGACACCAATGTTGGAAAAGTATTTACCTGCAAGGGACTCGCCAGGGACCTGTTTTTAGGTACTGTAAATGCTTTGAGAACATTGTCTTCATCTTCTGATACTGGCGTCATTAAAACGGAACTTGTGAGAATATTCTAAAGGGAAAGAACAATTTGGAATTTAAATGAGCCTGGAAAATATGAGAGCTAACACAATTTTGACACTCTAGAGAGGAGATTATATGAAGTGATACACATGAGCAGGAACAAGTGCAGGAACCTGCCAGAAATTCTCTTCTTGCTGAGATTAGAGAAGACCTTAGCTACGCCCCAACCCTAATCCCACTGTGGCAAACACTTCTAAAACAAAAAGCTTTGGGGTCTGACACAGTTCTAGGCAGGAGGTGGGCACTCAAAAAAAAATTAAAAATCTGCTAAAGGCATTGGTAAATCCATGCTTTTAAATTAAAACAAAAGACTGGGGCACTTGGGGGGCTCAGTTGGTTAAGCAACTCCCTTCAGCTCAGATCACGATCCTGGAGTCCCAGGATCAAGTCCCACATCAGGCTCCCTGCTCCGTGGGGAGTCTGCTCTCCCTCTGACCTCTCCACTCTCACACTCGCTCTCTCTCTCTCTCAAATTTAAAAGAAAAAAAAAAAAGTGAAAGACTGGGGCACCTGGGTGGCTCAGTTGGCTAAGCAACTGACTCTTGATTTCAGCTCGAGTCATGATCTCAGGGTTGTGAGATCAAGCCCTGATTTGGGCTCTGAAATCATTGGGGAGTCTGCTTGGGATTCTCTCTGCCTCTCCCTCTGCCCTTCCTCCTGCTCTTGCTCTTCTAAAATAAAGAAATAAATATTTTCTAAAAATAAAAATGAAAGATTTACTTAGCGCTAGTTAGAGAACTCTTTATTTTGTATATTGGTACCAAAATATTTTAGAGCTACAAATTAATGGCAGTGTAGTAGAATGGTTAAAAGCATGGAATTTAGAACAAGACTTTCTGAGTTCTAATCCCTAACCACCACTTATTTGCTCTAAAATCTTAAGCAAGTCTCCTTGTGCCTGTTTCCCAGTTGGTATAATGGCAAAGATGATGTTACCAACTTTGCAAGGCTGTTGTGAGGCTTCAATGAGGTGATGCATCTGAAGCTCTTAGAAGGGCACTTACCCCTTAGTACATACTGAATAAAGATTAACAATTGTTATTAGCTCTGATTCTCCATAAAGGACAACCATTTGCAAACTCCAAACTTTAAAGATGGTGGTAACTGAGGGCTAAAAAGAAAGGAGCCATCAAGCCATGACAGGAAACGGAGGAAACAAAGTACATATCACTAAATGAAAGAAGCCTGTCTGAAAAGGCTACACAGTGTATGATTTTAACGATACGAAGTCTTGGAAAAAGCAAAACTATAGAGACAGTCAAAAGATCAGCGGTTGCCAGGGGTTCGCAGGGGCAGGGGTTGGTGGTGGAGGGACGAATAGGTAGACCGCAGAGAATTTTTAGGACAGTGAAACTACTGTGTATCTATCCTATTCTAATCGTGGATACATGTCATAAATTTGTCCAAACCCATTGAATGTATAACACCAACAGTGAACCCTAATACAAACCCTAATATAGACTTTGGGGGAGGAAGGGCCAATGATGTTGGTTCATCAGTAGTAATAAAGGTACCACTCTAGTGGGGGTTGTCGGCAATGGGGAGGGCTATGCAGGTAAGGGGGCAGGGGTGTGTGGAAAATCTTGGTAGCTTCACAGCTTTGCTGTGAACCCAAAACCACTCTTAAAAATAAAGTTTATTTTTAAAAAATGGTGGCAAGCAAAGTCATGTAGTAATAAGAACAATAAAGGGCGTCTGCTATAGACACGGACTGACCTCATGCTAAATGCTACCTAAAACCAAACAGGAGGCAATGCAACAAGGAGGAAATACTACCCTTAGAAGACAAACACTTGAAAAGAAAATGTAAAATTAACGTTCTGCTTTCATGGAAATATGTATTTTGGTGCAGAAGATTTTTTAAGTGGCAGGGACTCTCAAATCATAAGAATACAAGTAATGAAAAAATCTGCATGGGAAAGAATCCATTTCCAATACATATGCAAAAATTTCTATATTCAACATTAATAATCATGAGAAAATAGTCATACAACAGAGAACATTTAGAAATAGGATGCATTAAATAGTGCTAAAACCACAGGAGCCTCATGCACCATGCAGAGAATTCTGTGGGGCACCAACATCTGCTAAATGGGCAAGTACTTACTGGCACGTCTGTCACAGGCGATGTCTGTGTGAACAGCTGGGTGTTCAGGCTCTCCCCTTCCCAGTGGTTGGAGCAGAAGAAGTTTCCTGCTTTATCCGTTGGGGATTCCACCTAAAAGCAAACAGGAAGTGCTTCATTGTTTCTAGAACTTCCCACAGAACGCTGAAACTTGAGAGTAAATTTCTATAAAATGAGTAATATCTGAGGATCTATATCTGAGGATTTAATATATATCATGTTGACTGTAGTCAGTAGCTGTATAATTGAAATGGGCTAAGAGAGCAGAACTTAAACGTTCTCACAAAAAAAATCTAACAAAAGGTCAACATGTGAGGTGTTGGATGTGCCCATTAACTCAGTGAGGGATAATCCTTCCACAATGTATGTGTATATCATATCATCCTGTTGTACACTTTAAATCTCTTATAATTTTGTCAATCTTATCTCAATGAGTCGATCTCTGGTCAGTCTCTCAAACATTCATCCTTATATGAAAAAAAATTCCAGAGGCACTATATCCACCTGTTAGAAATGCTTCTTGCCACCCAAGACTAAACTTTTTCTTTTTTAAAAAGATTTTATTTATTCATTTGAGAGAGAGAGAGAGAGAGAGAAAGTACAAGCAGGGGGAGAGGGAGAGAGAGAGGGAGATGCAGACTCCCTGCTGAGCTGGGAGCCTAACTCAGGGCTTGATCCTGGGACCTGGAGACTATGACCTGAGCTGAAGGCAGATGCTTAACAATCTGAGCCACCCAGCTCCCCCCAAACTAAAACTTTGATCCTTGCAAGTTAGTGTCTTTTTCTTTTATACTAGACACTATTAGATACTATTATTTTAATTTAAATTTCACTCTCCATGACATCTGAAAATTAAAAGTCATGTGTATTAATTATCTATGTGTTTGTGTATCAGTGATAAAAATGTACAGAAAAGGAGTGCCTGCATGGCTCAGTTGACTGAGCATCCATCCCTTGATCTCAAGGTCGTGAGTTCAAGCCCTGCATTGGGCCCCATGCTAGGCATGAAGCCTACTTAAAAAACAAACTGACAAAGTCCAGTAAAATGTTTTCCTCTCTTTTTTTTATCCTCCCTAACACATTTTTTGTTCAAACTCGAAGTAGATAGAGGTGGCTTGGCCTCCCAGATGAGCGGTCCCATGCCTACTACAATCTGGCAGTACCTCTTAGCTGCATCTTGTAGAAAAATCTTGTACAAAAAGTGCTGTTGATTCCCAGTCCTGACGCCAGACATATAAGGCTGCCACAAGGAGCAGAGGCAGCAGGATTCCCATCTTACTCCCTCCAAAGGATCTCGCGCTTACCTCTTGTTTGATCTTTTTCAGCAAAGGGGGTCCATTTTCTTGAAACTCGGCAACAATGCCAGGTTCATCCGATTCCTGCTTGATCACATCCTGTAGGTCTTCTACTAGGTGAGATGGTGTCTGAGGCTGAAAGGAAGAGTGGGTATGTGTGCATCAGAGGACAATTTCTGTCTGCGCTAATCAACCGGCTAACCTTGGGAACTTGGCCCAGACTTACTAGCATCTTCAGAGGACCATATTTAATTTCTTGAGCTGCCAGGGCGTGTTTGAATGGTGTAGGAGTTCTTGGAGAGCTTTCTAGGATTGACCTTTTGATAGCTGGAGTTCTAAAACTTTAAAAAGAAAACAAGTGTTGGTTCAGTTATAGAAGAACATTTGTCCTTTCCATCACTCTACCTATTAAATGCCTATTAAATGCAATATTTTTGTACTGAATAAACTCTGTTATTGATATACAAGTGGGTATGTGAATTAATCATTTATGTGTTGTTAAGAAAAAGATTACATATATATATATATATATATATATCTCACATATTACCAAATAGTTCAAATTACGATACTCTTAAGAGGATTAAACTATTTTTCATCTTTCTTTCATCATTCTGGAGACACAGTGACCCTAGGTTTTTATAATGACTAAAAACTTTATAAAGATCTGTTGTCATTTACAAATCAATTTGATCTATTCATTAACACAGGCCCAAAACAGAAAACATACGTTAACCTTTTAAAATGTACTTATTGTAAGTGGAAATTGTAAGATAACATTTTTTAAAGGTTTCTTATAATTCATATTGATGTTCTCTGCCATTTCTTTGAATTGGGGAAGGGTTTTTTTAAAATATAAACATTGCTTAATCACTCCTTGGCTTCTGATCATATGATATTACTGGGGATTTTAGAAGTCCTATCTATAGATAAATTTCAAAAAGGAAACATAAGATTAAAGAATATGAACTAAGTAAAGAACCATACCATTGTTATTCTGAATTTTATAATCAGAGAGGAAAGAAGGTTGAAAATCTTGTCCTCAGTGAAGAAGAAAAAGCCTTACTGAGCAAACGGAACAACTGAATGGAAAAGTTATATAACTATGATCTCACCTCTCCTACATAGTCCTTCTGAATAGGACTTTTTTCTTTTTTTAAAGATTTTATTTATTTATTTGACAGAGGGAGAGAGATCACAAGTAGGTAGAGAGGCAGGCAGAGAGAGAGAGAGGAGGAAGCAGGCTCCCTGCTGAGCAGCGAGCCCGATATGGGGCTCGGTCCAAAGACCCTGGGATCATGACCCAAGCCGAAGGCAGAGGCTTTAACCCACTGAGCCACCCAGGCATCCCTGAATAGGACATTCTGAAGTGAGTTACAAAACGTAATCTAATTTACCTATTGACTAGGTAACCCCTAGGTAGTTGTAATGTGCCTAGGACAGATATAGTCAATGTGGGAATATCCATGATTAGATACATACAAATGGGTCAGATATTTGGAGGCTATATTCCATTAATTAAATAAAAGTAAATAATTTTATTCTTGAACCAAGCACTTACATAGTATTTTCCTTTTGAGTTTTCACAGTCTGGTCTCTATGAAATGGTGTTGTAACAGTCAATTTGTGACCATTGAGAGGTGTGGAAGTTAAAGAAGGCATTTCCAAGTCTAAGTTTTCATGGTTACCAGAAGTGTTTAAGAACTAAATATGGGAAGAAAGAAAAAAAAATTACGTAAGCAGTGATTCTTTATTCAGCCCGACTTAAATATCACACCATGATAACAAGCGAGTATGTTTTACTGACCCATTATGTAAAATAATAACGATATTAATAAGCACATAGTGTTGGACAGGGTATTGTTTTATTTCAGTTGGAGTGCAATTTGGAGTGTAATTTCCAAGCAATAAAACCTAGGGTCATTACTGAAAAACTCGCAAAATCCTATGAAAATATTCTTAATAAATACTATTTGTCATTAAAGAGAATGAGCTGCATACTTTATTAAGATTATAAGCCTTAAAGTGATTTTTTGGAAAGTAATTATTGTTTTTCTTTCATGCTGTTTTTTTTTTTCTCTTTAATGACCTATGAATTATTATGATGGAAGTCTTGCATTATATGGAAAATTCTTGAATAATAAGATATGTTTCTCAGAATGCCATTGTTCTGGGGCAATCATAGGTGTTCCTCAAAAAGTTCTAAGGTAAAATAAGTTTGGGAAACAAACATATCATAATCTCCTCCTGGATATTCACAAAGTGCATCAGTGTCTTTAAAAACTCTGAGAGGTCCTGTAGTAAAGAAACCAATTTTAACTGTGACATAGTATTTCCCAAGCTTATATTCTTATATATTTAGATTTTTTCTGGAACATCTACTAAAGCCTTGCAGAACTAATATTCTCCAGAACACAATTTGGAAGATACAAACAAATAACAGATAATTTGGGGGGTGGGTGCTTCATTTGCTCATACTTAAAGCTCTCCTTAAAATAAACTCAACAGACATACTTGGGAAAATGTGTTAAAGTGCCAAATTATCTAATAACTTCAATCAGTTTAGCAAGTAAGGACTACAAGTCTCTGATAAGAATTATAATTTCCATGCCTTGAAAAAACACTATGCAATGAGAATATTCATGGCAAAAACCATGTTGATAAAATAGTATGGCATAACCTAAAAAAGCCAACGTTGAGAAATTAAAATTAAAACATAAGTTGTTTTCCTTAAGCATTTGTTCCTTATGCTTTCCCAAAACTTTCCCACTGAAGTATGGATCAGAAACTCTCAAGCTTCTGGTTGCAACCCAAATGCTCTCCAAACCCAGTTTGGTTCCCTCCTCCCTGGGTCAGTGAATCACAAAATAATAAGTGAACAAACAGGCAGAAAATCTGCTAAAGTTTTTAAGGAGGGGGAAGGGCTGGGAGAAAAGGAAGGGATAGAAATGTTAAACTCTAACGTTGGAGGAAATAAAAGCACATCCCATGCAACTAACAGTGTTTCAAATCACCCCGAAAGAAAGAGAGCATTATGACAAAATCAGCAGTCAGCCTACAGACGGCTCCAGCTATGGGAGGCAGTATGACGTGGCAACAGCCAGAGTCAACGATGGAACAGAATCAGTGAGGGCAATAGTAATTAGTCATTTGTTCCAAAGGATTAGTTTCCAGATTATTAAGGCTTGAGTGGCTGTTGAAAATTAGTAAAAGCCGTGCAGAAACCATGCTCTACCTGTGAAGGGGAGAAGGGTAGGCTTTTGACAGGGGAACGCTGGGGAGTTGAGCTGCTGACGTCAGCAAATACGAAGGAGCTAGAGTCTCCAGTGGCCAAGGGGCTAGCCTGGCCCCGCTTTTTTCGTAGGATGACCAGTGGAAGTGTGCTGTGCCTCGAAGGAGGTGAGGGCTTGAGCGGGTCAAGGGAACCCTTGTTCAACTTGAGTCTGTGCGCCCTCGTGCTAGGCTCTCCTGCAGGGCTAGTCACTCTGCCCTCTCTTTGCTGAAGCTGTAGGGCTTTGCCTGCATGCTGTTGGCTAGGTGAAAACTCTGGTTCTTCACAGAATTCAAAACTGCTGAGATCACACCGTGATGAAGAATCCTGAAACAATGTGGGAGGTGCAGAACTTTGAGACGGTGTGTGCCTGCTGCGTGCCACCACCTGAAACAGCACTGAGGAAGAGATGCTGACGGCGGACAAAACACCTGGCCCTCTTGAGAAATGGCTTCAGGATTCATGATTGTTCTGGGACGATGCACGGTGGGTCTCCCATGGTGCCTGCAGGCTAGTCCCTGCGGACATGCCATAGGGAACCCCCCAAACTCTCTCACTTCATGCAATCCAAAGCAAAAAGGAAACCTGTTCTAGATGGCGCATTTTGGCAAGGGTGGATTGTGGATATGATGGATATGGATAAGTGGACATGCCGTAAGTATGCTTTTTAGTGACAAAGGAAATGAACTGAGTGTCTACATTTTAGGTGCTGCACTCACATGTATTTCACTAAAGATAGTTTGTCTTAGTGAACCAGCTGGGACTGGGAATCAATAATCAATGTTTTGTGGTGAGAGCCATGTACCACCAGTGAACTCCTTCCTGCTTCAGATACATAGAAAGGCTGCTTTTAAGTTCTGAGTAAACACAATTCTTAATGTGCTATCCAAAAGCAAAGCACAATTCTGGAGAAACACAAAGAAGTAACAAAGTAAAATAAGTTACAAATAACTCAAACTTCATTTCATAAGCCAGGATCTACTTATAGGTCATTAACTTTACTATTGTAAAAAAATATGCGTTTTGAAGGAAATGCATGAAAAGCTACCTTTTATCTGGGTAGTCTATGAATTCAGATCTCTGAAAAACCATAGATGCAAAGACCGAAATCATACTTCTACATTAATATATGCTAATAACATGATCTTTGCAACAGAAAATGGCAATCACCTGAGAAATGGGTTTCCTAATCCATCTGCAAAAACATAAACTTGTCTTAACAGTTCTACTTACAGAATCTATAAATTGAAGTGTTTCTGCAAATTCTAAGAGGTTCTTGACGTTATCCAGGATGGTCCCTTGGTGAACGATCATGCACCTTGCTGGGGAGGCACTTTCTTCAGGTAGGGAGCCGGGGTCCACAGGCAGAGATGGAGTGGAGTGGTGTTCTTCCAAACAGGAAACAGGTGCACTGTCCCCATGAGGTCTGGTGTGGTCAGCGATGGTGGTGCTGTGCCACCCAGGATAGCTGCATGTGTGGTTCTGGGTCTAAGGCGGGGTTGGGGGGGGGGCAAAGAAAGAGCGGGGAGAAGAAAGGGAGAAGGAACTTAGCAATGAAGTTGCACAAGGTATCAGATGCTGTTGGAGGAAAGATAAAAGTAGTTGCATCACCCAAAACTTGCGCCTATGAAACAGTTGTCAAGATGTTTCCTTTTATCGATGCAAGACCCTGCTTTTTAATAGTGTTAAGGTCTGTCGCCTCCATGAGCACCCTCACTGTCATCATTTTGCTAAAACTGTAAACAGAGGGACTGTGTCACAAAGTACAAGTCTCACACAGGCCACCTTCAAGATCTACTTTAACATAACTTCCAAAAGGGCACATATAGTTGCTGCGAACTAAGAATTGTCCTGCTAACCTACAAAAAGGCCAGGAGACTCAAGAGTTAGAGTTCCTTTTATCTGCATATACTCTTGTTGTTTCTCTCCCTTCTGAATGTTACCAATTGCACTGAGGCCCTGAAGGGCTGCCAGATCAACGTGGTTAGGAAAGCAGAAGAGCGTACTAACAGAAGTCGCCTTTCAGCATGACCACGCAACAAAAGACATTGCAAAACGCGAACTAAAGTTAAAAAGTGGTTGAACTAACATGCAAGAACTAAAGTTAAAAAGTGGCTGAACTAACATATGCACATAATCGTCTTACTATTTAACCCCAAAGGAATCCACTCCTATGAATTCCTACTGGGTATCACATCTCTTTTATTCTCTTTGTTGTTTAACTACATAGGTTACAAAGTACATGTCACGTTCTCAGTTCACAGCCCACCCACCAAAAAAATCAGTAGCGGTCCACACAGCTCTCATGCGTGCAAAAAAGAGAGCAGTCCTGTTATTTATGGAGCGCTTATCCATATCTTCTTCCCATGGATATATGGAACAGGCATCAGATCATATGTGAAATGATAAAGTAAGAAAATCTAGGTTAAGAAAAATGATAGAAAAAGAAAAATGCCAAATGAATAGATACCAGAGACAGAGCTTTGTAAAAAATGGCAGATTTTCATTCATTTATATCTGTTAGTCTGTCTTTGAATGGATAACAGTCCTGAAAAAACAAGAGAATCAATGGTGGCACCCACAAGTGGACTCTGCCACACAAAAGGGCCACCTTCAATTTGGTCAACATACATTGGGATCCCAACTGCATTTTAGCACAAGCAACTTCTCTTCAAACCTATCAATGGATCTATAGTCGTGGTTAATGTAGTAGTTAGAAAAGAAGGGAAAAGAGACAGAGGGCACAGGGGTGACGCTGCTGTCTGTCCCCCATTGAAGCACATGGTTCTGTTCTTACCGGTAGCGCCTGCTGTCCTTTGAGCTCATTCTCAGTTGACATGAGGAGCAATTCTAATTCCTTTATTCGCTTTTCTTTCTCAGGGTCTTCATCATTATAGTGTCTCTGAAATTAAAAGTTAAGAGAGAATAAAATTCAAGGGCCTGACTGGAAGCTGTAGATACAGTGGTTGTGGCCCACAGTCGTGAGGGACCATTGGGCTCTGTGAGCCTCAGCGTGAGACCAACGCCAGCTGAATCCAGCCACTGTACAAAGCTTTGGGAAGGTTCTTCCAGATGTAAGGGAGCGATGCGAGATCTGAGTCTCGAGTGGGCACTTGCTGATGTTCTGGTTCAGCTGAACGTCAGAGAACCAGAGAATTCCTGAGCAGGTTTCCTCTAGAAGTGAAGATTGGTAGCTTGCTGGCCAGAACTCCACCCCCCTCTCCACTATGCCCTCTTTTTTTCTCTCTCTCTTTCACTTCAGTTGGTCAAGTGAAAATAAGTGTTTAGATGAAAGAAATAAAGCACGTCTTTAAAAGTTTGTTTTGAACAGCCCATGAGTTTCTTGAGGAAAAGGTCTTCAAATGATCTTACCTGAATGGCTGCAGCCGCTGGCTGAGGGACGTTGACTATATTTACATGTAACGCTACAGGATACGGGACATGACTGGAGACCTAGATCAAAAAGGCAGACAAACAAAGGCTGAGTCATTCATGATCACATAGGCATTAGGGGACTTGGCTTCCTGAGGTTTTGCTCTAGGACTGAGGAAAAATAAAACAAAACAAAACTCTACTGATAAAATTCAGGCACAGAGGAAAAAAAGGAAAAAAAAAAACCAACCCTCTAATTTGAAAATTTAGTCAAGCCTTTAAAAATGGCTAAATAAGTAGTTGAAGCAACATAAAGAGATTTAAAGTTCTCATTGATCTTGATGAGTATTCCTTAATTAGAGTAAAGCACAATGAAACACAATGAAAACATAACCTAAAAATTATTCATGAATGTATGAAAGAAGTCATAATGGGAAAAAACTGATGGCTCTAGCTGTTTATAATAGAAATAATTTTCTTGGAATAATTATGAGTTTTAGTAAAGAGCACAGAACTGCCTATGATAGTTCATTCATCTGAGACTTTTCTGGTAAGTCTGTAGTCAAATGTATGGAATAGAGAAGAGAGAAAACTCTTTAGGAATATATTTTGAATATAATTTGCATATGAGCTCCATATTCTTGGCTAAGTTTCACCATCTGTTACTGTTAGTTATAAGATTAATTTTAAGATTAATTACTGTTAGTTGTAAGATTAATTTTGATCTTATTATCTTCTTTCTCCTTATTTTTCTTTTCCCAACCATTATGGAAATTTCCTTCCCTGAATAGAAATACCTGGCAATTAGGAAGGAATCACACTGATCCAAAGGAGAATGAAAGGAGAAATCAGAAAATGGTGTCACAAACCTGCTCCTGACTCAGAGTAAGAAGGTAAACATGCCGGGAAGGAATAAATTAAGACATTTCTGCTAGATCACTACCAGAATCAAACTTACAGAATCAAACTTGTTGAATTTTAGTGTCGAACAATCTCCTCTTTAATATGACATGCACTTTTCATTTTGGAAGAGGGAAATACATTTTCATTTCCTCCTTCTGCTTCAGCAAGAACTTGTTAAGTAAATTTACATGCAAAAGCTAATTTGATCTGAAACATTTAAGTTAAAATCCAACAACCTGGACTCCTCCAGTCTTGCCCTGTGAGCTGGGTGACTCTTTGTGGATCACTGAACACCCTGGCATCAGGGGATGTGCCCCCAGATAATAACATTTCCCCACATCTACCTCAAAGGCTGTAGGTGGGGATCGAAGGGGGTCATGTTTGTGGAAGTTCTCTGAAAAGTATAAAAGTGTGAGGTATTCCTTCTACCTGGAGCTAAAATCACTGATGATCCCTCTCAGGAAACTAAATTCTCAGAAATGGCTTACATTTTGTGCTTCAGAAATGTGGTAATAGGAATAGTCATTGTTCACCGAGGGCTGGCCAGCCGGTGGGAGATGAGCTGACGGTGGAGGATGAGCAAAACCCATCAGATGGCTGTTCTTCTGGAAACTGGGGGCCACTGTTGGTGGGCTGGCTTTAGAAGACTCCTGCAGATAACCTTCCTGCTCGACCTTCCGACGCATTGTAGAATTCCAGTGGTTCTTGATAGCATTATCAGTTCTGCACAGAAATAGATCACATAAGGATTTTACAAAAAAAAATTTCAATTCAGATTAGAGTTAATTGACAGAAAACTGTTTCAAACAGAGACCTTTTCTTCTGGTCTTTTGGGGTTGTTGCTGTTTTAACTGTTTCAGTCTTCTGGACCTCTGAAAAGTCATGCTTCCCCTATTACCTAATTGAAAATCCACAGATTTTTCTCATTATCCCGTATGGAACATACGTGGACCTCTAGAAATCTTTAAACTCTTTAACCACTTTGTTTCCTTGATAAAAGAATATTTTAAGTACAACCACCCTTCGTGTTTATTCTGACTGTTCATGGTACGAGGCAATAACACACAACTTAGAGATACAGCTGTTACAGAAAATTCCTCCTTTGAGTGTGGCTTAGCAGGGCCTACCCACCACAATGGGCACACAGTAAAGTTTGGTGAATGATAACGATGTCGCCATCACTGTCTGCTTTTTATCTCAGAAAGCACTAGGCCAAAATTTGAGTAAAAAAAGGAAAAAAGAAATAAAAGAAACTCCCACCTTTTGCAGTCCACCTTAAACGTTCTCTAACCAGAGGTGAGAATGGAAAATGGGATCCAGAAGGGAAAGATGCTAAGTCCCAATGTATTTTCCAACTGCAAAGCATTTTTACTAAAGTCTTTCAATTCTCAGGAAAACAGTTTCTCAATTCAAAAAAGACAAAAACAAAAACAAAAACCGTTTTAAGCCTCCCTTTTACTCTCTTGAAGGGGGTGGGGAAATGTATGCTAAAGAAAGAGGAAGTTCAATTGCCCCTTAAATTTTTACAAGAATCAACAGCATATCCTCTCAGGCCAAATGGGACAAAAGCCCTCCTTTCTTCAGCCTCTTGGATTTTCTAAGCTGATCCTGAACCCTCCATGAGGGAGGAACAGCTCTGGAAGGTCACACAAGAATACTACCTAAACCATCAGAGCCATGGCCTTCTTTGAAAGGACCCTTTCTCCAATCCTGAAGCTCAAGGATAAAATCTATTAAATTTTTTCTATCTTACATTATTTACATAAGATTTATAATGAAAGGTATCTTCCAAATTAAAGAAAATGTGTTTATAAAGTGTTCCAGTGGGGTAAGTGGGACAAAAATGAGCTTCTATAGATATCCCTCATAATGAGGTCATTTTTGTGCCTTGTCCATTTAAAGAAAGCATAACACTGGCATTATTTAAAAACCTGGAAGCAGTATGATAATTCTAGAAATGCTCTGCTTCTTCAAAGGAAGAAAAATGAAGCCATGTGGTATAATGAAACGAACGCTAATAAGAGCAAAATGACAGCTGAGCTCCTTCTGGTCACTTCACCAGCTGCACGAACTCAGACCAGAGACAAGATGTCGATTCTCAGTTTCCTTCTATGTGTTTAGAGGTTTTATAGTTTACAGAGTGCTTCGACATCCATTTTATTTGATACGAACATTGGCCCTGTGGAGGAGGCTATTACTCATTTTGCCAGTGGGGCGATCGAAGCTGAGGAAGGTTCAGTGACTTGGCCCAGAGCGCACTGCTGGGTGGATTCTAGAAGTACTTGACCAGAGAAACGCTAAGAGCTCCTCCAATTTAAAAACATATGGATCTGGCATATCTCATGAAACATTATCATTGGAATGTGATTCACTCACCATACATTTAAAACAAAATGTTCAATACCCACTCCCTTATTCTTCCCAATCAATATATTTTTTGACATATTATTACCGTCCAGGCAGTAGCTTTGCGATTTCTGCCCATCTGTTCCCCAGTCTCTTGTGTGCCTGGTAAATAATTCTGTCTTCCTCTTCTGTCCAGGAGGTTTTCTTAACTTCTGGATTCAAGTGGTTATGCCACCTCTCCCTACATTGTTTTCCAATTCTCCCCTTTAAGTGCTTGGCAATAACAGACCAACGTTTCGGACCGTATTTCTGTACAAGCTCTATCACCTTCAGATAAACACACAAAAATAACCTATGTTTTAATGTTATGTATTGACTCAGTGTAATCATTCTTCAGTGTTACAAGATCTTTAGAAAATGTCTAAGAATCTGCTTTCATTCATTGGAAATACGGGAATAGAGTCCTCAGCTTCCTGACATTTTACCTGTTTCCTCAAGTTGGGAAACATTCGATAAAGATGTCTGGGGAATAGTCAGAATTGTGATTCACACACCAATGAGGGAAGAACTTACTCTCTGATCTTCTTCTTTGGTCCAAGGACCCTTGATGAGTTCAGGATTTAGAACTTTCTGCCATCGGTGCTGGCACTGCACATCTGTTCGATTCTAGACAAATAAAGTATGTGCTGTCATATAGGTATGATGTGATAAGCACATGAAGGCTTTCTCATGGTATGAGTCATACATAGACAATACGCACATTCAGGAACATTTTAGGGCCTGTTTGGAAAGCCTACCGATTGCTCATTACTTATAGCTAGTGAACATACAAAGAATATATCAAAATTGTATCTAAAATTAGAAGCTCTGCCTCCTTTGTGAAACAGTCCTGCCACATGAACTGAAGAACCATCATTTTGTACAGATGTCAGTTTAACTTACCTTATCCTCAGCCCGTAGAAGTACCTCTGTGGACTAAGACTAAGACTTGTTAGTGATTTCACGTGACGGTCAGGTTTTCATGGAAACCCACTCCAAATAACTAAAGTTTGCTTCCCATTCAAACTAAGAGATGTGCTTCAATTTAGGGCCTCGAGTCTTAATATTACAGCACAAAGATAAATAGAGGCTCTGTATTATAAAAGAGGGTGATCTTATAAGGAAAAAAAAGACAAGTATATAATCAACTAATAGAAGGCAGAATCTGATTCACAGGTAAGAAGAAACCAAAGCAAAAGGATATTGGACTGAGAAGAGAAGCTTCTCCTTAAGAGGAGAAATTATGTTTCCTAAGGAAGAGTCTGGAAAAGCTTTTGATAGGGACTTGGAAAGATGGCTGGAACATTCTAGGAGGAGACATCACCAGAGACAAAAGCCCAAAGGAGGGAAAGCAGAAATGAATTCAGTGAAACCTGCTCCCATAGAGGAAGTAGGAAACAGAACCCAAGCTGTATGTCGGGGCCACGTGGAAGGTCATGGGGCCTGTGTGGAAGGGGCCCGGGTGCCAGGTCGAGGCACCCGGGCCCCTTAATTTGTGAGATTCTATGTCACTGCTGAGGATTTTGAAAAGTTCAGGGACAGCTGCATTCGAGGAAGCTCCATGAGCTAACAATGTTTGGGATGGATGGAAGAGTGGAAGGCTACAGGTAGGGAAGCCAGTTAGGAAGCCCCTGTAATTGTCCAGAGAAGAGGGAAGGGGGCCAAACCTGTGGAACAGCAAGAAGGTTGGAAAGAAGGGGCTGACTGACAAAGGAATTCCAGATTCCACAGTCACTGCCTGGAAGTAGGAGGTGGGAAGTGGGATAAGTCAAAAAGGATAAACCAAAATTTTCAGCCAGGGTACCAAAAATATGGCTATCTAAATAAATAGGAAATTTAAAGAAGCTAACTAGAAAATATCAGGAATTTTGTCATCCTACCATCAGAATGCTAATTTATATTATTCTAATACATAAAAAGATAAAACAAGAGGCAAAGTTTAAAAAAAATGTTGTAAAAATCCTTTTACGATCTCTCTAGAAACCCTAGTTATATGCATTACAATAGAAACTATAAACTATAAGTTATGGATGAGGCCGTTCTCCTCCTACTTCTTATATATGAGCAAATGTGTAATATCTTAATGTCTTTTCCCAGGACATAAATGTTGGGAGAAGATTTCCTTTTACGGAAAGAAAAAGATTACAGACTTACCGGGAGATAATTGGCAATAACTTTCCAGTCATCTGTTCCATTCTGTTCCACCAGCTTCTTTAGCTTTTCATCCTAAGACATTTAAAGTTAATCTAGGATATCACTCATTTACAGTATAACTTTATTCAATTAAGAGTAAAAGGGAACCAAACCAATAATCCAATCCAGAAAAAAACCCTCAAAAATACCCAAATACAACAGATATTAATGTAATATACTGGTTAGAGCATAGATTTATTTAGAGTCTGACACACCAGAGTCTGAAACCCAACTCAGCTATTGAATAGTTAGACGAGCTTGGGTATATCATTTTATTTTTCTGGGCCTTAATATCATCTTCTATGCAGTGGGAATGCTGATGTCAATGTGCATTTTGGGAGATTACATGAAATAGCGATGGAAGACATTTAGTGTAATGCCTGGCTCACTGAATGTTTAGTATATGAAAACTATTAAAAGTTCGCTTGATGGGAAAAAAAAATGAACTCCAATGTTAGAGTCAACAGATATTTAATTATGACAGTAAACAGCATCTTGAGTAAGAAATAGTTCAAGTTTTATTTTAACATTTAGCTAGTTCAATCTCTTTCATGCAAAAAATGGAAGATCACTTTTTAGATTAAATTTGAAGTCACGGATAATATAAGAAAATAATTTTATTTTTGCATCACAATTTAGTCACAATTTAAACGAGGCCAAACTTATCAGAACACAGAAGATACTAAACCTCAGGAAGAAATCTTTCAGGTCTCAAGTGTCTTTCTAAACACATCCCTTCAAGTGAAAAAAAACCGCCACATTTCTGCAAAGATAACTTTCACACACAGCGTGGGTCCTTGTAGGACACAGACACAGGAATTAGGAAACCAGTGTTAACAACAAAACTTCTGTACCTCCCAGGATCTTCTAAGATCACTCCATAGATAAACTTAAGCATTTCCTATGGACCTCACTGCCAATTCCACTTGCCTATCAAGAGGGGTTCTGGTTTAAGTGAAGTAGGGTGGAATGAAACTGAAGAAGAGTCAATATTATTTATTCTAACATAAAATCCTCTAAAATCAGTTGCAATTGATTTGGAAAACTTTAAAGAAATCAATTTTCCCCATACATGAATAATTTTTGCCCCTTAAGTATTAGTTCCTTAAGTACAAAGATCAAGCTTTTGCTAAGCTAGCAGAAAAAGGAAGGTGGGAAGAAGACATATATCCATCCATCACTGAAAGCTGAATAGACATTCATGTATATGGCTCTGTGAAATATTACATATCACAACTGTTTAATCAATCCATTATGACAAGATGAGTTCTGTGAGTATTTTGTTTCAAACTTTTGTTTTGTTTTGGGAAATAGCAATTCATTCACTTGTACAGAGAACACTTGTTAATATCTTCCTTTGCGTCAAGTGATTCTGGGCTCAGGGAACACAAAAAGGAACACACACTTAGCCCTGCTCTCAGCAGATCTGTTGTCAGTCTACTGAGGGAGGCACGCATGTTCCAGCACTAATAAGTAAGAATGTGTATCCAGTGCTTGGAGGATACAGCCCACCTGCCTGGGGAATGCAGGGATGGCCTCAAAGAAAAGGCAATGTCTTCACAAGTGATAAAGAAGTAGTAAGAAGCAGTGCAGCAGAAGGACAAGAACAGAATAGGCACAGAGAAAACCACAGATTAAATCTAAAGTGGGAAGGAGGGGACATTCAAGAACTATGAAGAGTCTGGAAGTGGATGGTAGAGTATACCCGTGGGGAAGTGGTGAGAGGATAGCATGCTGCACAGGCAGGCTAGGCTAAGACTTCAAAGAGCCTGCTAATGAGTTTGAGTACCTGTCGTTTAGCCGAAACATTTTTTTTTTCATAAATTGATATACTTCCATGTTTTGATAACACAATTAGTTACCTCTTCCCTGGTCCACCTAGTTTTCCCCAAGTGGCGCTTTCCAGACTTAGGCAGCAGCCCATCATAGTCATGATCACACATCTCAATGTCTTCATCGTCCTCGTCACTACTGTATATGCTGCAGGAATAAAAAATGGGCAGACGTGGACTGAAACCGGAAGACTTAAACTACTGGGTTACAAAATTTACACGAAGACTCAGTCTTTTCAAAGGTTATGGAGATAAAATGTGGAAAACCTGCACGACAAGATTGTTTTCTGCATTCTGTTGCTGTAGCATTGTACACTGGTTCTGCTGGTAGTGGTATCCACAGATACGGCCAAGGACCTGGCACGTGCTTATTGCTCTGCATGTTTGAACCTGCTGAGACTCCTAGGCCAGTGACAAGTTACACATTTCACAACCTTCCAACCAATGAAGGTTTAAGTTGAAAACTTAATGTTGAGGACAATAAAAGAAACAGGAGCCTGTGTCCTTTACAAAAGCACATGCTCGAAATCTTTGGCTTACATCACAGCATTGGAATAAAATTTCTCCAAGACAAGCAATTCAATTATGTTACTCCAACGGGGCTGGTGTTTTATTGACAGAGAAAGAATTCAAGAAGCGATACACCCGACAACACAATCATAGTTATCCCTTACAGAATGAGAAGATTAAGACAATGTAAAAGGAGAGGATTTTAAAAACCCAAGGAAGGATAAGGCCATCGAGTGATCAGACTGCTTTGTACACAACATTAATATCCAATAGCAAAACTGCAGGCCAGTTGGTCCAACTTGTGGCTGCGATGACAATACTCAGTTTCCTAAGTAACTAAATGAATAATTAGGCCACTTGATAGTCACACTCTTACTTACTTTTTTGTTTTTTGTTTTTTTTCCCTGACTGAATGGTATTTTACAACTCTTAAGATGCACCTAATTCAAAACTGAGGGATTCCCCCAGGTGGGTTTAAAAAAAAATGCATTAGTATTTTGAAGAGAGCCTTTTCTTTTACCTAGTAGACCAAATTCTGAATTCTGATGACTTTTGAAGTAACTCTACACTAAGTGTTTATTAATCATATACTAAATAGATGACAGTAATGATACAGCCGTGTATAAGATATGCTATCTTAAATTCTATCATATTAATATAAATGCACCTTAACTATCTGAAATTATGCTATCTTAGAAACTTCACTAAAATTTTTCATTGTAATATTGAGAAATCCAGCAAACTGAGTACAGTAAAAAATCGTGACAGAAAGCAACACCATAGTGCCAATCATGATTTTCAAAAAGAAAATTTATATTTATATCAGGTTTTGTCTTCCCAAACTAACTTAACAAACATATATTACTCACCCCTTACAAGTCAAGCAGAAGTATTTCCCAAAAATCCTGAATTTGAGGTTCTTATAATTTAAAACTATTATTTTGGGCACAAAATGAAGGTCCAGGTTGCATGGTGACAAGTAGCATGTGATCCAAACTTCAAATGCCACCACAAAAGAGATCACTAAGCTGTACTTATAAGCTACAATGATTTTTCATTTAGTGTCTATTCTTCAAACAAGAGTCTCATCCTGTTCCCCACTGTCAACGAGAGGTTCTAAACAACTTCTGATTAATAGATAGAATCGATTCCTGTAAATATATCTATACATATACACATATGTATATGTATGTATGTGTGTATATATACATGTATATTTCTGTAGGTCAGCATCTTTGGAAAGGTTCACAGGGAGCTTCTTGGAAAGCCTCCTTATGAAATATCAGGAATACCAAAAAGAGCAGAATAATCAGAAAAAGGAGTCACAGATTCAATTTACTTTAAGGTTTTAGGTTTGGCTGGATCTGGAGATTTTCAGAAGTGAGAAACTACATTTTCCAAACTAGTAATTGGGCACCTTCCTCCTGGAAACAGCTCACCTCACAGGAACAAGCAACAAATGCGGCCGCCCATAGGGGGCAGTCAACGTCAGGTGAGAAAGGATAGGCATCAAACAGATCTACAAGTTCTGGAGGCAAAGGTGCACGTCCTAATTTTGCCTCCACTTCCCTGCATGACTTGGACAAATCACTTCCTCTCTCTCAGGACCTTAGTTCCTCGCCTATACCTAAGGGCTTGGATTTTATTAGTAAGGTACTTTTCCGCGCTAATAAATGATGGTTTCACGTCTTCAAGTCTTTTTCAAATTTCAGCACGGAAGCAGAGATGTGCAAAACCAGAGTCTTGGGGGAAAACGTGGCGTGGGACTTCTGCAGGTCCTGAAGAGACCATAAGGGGAGCAGGGCGAGCCCAGGGCTGCTCCCAGTCTCCTCCGGGGGCCATCAACAGGTTTGGCACCCGCACCAACTTTTGAGCTTTGCAGGCGATGCCCTGGCTCCAAGTTGTCCCGGTAGCCTAAATAGCACGACTAATTTCTACCAAGGACCTGAAATAACTTTTCCTTCATCCGTTCGGACAAGCTCTCAGACTCAACAGTTAGAGGACTTTCAAAGGTTGATTTCAAGCTTGATGCACTCGACTCCCCACCTGCTAGACCTGGTGTGGTTACAAGAGTACAACTATGAATATTACATTCTGTCAAGGAAACAAACCGTGCAAAGAAACGAAAAAGAAAAGAGGTGTTGGGGGTTGGGAAGAGGGAGGGGAGCGGGAGGAAGTGCCTTGTAGCCGCTACTGTGATTCTAGAAAAGGGGTTCAGACTCATTTCGCTGACCTGGTTAATAATCCCTGTGACGCTCGCCCAGCAAGAAACGGCTTTGAGCCCGCAGCGGGGTTTCTCTTCCCCCTGAGGCAGGTTCAAGGCTCCCGCCCCTCCCGACCGCCACCCTTCCCCGCTACCTGGGAGCTGCAAGGAAACTGCGCGGCCCCGCCCCACCCGGCCCGCAGAGATCTCGGGGCGCGAAGCCTGCACCGCGCCTCCTCCCAAAACCCCTTCCCAGCTTCCTTCTCCTCCTCCTCCCAGTTTCTCCTCTAAGGAAAAAAAAAAAAAAAAAAAAGGGTGCCCTCGGCTGCTCTGCTGTTAAGTCCCAAAGGCGAAGGTGAAACCACTTCAGGGGCAGCGCCCCCGTGCCGCGTGGCCCGGCACAGGGCAGGCGTTGGTTGCCCAGGGCCCCCCCAGGCCGCCTCCCTTTTTCTCGGGCGCCCAGCCCGGCCTAGGCGCTGCTCCCCGCCTGGCCAGGCGGGGCCCGAGGGTGCTGCTGCACGGCCCAAGCCCACACCCACGCTCCTTGCAACTTCCCAGCGCGGCGCGGGGACAAGCGACAGCCGGTTCAAAACCAAATAAGTACATGAAAAGCAAACAACCAGAAGGAAAAGAGGTTGGCTTTGCTTTGCCTCCAGAAGCTTATACCAAGAACCTCTGAGTGAGGGTCGGCCCGTCAACCCTTCCTCTGCCCGGACCACCAAAGGCGGCTGGAGCAGGGCGTGGGGAGGAGCGGCAACTCAGCCGCGTCCACGTGTGCGCGCCGCGCCGGGACCTCTTGCCCCAGCGCCGCGGGGATTGCGTCCTGGTTGCGCGGCAGCGGCCTTGGGTGCTGCCTGCCTCTGTCCTTTTCCGTTGAGTGGCAACCGCGACGGCCGCTGGGCTAGTCCAGGCACCCGGCGGCTCACAGGGAACTCCGGCGCGTCCAGTCCGGGAAGTGCAGAGACCAGGGGAAAGCGGGAGTGCCCACGACTGACAGTTCGGACGAATCTTTCCCTCGTCCTCTTCCCTCTTCCCCTCCGTGCGGCCACAACGTGAGGGGATTTCGCCCATCATCCCGGCGAGCCTCCCCAAGTGCAGGGACATGTGCGGCGCGGACGCGTGTTGAGTGCGTGTTAAGTGCTTGCATAAGAAATAAAAGCCTCCCAGAGTACTATGATGAGAGCTTTCAAAACCTGGGCTTAAACCAATTTGCAAATGTAGAGACCCTTTTTCTCCCTAAAATCTTCCTGGCAGCCGCCTGTCAGCGGCCGTTCTTCTTCGCCTCGGTAAGGAATGAATGAAATTTAAGGGAACTACCTGCAGCTACTAAACAATCCGGCATTTTCCCTATATCTGCCATATGCTCTGCGCTTCCAAGTCCAAACATATCGCAGAGCATCCACCAATTACGCTGCGACTCCTTCGCCGAAGCCCGCGGCATCAAGCCGGGGACCTAGTGGGCTCCCCGGGGCTGGCGGGTGCCTGTCAGCCCCCGGCTGGAAGGTGCTGCTTTTTTGCCCCCTAGGGAGAAACGTCTCCCCGTGCAACTTGCAAAATGAACCCCAGGGCATGCTTCCTGAAGTCCTGCTATATTTCCCGCATAGGCTCTTCCATTCATCAGTTCCACTCGCGGCTTCTGCTGCAGAGGCAGAGGCTCTAGGTCCTCGCAGGATCTGACAGCCCCGCAGAAGATCCGGGAATGCATGCCCACCTGCTTCCCGAGCGCCTGGTGCCCCGCGCGCCCCCGCCCGCGGCCGCCCGTCCAGGCTCCCCGTTACCTGTGTCGGGGTCTCCGGGCCATGGCGCGGCGGGCGCGGGGCTCAGCTGGGAGCCGCGGAAACCGCACGGGGCTACCGCCTCCCGCTGCCCGCCGCCTGCCTGCGTCCCTCCCCCGCTGCGCAGCGGCGTTCCGCACCGCCTGGGCGAAGTTTCTCGGGAGAAAGAACAGGAGGAGGAGGAGGAGGTCGCGGAGGAGGAGGAGAAGGAGGAGGAGGAAACAGGTTGATATTAAAATGTAAACTCTGTAAACAGAGATGCCATCAAACAAAGAGCTTTGGACACTCCCCCTCCCGCCAAATCTGGCGCCCCTGCAGTGCGCACGCGCCCTGCCCGCCGCCTCCGCGGTCGCCTTGGCTGCCGCCCGCCTGCCCGGCCGCCGCTCCCCTTTGCCTCTCGCGCCGCCGCGCTGCGCCCCGCGCGCCGCGAGCCCCGAACAGCGCGCAGGCGGGGAGCCCGGGGCTGGGGAGGGGCGGCCGGGGGCCGTGGCGGCGCCTTTTCTTGCACAAATCCCGCTCCCGAGCAGCGGCCGCGCGGGCTCGCGCCACGTCCCGCTGCGGCCGCGTCCCCTTCTCGGCGGCCGCGCCACCGTCGCCCGGCTCGGCGTGCCCCCGGCACCAGCTCCCCGAGCTCGCCGGGCTCTGACTCACTGTCCTGGGGGCGGCAAGGGCCGGAGGGGCGGGGGGAAGTACTGCATTGGGGACTGGATTTTAGGCAGGGTGTAAGATTCAGCTCTCTGGAGATGAAGTGGAGGGTGGGGAGAAGTAGTAAGGGACGGGAGCCTGTGTTTTCACTGGGCTGTTTTTTTTTTTTTTTAATCTCTCCAATTGAACTTGTTAGTGACAAAGGACACTTAAATGCAAGTGGGGCTGCAGTTCTCACCGCTCCTTATGGGGCATCCGGGAGGAGCTTTCACTCCTCTGCGAGATCCTGGAGCCAACACAGCCCACGCGCCGCCGCCGTTTGGTCACTAGCACTTGACTCTCACCCGGGCACACGCCCGGCCTCACCCACCCTGCCCGGCCCGGGCGGCGCCCACCGCACACCTCTGCCCCCGCACCACCCCTACAGCGCGCGCCCTGGATCGCACACCTGCAAAATCCACGGGGTTCCAAACTGAACTAAGGAAACCCCACGTGTGCTGGCAGGGTTTTGAAAGTTAAGAGGTTTGTGATCCGGAGGTCGGTATCCAGGCTTAGCGTAGTTTGGGGACTCTGTTTTACGAGATAAAAATCATCGAAGAC
The DNA here is from genome assembly GCF_002288905.1 of Enhydra lutris kenyoni. Taxonomy (NCBI): domain Eukaryota; kingdom Metazoa; phylum Chordata; class Mammalia; order Carnivora; family Mustelidae; genus Enhydra; species Enhydra lutris. The sequence continues at coordinate 29,195,438 of NW_019154101.1, read as the reverse complement.
TTTTTGTGTTCATTTAACTAGGGACTCTTGAAGAAATAAAGGGAGAAGATAAGTGCTGAATTTATAAGGATTGATAATTGGGGGATTTTAGGGGAGTTTTAGTTTTACTTCCGTTTATAGACTTGTACCATTGGGGATTTTTTTTTTTCATTCTCTGTACACACTTAATTTATTTTCCCTTTAATCTTATAAGTTGAGACTTCTGCTGACTGGGTTTGTGGGTGTCCCATGTGCTCCGGCAGTTTAAACTTAGCTCAGAAAGCATTTTTCTTACTAAAAAAGCATTTTCTTACAGAAATGAGTCATAATTTTATTAAATGGTGAAGCATGCTAGGTTTCAAGACTTTATCTGGTGTTTTAAACTTTGTTTCTTAAAAATTGTAATATAGTTTAAGTCCTTATCAAAAAGTGTTAGTTGCTAGCAAGGCTTTAACATTACTTTCTTCCTGAGGAAAAAACACCCCTGAAACAAAAATTATTGTAAGGTATTTCAGTTTGCAATTCTGAGAGATAAGTCACTTGCGAGTCAATATATTTTTAAAGCCAATATTTATTTGTAGATTCTATAATAAAGTTTCTCCACGTCAAAAATAAAATAAATAATAATAAAGAACAAACATGTAGAAATTACTCCAAAAGGAATTACATTCCGTCTTTGGGATTACTTTATGAATCTAACTGGTGATTCCCAAACTGAGCCTCTCTGGCACAGAGTATAAGAACCCTTCCGAAAATGAGTTCATTTTCTCAAGATAATTAGGAGGTACAACTGCTCTATGATTCTTAAACTCCTTTTAGGTAGAAAGATATCAAAATCAGTTTTATCCCCTTTATTCACTTTGTAAATCATTTTATGTGTCTTGGGGATTTATTTTATTTTCATTCCCCAGGCAGACATTTTGGAATATAGTTTTGTATTTTTCCTTGTATGTGTAACATAAGCATAATCCAATAAAGAGTATATGTGCAATGATTCTTACTAGGCTAATGTGGGATATATTGTCACCTGATAACCATATGGCAGGATAGAATCAAATGGAGTTACCATAAATTCTTGTATAGATGAAAATATGTTTTCAAAGCTGTTACAGAATGTTTATTACAACTATACATTTTCCCTTCCACTTATAACTATTACAACTGTATTTTTAGATGAAAACTTTATATAGTTCATCACTCTTCTTTTTTTTTTTTTTTAAAGATCTGCCTCATCAGTTATTTTAGCTGGGGCTGGGTTGGGAAAGGGCTAAATTCACATACAGACTTTTATTTGCATTGCATCAGACAGAGGTCAGCAACTTTTCTGTAAAGGGCCAGATAGTAAATGCTTTAGACTTTGTGGGCTATATTGTGTGTTCTTTTTTTTCCTCCTCCTCCTTTTTTTTTTAAATAATTTTTCGAAAATGTAAGAAAACGTGTATAGCTCGAGGGCCGTATCCAGCCTATAGGCCAGAGTCTACCAACGCTAGAACAGTGGTCTTCAGTCTTCAGTGTGTGTCACAAACACTGAGTGTTCCTGTGAAAAGTATACAGTCCCAGGCAGTGCCCCTAGAGACCATGAGTCAGTAGGTCTGAGGTAGGGCCTAGGAATCTGCATTTTAAATAAGTACCCAAGTGCTTTTCATGGACGTGGTTTCTAGACAACACATTGACAATCTCATTATGAGAGAGACAACAAGAGGGTTCAATACACTTTCACCTTTGCGAATTGTTGCTCACCACCTTCCCCCCACCTCATTCTCTTGCACCTCTCCTTAGCTAAAGATTCAGTCTCTCCAATCCAAAATAATTAAATTCTGTGAGAAGGTTGATGCCAGTGACCACAGGACTATGGCAGCCGACTCTTTCTTCCTGTACTGCTAAACTTCAGCCTCAGATTAGAATTTGAAAGGAACCACTCATCACTCGCTGATCATCATTAGGATTCTCCTCCGTGAGAAAGCAAGCATTTAAAGCATTTTGTTTTATTGCTAACCATCAGAGAATGGCTGAGAGGAAGAGACATGCCTAAAAGGTACAAATGTCATCTTTTTTTTGCTCTGACTGTTGAAAATCCCAAGCATGGGGTGGGCCTTTAGTACCTGTGGTCAGTGTCCCAAAGACAAGAGAGGCTTGTCAGTGTTGGGGACAGACCGGCCCTTTGGGGCTCCCTGTCTCTACAATCCACCTCTCCTCACCTTTTCAACACATTTTAGTTCAGAGCATTCTTTAAAGGGAAATAATCACAGTAAACACCAAATGGTTACTCCCCATGATTCTTGATCATTTCAGTTAATGAACGACTACTGTAGCATATAGAATTGAATCCGTACGTTTGAGATAAACCTCATGTCAGCTCACAACAAGCATTTTAGTAATAACAGTGGGGGAACTGCTACTTTAGTGCAATATATTTCATAGAGCCTCTATATTAGATAGTGACCAAATACATTTTTATCTTTAAATGATTTCTGGGTTTGGCACCTCATTTGGGATTTCCACCCTCCAGATTATATGTTTCTTGGACAAACAACCTGCCTGTTTTCATCACCATTTGAACTGAGTCTTGGTTAAAAGCAATGAGTTTTTCCATGATAAGGGAAGGGTATTTCAGAGGATGAGAAAACCGTGAGCAGAAGCACAGGGTCAGGACCTACAAGGCAGATTCCAAGCCCAGGGACCAAGGAGCTGTCTAGATTGACTGCGGCAAGGAGAGCTTTGAAGGCCGGATTAGAGGATTAGAGTGTGGTGTGTTGAATGCAAGAGCTACATTTTCAGGACCGTGCATTTGGAAGATTGATTTAACGGTATGGTCAGACGGACCATAGTCAGAAGAAGAAGATGAAGGGGAAGAGTTCAGTTAATTGGTCTGGACTAGGACAGTGACCCTAACTGCAATGAAAAGGAGGGGGTAGATCAGAAGAACACTGGCTGGGCAGAACCTTCAAGATTTAGCAACTGATTGGCTGGCTATTGGAGGCACCATTCATAGAAATAGGGAAGTCAAGAGGGGAAGAGAAGTGTGTGCTATGGAGATTCAAAGAGGAAAGTGAGTTTAGATTTCAGTATGTTAAGTTTGTGGTTTCTTATGGAAGTGATCCAGGTACAGTTCTTCAGCAGGTGGCAGAGAATGTGGGACCCTTGCCTGCTGGAGAGGCCAGGCAAAATTTTGTGAGCCAGTTGTTAGACACAGACATGATTAAAAATTAAATGTTATAAAACTACAATTAAATATGTTGTATGCCTAAAGGTAATACATATTTAAAAGTCATAATCTCCTCCTTCTTTTTTTTTTTTTTTTTTTTAAAGATTTTATTTATTTATTTGACAGAGAGATCACAAGCAGGCAGAGAGAGAGGAGGAAGCAGGCTCCCCTAGAGAGCAGAGAGCCCGATGCGGGGCTCGATCCCAGGACTCTGAGATCATGACCTGAGCCGAAGGCAGCGGCTTAACCCACTGAGCCACCCAGGCGCCCCCTCCTCCTTCTTTTTAATACATTTTATTAGTATGTCCGCTCTTGGGGTAATTTCCCCAATACATGTGCATGACGGAAATACTATGTAAGGTGTGCTAATGTGCATATCTTCCCAATTTTGTGTTCAGTCAAGTCATGCGGGTAGCTGGGGTTGGCTATGGTTGGAGTATTTATACCACAAAAAGTGAACAAAAGCTACAAATAAGGGCTCCCCAGCCTCCAGAAAACCTGTTGTTAAACATTTACCAAGGCAACGCTGGAGAAATAGTCTATTTAAGAGCTACCTGCATGAAGGCGATAGTTGCCCTATATTGTGGATTTGCTAATACGCATTTGTTATAGAGTTGGTCAAGGGAAAGCCTTTGGAGAATATTTAAGAAGTTGAAAAAGTGAGGTTGAGACTGAGTGTAGGGGCCAGGTGAAGAGACCTGTTGGAGAGGAAAGAAAGTTTTCTAGACATGCATACATAAATGCCTTTGTCTTTTCTTCTTTTGATAGAATTCTATATTTTGTCAATTGATTTTGAAAAGTTTTACTTTGAGAAAAAATATTTATTGGGCAGTTCAAACATATTTGACAGTGACTCCTAATAGCAAACCCATTTTACCTCCCATCTCAGCACACACACACACATACACACACACACCCTCACTTAGAGCTAAAAAAAGTTTTGTAAAACAATAGTACCTCATACTACCAACTGTGCAGTCTATTCTATTCTATTTTTTCTTTAAATTTATTTACTTGGCTGAGAGAGAGAAAGAGAGAGAGCCCAAGTAGGCAGAGTGTCAGGCAGAGGGAGAGGGAGAAGCAGGCTTCCTGCTGAGCAGGGAACCTGATGTGGGGCTCGATCCCAGGGCCCCGGGCCCACAATTCCAGGACTCTGGGGCCACAATTCCAGGACATTGGGACTACGACCAGAGCTGAAGGCAGACACTTAACTGACTGAGCCACCCAGGAGTCCCTATGGTATTCTATTCTGTTCTATTCTATCCCATCCCATCCATCCGATTCTATTCCATCCTATTTTAAATACATCTTGTTAATGAAACCTGCCTTGTTTTTGTGCCCTGGTTATGGGTACTGAACCATAGTTTGAAAAATGCTGCTGAGGGGTACCTGGGTGGCTCAGTGGTTAAAGCCTCTGCCTTCGGCTCAGGTCATGGTCTCAGGGTCCTGGGATTGAGCCCCACAGCAGGCTCTCTGCTCAGCAGGGAGCCTGCTTCCCTCTCTCTCTCTCTGCCTGCCTCTCTGCCTACTTGTGATCTCTGTCTGTCAAGTAAATAAATAAAACCTTAAAAAAAAAAAAAAAAGAAAAAGAAAAATGCTGCTGAGAGGTTGAAGGCCTTACCTCTTTCTGCTTTAGGAAATCTGCTTTAGGGAATTGCTCACCTTTTCCCAAGTGATAGTCCTATCTTTCCAAAGCTTTGAAGAATCGTCCTGAAAACCAGGGGTGCCTGGGTGACTCAGTTGGTTAAGTGTCTGCCTTCGGCTCAAGTTGTGATCCCAGGGTCCTGGATACAAGCTCCTTGGGGATCCTGCTTCTCCCTCTCTCTCTCTGCCTGCCCCTCCCCCTGCTTCTGTGCTCCTGCACCTGAGCACTCTCTGTCTGTCAAATACTGTTTTAAACAAAGTCCTGAAAACCTGTTTACAGAAGTCATTTTTCTCTCGTGTCTTCTCACAACTGTTCTAGCCAATTCCTCCTCCTCTCTCCACGCTCCCCCCACATATGTTATAAAAGTAAAATAGCAGATTTCAAAGTCAGTGGACAAAATATCAAGTTTTATTAATAGAGATTTTAACAACAACAACAACAACAGTCACACCTACAGGCTTACTGGAGTAACTGAGTTACAAGATCCCAAGCCCCGTTCTCTGAAAGTACAGGCAGGATACAACTCCTCTGAGCCCCATATTCCAGACTTTCAAAATGTGGAGATTATAGTAGAGAGCTTTAAAGGTGCTTCCAGCCCTTAATTCTCTGTTTCTCCCTAAAATACCTAGGCAGCCCATTTTACCTCTATCTACTGGACAGTGTTTCTGCAGTTCCTTTTTATTGGTAAACGCATGGAGAGTATCTACTCAGTGTCCCCCGTGCGAGCACGGGCTTGCAGACACGAGAGGGCCTTTGCTCGAGAATTCTTGCACATTCGGGGCCTCTTTTCCATGTCCATTATCACCACCTCCTTCCAGACGATCATTGCTTCACCCTAAACTAGCACAACACCCCCGCACTAATGTCCTCCCCTCTGAGCTCGTTCTCCCCAACCTATCATCACCTCTCTGCCAACACAAGCTCACTGTAACCCCTTTTGGCAGTTTAGTCATCTGGTTAAAAATCCTTAACTGGCCCCTAATGTTGGGAAGATCAGATCCGAACTCTTTAACTTGGCATTTTCGGGTTTGAGCTGGCTTTGGCCTCTGTGCCTACACAGCCTTACCCTCAGGGGTGGTGGTATGTAGTAACTGGGATGGTTCAGGTACTGACCAATCAAAGTGGGCTGCGGCCACAGGCACCCTGGAGAGCTCTACTGGGGGACACGGGCTCAATGTCTTTCTGCTGTACAGCGCATGCTCCCTTCCAATCTTATCTTCTACCAGGCCGGGTTCATTCTGCTTCCTCCCCAAGAAGCCATCAGCAATCTCAGGGTCTTTACTTATACCATGCCTCCCGCCTGCAATGCCTTCTTTGCTCCTCCTTGCTACTTAAATGCCCCCCATCTTTCAGGCTCCACTGAAGCCCAAAATGCCTTCTGAAGTTCTCCTAGGCTTCCCTGCTCCACAGTCACTGCTCCCACCTGTGAGTCCTGTTAAAGCCCACCTTGCCTGCCTTTTACTGAGCATCTGACTCTATGACCTTTCTTTGTTATTTACTTCCTTTATCTCTGTCTTTAATTATTATAATGTGCCTTATCTCATCTTTTGTCTTGATTATCAGCTAGAGCAGAGAGACAGTATCTTCTATCTTTCTTTTCTTCTTTCATTCTTTCTTTTTTTTTTTTTTAAGATTTTATTTATTTATTTGATAGAGAGAGCTCAAGTTGGCAGGGCGGCAGGCAGAGTGAGAGGGAGAGGGAGAAGCAAACTCCCCGCAGAGCAGGGAGCCCAACGCAGGGCTTGATCCGAGGACTCTGGGATCATGACCTGAGCTAAAGGCAGAAGCTTAACCCACTGAGTCACCCAGCCGCCCCTCTTCTATCTTTCAATATGCTTAGTTCTAGGACTGGGTCTTGCATGCAAATATGCACATAAATGTTTTGTGCAATAACAATTGGTGAGGAATTAGTCGGAGCTGTTGTGTGTGTGTGTGTTTAAAATACACTTAAAAATGCCTTACCTTTGGGTTTTAGAGTTTGCAACAGGCTTTGCCATATATTACCTCACTCAATCCTTATAGCAGTTCTTGTCTTTCTGCCTATGTTTTTTGTTTTTTTTTTTTGTTTTCCCTCTAGATATTACTTTTTCCATTTTGGGGTCGGGGTAACTGAAGTTGAGAGAGGTGAAATGATTTACCCAAGACCACACAGATAATAAATTGAAGAGCGTCCTTCCTCTCTCTTCCCCTGCCTTATCCTTATCCGAACCCGTAGTCTAAGGAAGGGAGGGAGGAAGTGAGGAAGGAAGGGAGGAAGTAAGAAAGGAATAGCTTTAGGATAGTTATTATTGTTATTACCATCACATCAAGTGGACTACATAATTTCCAATGTCAACCTGTTAGGATAAAGTATATCATTACTCTTCTCTTCCCATTTAAATGTATTGCTAGCAATATAAAAAATTTGTAGAAGTGTAAAACCAATACTACAATGTTGTGTCATCTATGAGGATTACATATTTTGACTTACTTTTCATTGTTAGTTCTAGGAAATAAATAAAAATAGTTAACTGGCCTATGAAAAAAGCCATTCTCGGAATTGTCTTAATTTGGTTTAAATATTTGTGTTAAGCAAAACATTTTACTTTTCGTAAAGAAAATATCCTTTAGAAAAAATTTGTCCAATTGCTTCTAATCCTTTGGATTAAACTTCTGAAAAACTTCCAAAGTGATAGCTCTTTGGGAATGTGGGGAAGCTCATCTGATCCTGTTTTAGGGTCAGCCTGAGTGAGAGAACTTTTGTAATGAAGGTAATATTTTGTTGAAAAATATTAGGTACATCAAAGTTCTCCTATAAAAGTTTTAATTTCTTTTTTAGTCAGGATTATATATAGTTTCTTTTCTGAAAGCCCTGTTGGTGCTTTTTCTTTCTTTTAAATACCTGAGAATTAAAGATATCTTCATAGAACAAGTACATATGCAAACTGCCTTGAGAAAGAACTTACTTTTAATCTTTAGACTTCTGCACTTTTATTTAACAATTTGATTTATATGGATATATGAAGGAAGTGTTACTAATGTTTCAAATTTAAAAAAAAACCCTCATTACAATGTATTTAGGGGTACTTTTAAGTCTGTGAATTTCAGAATGTTCATGATGGTAATGTTGATTCAAATCCCAAAGAGTAGATAGATTCCTTTGAAAACGTAGCATGGGAACAGATTTTCTTCATGCAAAACCCGATACAGTTCCTGTGTGCTGGTCTCTAGTCTTGTGCCATGTGATGGATTTATTGTGTCCTTTTGAAGACCGTCAACAGGTTTTGCATAGAATGACTCATTCAGAAGAACATGCCAAAGTTTTGAAATTAGACCCGGACTGGTTGTTGGTGTCGTCTCGCAGCAAATGGCACAGCCGCCCTTTCAGTGAGTCAAAGCAGGGACTTGGGAGTCACCCTAAATTTTCTCTGCCCCAAGATCCAGTCAAGCACAAATTCCTGCCAAGTGTACGTCTTTAACAGCCAATGATTTCTCTCCCTTTGAATCCCTCCTACCACCACTTCCGGCGAGACGTTTATCTACCCCAGAAGCTTAGTTAACTTCCTTAAAAGTCATTCTGTTCACAGTTGTCAGGCAGACAAATTTGTAAACAGAGACCTGGACAACCTGATCCTTGGCTTGAAATCCTGCTTGTGGACCAGACTATCAGGGTCATCTAGAAAGTGTTTTCAGAGGACACATGCCTCCCTGCCTCTGCCAGTGTCTCCTTCACCCTAAAGCACAACCTGCCTACAGGGGAGGAATCACAGCCTCCTACGACGTTGAAGCCCAAGTCAGAGACCACTGCTTGTGCCACCCCACGTGCCGTGGGATCTGTGTTCCAATACCTTGCTCATTCTGATCCTCTGCTAGCCCTCTCCCTGCTTCCTTCTTATAGTGACTAATTCCTGCTTGTCATTCCAGCCTCCGTTTAGAGGCCTTCCGCTCGAGAACATCTTCCACGGAATGCTGCGAATGTCTCAGGGCCTCTAGCAGAGTGCTTATGTGAGGTTTGAACTTGGTTTCATGTCTCTCCCTCGTCCGCTGGACCAGTGGGTCTCACAGTTTAGAAGCCTAAGAACTGCCCTTCAGTGTGCAGACTCCTAAATCACCATCATTCAGAGTCGACTCAAGAGGCCTTGCTGGGATCCAGGAATCTGCGTTTTTAATAGGCAGAATCAGGTGATGCTGATGCTGACGTTGTGGTTTAAGACAAAGGCACCTCAGAGATCAGTTTTGGGTTCGAGTACCTTCTATGTAACAGGTCCTTTTCATTTCACAGACATTCCGTAACTATTTGAGGCACTGAATTCGAGTCAACATAGTTTTTAATTCAGTGGTTATGTCAATTTCAGGATTGGGGGGGGGGTCCTTTGCTTGCCTCTCTACCAAAAAAATTCCTGCCTTCTCTCTGGCTGTCTCCGAAGTAGGAGCACCTTGAAAGATCTTAGTAATTAAGAAACTGAGACTCAGGCCAGTGAACAATTAAAATTTATCAATAAAATGAAATGTGATATTATCTGTGATTTTCCCTAGCTACATAGATAATTGGGTTTCCTGTGGAACATTGCCACCAAATAAAATTTAATGCCAGCCATGGATCTGCTTTAAAAAATTTTTGTGGCTATGCTTTAAGAAAGTAAACAGAAACTGATATCCTTAATTGTAATAATGTATCTTATTTAACCTAATGTATCCAAAATACTATCATTTCAATGCATAAATCAGTATTAAAAATTATTAAGAAGATATTTTGCATTCTGTTTTGGTACTAAGTCTTTGAAATCTGGTTTGCATATTATATTTATAGCACATCTCAACTCAAATGCTAATTTTCATCAGAAATATTTGTTCTGTTTATAGATTTCATAAAATGTACAACTCAAAAAGTAAATTTACATATCCAGTTGTTTCGAACATACTTAAAAAATTTTTAGTAGCTGAAGCAAAAGTTAGATTTTAAATTTAATATTAAATTAATGAAGAACGACTAAAATTTAAACTGCAGCTTCTTGCTCACATAAGACACAGTTCAATTGCTCAATGGCTGTATGTAGCTAATGGCTACGGAGCATGGAATTGTTCAAGGTCAAATACTTATCAATAAGCTATCTTCAAACTATTCACACTTGCTTTCATTGTTTCCTTAAGGGTCAGATTTCACTTTTTCTAATAGGTTCCATTTAATTATTCAACATTAGACTTTTACTTAAATACTTAAAATTTTACCTTGAAAGACTGATAGGCTGACTGGGTCAGGGACAGTAGGCAGGGTAGCAGGAGGGCAGAAATACATATCTGATTTAGAGTTCGAGACCCTGAGTTTTCCCAACACTCCCAAACAAACTGTACAAGTTTGGACAAAATGCTTAATGTTTAAGCCTGTATCTTCATCTATAGAATGGAGATGACACCTATTTTATGCACAACCCTCCAGAATCAAAGTGAGAATCAAGTGGTTAATATATTTCAAAGTATTTCATAAACTTTGGATAACTTATTTTTAGAACACAAATATGGTTCACAACCATTTAATTGAAACACTACACTAGTAGCTACCATTTATTAAGCAATTGCTATATGGCAGGCATTTTGTAGGCTAACTTAATTCCGAAAGCATCCTTGCCAGGTAGGTGATATGATCTCTGTTTGACTGAGAAAGAAACAGAGCAGTTTAGAGTTTAAGTACATGTGCAAATTTACATGACCTTTAAAGTTCAGAGCCAGAATTTTAACCCAAGCATTTTTGATCCCAACACTGTGGGCTTTCCTAGAAACTTTAACTCCACTGCCCTCCCTCCCCTCACCCCCAGTAAGAAAGGTAAGGTCCCTACATTTCTTTTCAATTGATGGAATAAGATAATCCAATGATGATTTTTGGAAATAATGAGTGAGCTGAGAATATAACTCATTTTGAGAGTGGTTGTGGAATTTTAGGCCTATCCAAGGGTTAGCCCATTGCAGCAAACAGAATGAAGAATAACCCCACAGAGATTTTTGAATAAGGATTTACTCCAGATAATTTCCCAGAGAAGGAATACATGACCTTCTGAGGTTGGTAATTACTGGCATTTCTGGCTTTGAGCCAAGCCTGGAGCTGTAGGAATGAGTTGGCAGTGATTAGACATATGCTCATTAAAGAAAACAACTGGGCTTCAGCAGTACTGCAGTCAGGTTTCATGTAAATCTACATGCTTGTCCTTTATGGAATATATAACATGATGTTCAGAGAAGAAAGGGAATCAACAGTAAACATTCAAACCATCAGAGGTGACCAGCGCTGAAGTCGGCTACTTCCAAAAATCAGAAAGGCCAGGCTCTGATAGGTCACATAGTTTAGACACCCTTTTGAGCCCATATTTGCTCCCAAAAGGAGGTAAGGCATTTCTTATAGTGTGGTTTACAAAATTTATGTTGCTTTTGTGTATAGAAATAAATCGTATTTGTCAATTTTTTCTTCAGGGATTGAAAAGATTTTTCAAGTTTCACAGCGAGCAGAGTATCATGTTAGCCACGCTGTGTTCAAATAAACAGAGCATCCTATCACTTCATTGGAGGCCAGCAAACGTTGGGCTTACTCTGTGATGGCCGTGGTAGATGGGGTCACCCTGTCCATCACCTCTTCAGAAAAGAGTCTCCCCATTGCCCTAGCTCCTTCTCCAGGGTGCCAGGCAGGCCAGCCTCCACTGTTCACCCTCACCTCAGCTGTTTCCCAGGCAGCCAAGAGGGCAGCACAGTGGGAAAGCCTTGAGGACCTCCTTCACTGTCAGCAGGGACAACATCAGCAGCAGGGAGCGGCCACCAGCAAGTCCTTCAGCGTTAGCGACAAAGATGAATGGGACAAGTTTCTGCCCTGACAGAGCTTAGCGAGGGAAGGCCAGCACGCAGTGATTATCATACCATGTGCATTATGTTCCTGAGAGAGAGCTCAGGTTATGCATAATTATAAAACAACCAGAGAAGATGTTGGAGAGGTTTTGCCCTGTAGAGCCCAGTCTAATGTGTTTTCAGTCGACTGGCCCGTCCAGATGCTTTCCCCGTCCACCTGCACATTGTAATCCTGGGGTGCTATCAGACTCCTTTTCCAACTATTGCCTTGAATTAAATAAGCATATTGATCCATTTATAACTAGTACCCTGTAGTGTGGTTTTGTTTTTGATTTGGGGGTTTGGGAAAGAATAGGCCCAGGTGAGACACTGGAGTGGAAAGCCTCATTGAGTAGGAAATAAATCCTAGTGAGCGCAGCCCACTGGGAGGACGTGGGAAGAAACTTAAGAGGTATCCTGGCCCTTTTGGGTTTGCTTAGGTCCTAGTCTGCCTCCAATAAATGTAGTAACCAGAATGTGCACATGATAGCACATTGTAAAATGTTTTAAAAAACATTTTCTTCAGGGACGTCTGGGGTGGCACCGTCGGTTGGGCGACCGGCTCTTGGTTTTGACTCCCGTGATGATCTTGGGACCATGAGATCAAGCCTGGTGTTGGGCTCTGTGCTCGGTGTGGAGTCTGCTTCAGATCCTCCCTCTCTCCCTCCAGTCCATTCTCTCTGTCTCTCTCTCTTAAATAAATAAAATCTTAAAAAAAAATTAAACAATAAAATAAAATAAATTTAAAAACCATTTTCTTCAAACACATATGCTTTTTTGGGATATCATTGACATCTTTAAAATTACATATTGGATTCTTGTTTTCCTCATTGTGAAGTCATGCCGATGCCCCTTGTGAGAGCAACTTACCCAAGTGAGGAGCATTAATCCACTGATGGTATTAGGACCTCTCTGTGTTGTTCCATATCCTGGGATGAACTCCATGTCCAAGCATGTGATCCCAAAGGCTTATTTACTTTGGCTGACCAAGAGATTAGCTTCTGCAATTACTTGCCAGAAGGAATAAAACTTTGGGTCAATACGAAAATGCCATTTTCACATTGCTTTTCCATCTCAGTAGAACTCTAAAAGGACCTTGATTTTGGAAGTAGCACCAAACAGTTTAACGGAGAGCTTTCCAATGAGATCATAGCTTGGCGGTCACCAGGAGGAAGAGAAGGATTTTTAGGGGACTCTGGTCTCGTCTTTGGGGTTGGCGCACTATCCCTCCTGCTGAGCTGTTCTGATTAGCAAGTTACAACTTTGGGGATGGTGCTCCTAGGGATCCAGAAACCTAGCAAGATCTCGCCTATGTCCTGTTTTCTCTTCACATTCCCCAGCCCTGCCGTTTGGACTGGGGTTGACTTGGAAAGGAAGCTGCCTTTGGAGACATATTTCCCCTTGAGAAAACTGGGGTCATCTGAAGGTAGGTGAACCCGGAGGCAAAGACAGAAAGCTGACAACCCTGAACCAACTGAGAAATCTGTGGAGGGTGCTTCTCTTCGGGGTCACATACGACAGTCCAGCATGATTGGAAAGACAACGTTACCTTAGGAGTATGATGGCAGATAGCTTATCTGTATAAAGTATTCTGAGCCTGTATGAAAATTCATTGAAGGAAGGAGGGGTTGGGGAGTGGAACCAGCCGTATGCATAGTATTTGTGTACAATCTAATTTCCTGACCAGTGTTTATATTAAAATACTACCAGGATGCTGTCTTACATATTTTTATCAACCATGACTTTCTTTCATGAAAGGTTTTTGGTTGATTTTTTTTCACCTTACTTTAGAGCTCCTAATGGAGAACACTTGCAATCTAGTAAATACTAAACATTCAAAATTTATTTTGGGGTTCAGACCTGGGTCTGGGGGTAGACTTGAGGGGACACATTAAACTCCATGTAAATTATAATGAATATATTCATTTCATTTTTAAGGGGAGAATTTCCACAGTTATTTGATTCACAAAGTCATTGGCCGACCCTACAAGTGAGCTAGTTGATTATGTGTTGTTTTATAGAATGAATTTAATTCTGTCTCAGGGCATGGATTGGAAAGCAGGCAGAAATCCTAATCCAAATCTAGTTTTTAAATAACTGTTCAGTCCATAAGTGTGAATTTGGTGGAACTATAGTCAAGTATGTCATCTGCTACATACACAGATGAGAGACAAGTGGAAATATTATTTTTATAATCATTAAAAATAAAATCATGTACTTTCTTCCAAAACTTAAAAAAAATTCTATTTCAAAGAATTGGGCCTTTTTTTGATTTCCAAAAAAGATGAGCCCTTGTGTAACATTTGAGTATAAGAACCGAGTTAACCTTTTCCTCTCCCCAGAAATAAACATTAAACTGAAGCCAGTCAGAATTCTAGTCATAAGCTCTTATTTTTTGCACTTGAAGAACTGAAAGCTTTCTCTGTTTGTTATTTTCTGAGGGAGGGGGTTTCCTGTGTGTCTTTCTGAAGCTCTGGGGATCCCCTCATCTCTTTAGTCCTAGTTACCTTTTCCTTCACAGCAACCATCCTTTGGACCACTAAGGGCTACCATGGTCATTGTTTGCCACCCCCTGGCAGAGCTATCTGCAGTTTTTCATGACTGAATGAGGGTACTAAACGGTAAGGAAAGAAGTTGTTTGGCAGGGTCATGAGAACCCAGGAGGGAACAAACGGGGGCTGGTTCAGCATGGGAGGCAGCATGGGGACCGGGGTCTTGGTGGGGCCTTGGCTGGCCCTCTTCCCGGAAAAGAGCTCAGGGCTCTGGCACCACCAGCTCCTGCTGCAATTCCAGGAATGACCACTGGGGCATAGGGCCCACCTGTCAATTTGCATTCTCCCTGAGTTGGTAATGTAGGAAATCTAAAACCTGTATCAGTTTTTCAAACTATTACAGCTATGAAAGATGCATTTTTCTTTTATGCCTGATATCCTAGACTTTAAACATCACAAGTGGTGTTTTAAATGTATTATGGGTGCAGAGCACATTATTGTAGTTCAATAAAGAATTCTATGTCTCCATTACACAGACTAATCACACCTCCAGACATATTTACCGTAATTTTCCCAGCTGATACAGTTTAATTAATGATATAAGGACATAATTACATGTTTCAGTGATCTTTCACATATTTACAGGAACTGCTGTAACTAGCTTAATTAGAGTAATTATGTAAATAGCTGATAATGCACAACAAATTACAGAAAAAAAGTCTCCTGGAGTCTAGCGTGTTCATTTTCTAAGCAAGCTTAGAAAAGGAAAACATTTACATCTGGGGATTAGAGTTAAGACGACATGGCCTCTATATTTTGTTGTTCCCAAACCAGGCAGAACATAACTGGTAGAGGTTTAACAGTTAACTTTTCTTCCTTTTGTAGTTCAGTTGCAGACCTCATGTCCGTTGTTGTTCTATGAAATTGCTCATTCTGTTCTGCCACTGGCTCGAGTTTCATGATGAGTTTTCTGTCACGTTGGTCGCATCCTGCGCTCACTGAGGATGGGAAGGGTACTTAGGGAAGAGGTTGACAGATCTCACACATCTTTTTCATTTCCTTTCTTGTCCTTTAACTGATATCTTCTGTTTTCATCCATCACACTCATACACAAAGACATTTCTCTGGATCAGGATCTCAGAGCTCCGTCTGTAGGGAAACACATCCTTGGAGAGTCTGTCATTGATGTTCTACTGTGTAGTTCTAATTCTGGTTTGCCCAGGGCTCAATTCCTTTTGATGTTGCCTTTCCTACTGAAGTGATCAGTCTTTTAGTCCGTGAGAGGAAGAAAGAGCCTGCTTTTAAAGCGAAATAATGCCCCTCCTTAATCAGCTGCTGTGTTTCCATGGATTGACGCCGGGCCCGCCCTCTCCCTGCCTTTGCCTTGGCCTGCTGGGGACCCATGTCCTGGTCCTTCTTGGGTAAGAAGACGTAAGGAAATTCAACGGAGCCAAAAGAAGTATCAACCTTAAGTTGTGTATTGGGTCAAATTTTATTACAATTTGCTCCAACGAGTGACTCTTACATGCTCTGCACTTTCACCCTCTGCCTGTTCTCAGTCTTTTACCTGCCCTGCCTCATTCCCAATGTCTCAGCTCAGGAAGCCTCTCCCATGGCCCTGCCAGTCTCCTGAGTGTCCTGTGAACACATTCCAGAACCTATGCGTGTGTTCTTTTTTTCCTTTTCAGTCTCCTTTTCTACTGGATTTTACCCATTTTGGAGGTCCTTCTTGAGTTCACCTTCTGCATGAAGCCCTTCACTATTAGCCTCAATTTCTTTCTCTTCCAGGACACAGTCTATGCATGTAAATCAGTTAATTCTGTACTGTTGTGCACCATGCATCCATCCCTTCTCTCCAGTTGGATGGAAGCCTCTTGAAGGAAGGAAGCTTATGTCTGGTACTTCTTTATGCCCCACTGGGGCCTAATACAGTGTTGGTTACACAGCAGGCATTTAATGAATTCCCATGAATGAGTCAAGTGTAATAATCAAGTGTGTTTAATCTGCATGTGGCTGTGCAGGCTGGGTATGCACAATGCTAGGGGGCACCATTGAACATCAGCTTTGCAATACTTTTTACTGTCATGTCGGGCCCTTTCTTTTCACTGCTGCTTGCTGTAGTCACTGATGTCTCTAGCTTTACCCTTACCAGTTAGGCACACTCTGACGAATGTGCAATTAGTCAATTCTTTTCCATAGCAAGATCCAGTATCCTCCCTTGAGTAATTCACAGGCTAATCGGAGATGCAGGCATAGAGATAAATCATTGCTAAATCTTACAATGATCAAAGTATGCAGAATAGATAAAGAAGATGTGGCATAGAGATGAATAGATATAAATATATACATGATGGAATACGGTTCAGCCATCAAAAAGAATGAAATCTTGCCATTTGCAGCAACATGGGTAGAGCTGGAGTGTATTATGCTAAGCAAAATAAGTCAGGCAGAGAAAGACAAATACCATGATTTCACTCATATATAAGAAACAAAACAGATGAACATAGGGGAAGCTAAAAAAAAAGAGAGAGAGAGAGAGGGAGGCAAACCATAGAGACTCTTAACTATAGAGAACAAAGTGAGGGCTTCTAGAGGGAGGTGGGCAGGGAATGGGCTAAATGGGAGATAAGTTTTGAGAGGGCACTTGTGATGAGCCCTGGGTGTGATATGTAAGTGATGAATCACTAAATTCTGCTCCTGAAACTAAGATTACACCATATGTTAACTAACTAGAATTTAGATACAAAGTTGAACATTAGAAAAAACAAAACAAAATAGAATACTGTATTCTAGTAAAAAAAAGGTATGCAGGAATTACAGAAGTGGTGTGGGGAAGGAAGTAACCTTTAAATTATAGAATTAACAAGACTAACTGAATGTTGGGCTGAAAAGGGGGTTGGGAAGGGGGTCTAGGTAGCTCCTAGGTTTCTGGCCTAAAGAATTCATAAAGGATGGTGCATCTTGTGAGAGAGGTGATTCTGGATAAGGAGGACAAGGTTTGAGGAGAAAAGAACATTTGGGGGCCTTTGGAATGCTTATGAGAGATGGGAGAGATGGGAGATGCCCAGTGAAGTATGATTGACTTAGTACCAGAAGATGGAAATATAAGAAACGTCCACATCACCTGCCCATGGGTGGGGTTGTGTAGGGTGTTCAGCTTTCAGAGAGAGAGAGAGAGAGAGAGAGAGAGAGAGAGAGAGTGAGTACAGGACAGGAAAGAGAAGAGGCCAAGAGGAGAGTCACTAGGGTAGTGGGAGGAATTATACCAAGAGCAGAGTATGGGCAGAAGAGGCCCAGGAACTCAAGGTGTCACAGGCCGAGATATGAGAATTAGGGATAGCCCATTCCCAGATCTTGCTTTAAGCAATCAACAGGGATGATTTCTTTTCTTTTCTTTTCTTTTTTCCCAACAGGGATGATTTCTACTAAGCACATCCAAATGTCAGTCTAAGCATGGCATTTTCTTTGCATATGAAGTGAATGGATAAACATTCCTTTTCTAAACTTTTTCTTACATTATTTCTGTGTAGAGTAAGTCTTTTGGTGAGTTGTTATCTGTTTAATAGGAAAATTGGGTTAGGATTAAAATGAAACAGGTGTCACTTAACTGAATGTGGAAAGTAGGCTGAGGTGTAAGAACTGACAGTGAGGTGAGATCATCAGGACCCACTGGTGGGCAAAGACGAGACAGAATTGCTCATCTTGTTCACAGCCCTGCCCCGACGACCAGTTTCCTGTTACAGTGAGCTGTGCATGGCTCCCTTGATCCCAAAGCCCCTTGCAGCAAACCCAAATTCCCTTCCATTTTCATAGGTTTTTTTCCTCCACTATCCTCTGTTTTGCTTATTCAAAGTCTATTTTAAGTGTTTATTACATTGTTGCTTTAAAATTTCTCATAAATGGCTTCAAATACCTTCTATATAATTATAATTCTGAAATTTTATCTCCAGTCTGGATCTGTCTCTTGAACTCCAGACTCATGTAGCTAAATGCCTGGTTCTCATATCTGGATCCTTCCAAGTCTTTCCTTTCTCATTAAATGACAGCTTCATTCTTCCAGTTATAAAAGTTGGAGGTTTTCCCTCTTCATAATCCTTCAAGAAATCTTATTGGCTCTATCTGTAAAACATATCCAGAATGTGACCACATCTCACTATTCTCATTGCTATAGCTCTATTAATGGCCCCTGTCATATCATCTGTCACCTACAATATTATACTATGTTAATGGGCTGCCTTCAGTCTAGTTTGGGTACAACAGCCCAATCCTTCTTTTTTTTTCTTTTCCTGAGGTATTGAGTATTCCTTTAATATATTTCTGTGGCTTAGAGAGAGAATTTTTCATACACTGCTTAATTATTAAGTGATAAACCAATTTTTTAATTTCAATTTTTTATTTAAATTCTAGTAAGTTAACATATATGGTAAAATTGGTTTCAGGTGTGGAGTTTAGTGATTCATCACTTACACAGAACACCCACTGCTCATCACAAGTACCCTCCTTAATACCCATCTAGCCCATTTCCTGCTCACTGCCCTTCATCAACCTTCAGTTTGTTCTCTATCATTAAGTGTCTCTTAAGCTTTGCTTCTCTCTCTCTCTTTTCTCTTCCTTTATGTTCATATATTTGATGAGTGAAATCACATAGTATTTGTCTTTGTCTGACAGACTTATTTTGCTTAGCATAATAGATTCTAGCTCATGTCCTTGTAAATGGCAGGATTTCCTTCTTTTTGAAGGCTGAGTAACATTCCTGTGTGTGTGTGTGTGTGTGTGTGTGTGTGTGTGTGTACCACATCTTCTTTATCCATTCATCAGTCGATGGACATTTGGGCTCTTTCCATAATTTGCCTATTTTTTAAAAGATTTTTATTTATCTGTCAGAGAGAGAGAGAGAACAAGAGCGTGTGCACAAGCAGAATGAGAAGCAGTCAAAGGGAGAAACAGGTTCCTCGCTGAGCAAAGAGCCCAACACGGGACTTGATCGCAGGACTTCTGCGATCATGACCTGAGCCAAAGGCAGATGCTTAACCATCTGAGCCACCCAGGTGCCCCAATAATTTGCCCATTGTTGATAATGCTGCTTTAAACATCAGGGTGCAGATGCCCCAAAAATCCTTTTAAAAGATAAATCAGACCATGTTACTCTTCTGCTTAAAACCTGATGTTTTTCCAATTTAGAGTAAAAGCCCAAGATGCTACAATGACATAAGTATATTTCACCACCTTCTTGCCTCCTGTACCAACTTTGTCACCATATCTTCTTATTGTTCTTGCTCAGGACACTCTAATCACTGTGACCACTTGGCTGATCCCAGAATATTCTAGGCGTGCTCCCACTTTAGGGCCTGCTTTTTCATCTGTCTGGATATTCTTCCTTCCATCCATATGACTTGCTCCTTCCCTTCCTTTAGGTCTTCATCAAAATTTCTCTTCTCAGTGAGACTTTCCTGTGTACTCCATCTAATATGATATTTCAGTTCCCCATTCCCAAGTTCCTAATGTCCCTTGCTTGCTGAATTTTTCTCCTTAGCAGTTAAATATATCTGATATACAATATGTTCAGATTTATCTTTGTAATTGCCTCTTCTTGAACTAGAATATAAGCTCAAGAGGGAAAGACTTGTTTCTTTGTTTGTTTGCTTGTTTTACTTCTTCACAGCAGTATTCCCTTTGCCTGGAAAAGTGCCTGGCATATATTGGGAACACAGTAAATATTTAACGAACGAGTGAGAGAATAAGGAAGACACAGTGACTTTGCCACAACCTGTCATAAACTGTCTCTCATCTCTCCATATCATTTGAACAGCTTAAAAAATTCCATTTCTTTCCCAACATTTCCTCTGTAAAGAATTCATGAATTTTATCTGGTACACATGGGCTGGGTATGGAATAGCTCAGACACTTCTCTTCTCTTTTTTCTAATCATCATCACAATACCATTATTACTTTCTGACCATGCTTTTATGTTCCAGGGACTAGACCAACAGCTTGACATACAGCATTCCATCTAATCTTTACAGCAACACTAGAATGGAGATATTGTCCTCCTTTAGAGATGGAGAAATGAAGAGTTAAGGAGGTTAAGAAATTTGCTTAAGGTCATACAGAGAGCAAGTAGTAGAGCCAAAGGTCTCAGATGGCTCTCATCCCTAATTTCCCTAAGTCTATATTTTGTATATTTAGTATAGATGTGTAAAAATGGGATGATTTGAAAATGGTTTAGACCACATGTTACCGGGAAACATAATGAGCCCAAATATAGAATAAAGTTACAGAAACTAAATAAAACATTCTTTTAAAAACATATGCTCAATTAAGTAATTCGAATTATAGTAGGCACTGCTGGACTCAGAAGGTTGTTTATTTCAATGAAAAATGATAGGCAAGATCTCATGCTGACTAATTGAAAAAGAGATAATGAACTTTGCATTTTTCTTAAAAGTCAAAGGTCAATTTCTCCTAGGCTAAAGAATAGAAATAGAAGAAAACAAGACTATAACTAATGTCATTTTGTCTTAAATATTCTGGTGACATTTTAGTCAGTTTTCTAATGGAAGTCATTTAGCTCCCTAGGATCAAGCAAATGAATTTAAGAAGCTAGTTCTTTTTTTTTTTTTTAATGTATTTATTGACTGTGAGGGTGACACATTTTGCTGTTCATTCAAGTAAAATAAAACATTTAATTTAGAAAGCTGGTGACAGGAAAGGATTTGACCAAGATAATAGATGTTTTAGAATGATAACGTGGAGGCATAATTTCTTCCTCACAGAATAAGACATTTCAGTTCTTCCCCTCTTAACATTTCTACTCCTTATTTGCTTATAAGGCAGGGCTTGAGGGGCATGGGATTGAGAACAGAAGCTCTGATGCCAGGGACCTTCTAACGGCATAAACTGAAGTCAGAGATACTGAACACATGTTTAAAGAGGTTGTTATTTCATCATGGGTTTTGTAACTTCATAGAAGAGACTTGAAATTAGTATCTTATACTTAGAAGTGGATGTTTTATTTCTTCAACAGGATTTTGTAAGAGACAGAGAACACTTTTTTAAACAGTAGGAGCATGCCACTAACTTGGTGTTATACCAGAAAAATACGAGGTTCCTTGAAGTCATTCAGAGTAACACTCCTACATAAACTTGTCACCTTAGAGACACTACACTTCCTTTCTTTCATTTAAAAAATTGGCAACTCTTCTTTCTAGGTCAATTACTACATGCTTCATTCTTCCTTTTAAGCAGCTAATGGAAAAGAAGTAGGAGTAGACTAATAATAGATAATAGAAAAGATAACTTCAAATGTGTGCAGGCACACTTTGGTCAGAGTACTTGAGCTGGAAGCTAAAGGAAATGCTCTAGAATTCTACAGGAGAGCATGTGTCTCGCTTAGACTAATGAAGAAGACTCCATTACACAAACCAGACTATGGCTATTCATTAGCACACGGTATTAGTCTTGTTATGATGTGTACAAATAATTTTTATTTTTCATATGGCTCATTCAGGCAATGACTACTCAACTGTTTCCCCATTTTTTTTTTCTTACCAGAATTCATTTAAGATGCAAGCACAAGAGCTCTAATGACCAGGTAATGGAAAATATTGCTTTGGAAAAATGGAGCTGACCTCTGGTCTACCTACTGTTCAAACCTTTAAGATGTTAACGAATTCAGTATTTCCCCCCCTTTCTTTTCATTTTTTAAATGAAAGTTTCAGAAAAATGAGTTACTCTTTGTTTTTGTCTTTTCTTCCATAACACATTTAGAAAGGTAGAACCTCTTACCTTGATAATGTAGAAAAATAGTTTTATAAATAATTCCAGAAATTGTCCTTTCTTAACTGAAAGAACAACATGATTGGAGACTATAATTACAGATAATTTGGGGGTCTTTATGTGCCCTTTACAATTTTCCTCAATTATACTATTACTCTGATTATTGTTCATCACCTTTCTGCATTTGCAAGGCATGGGCAATTATCGTGTCCTGCTTTCTGAATTTGTTCTTAAGTAAGGATTTTGCTTGTGCTCTTAACTTTCTTGCTACCCTACTTTTTTGCCCCACTTTCAACCGCTGTCAACACAGCTGATGCCTGACTCAGAAAGAAGTCATTCTTTACTCCAATGTCATGGCAATCAGTTCACTCTTTCCTATAACATGTCATGACTCTTTTGAATACTTATTCATCCATTGGCACCTGTGCTAAATACTGGCCATGAAGAAGTGAATGGATCCTGGTTCTTGGATTTGAAGGGACAGGTGGTCAGGGGGTTGATGTTTGTAATGAACGTTATCACATTGTGATCAGGCCTATGAGAGCAATGTGTATAAGGGATTACAGATGAAAGACTTTACAGTGGAGGAGATACTAAGTTGGGACTTGTAGAAGTCTGCCAGAGAGAAACACAGGAGAACATCTCCTAAAGAGGAACAAGGATAAGGGAAAAACATGGAAATATAAAGTAAAAAGGGTATGGCTCTGTGGGGACCAGGCAGATAAAGAACATGAATGAGTGGGCTAGGGGTGACTCACTGGAAAGGGGTGAGGACTATGGAAAGATAGAGACTTTATGCCACGTCTAAAGCAGAAAGCCATTACTTAGGTCAGCAAGTCACTGCCATACAAAAATGTGGACAATGTTGGCAAATCCTACATTTTTCACAAGAAGATAGAAATCCTGTGAAATGTCTAAACAAACAGTTTTTTAAACACTCTAAGGCCCAAACAAAACCTGTCTGTAGGATAGGCCTCCCGCTAACAATCTGTGTAGCAAATAATACACCCCAGAGTTGGTTGGTTTTGGGTAGCAAGAGCAGGCGGATGTTTGGGGGGTGTTGTTGAGATGGTAGAGAATTGTAAAAGATAAAGAGGGGCAGACAGGTTGGAGATATTTCATAAAAGTTCTCTAATTCCTTATCTTGGAAGTTTGGACTCCATTTTAAATGTAACTGAGAACAATAGAACAGTTTTATGTAGGAAAAATGCCATGATGATTAGATTTATTTTAATTTCTTGAAAATATTCATAATAACTTACTTTAAATTTAAGGATTTTATTTATCATTTACTTGAGACAGAGAGAGCGAGAGAGAGGGCATAAGCTGGAGGCGCAGAGGGAGAGAGACAATCTCGAGCAGACTCCGCTCTGAGCAGAGCCAGATCTGGGGCTCGATCTCACAACCCTGACATCATGACCTGAATTGAAACCAAGAGTCAGACCCTTAAACCGACTGGGCCACTCAGGCACCCTTGACTTTTATAAACAATTTAAAACAAATTCTGGAGTTAGCTCTTCTCACAGAAATAGCGTGCACAGGAGTAGATCCAATACTTGTTTGCAGTTACAATTGGAGTTAATCAAGCACTCAGGAATTAAATGAACCATAGGACAACTCTATTACCACCACCTCCACATGTGTTTGCCGATGTAATTGTGTAAATTGGGCACTGGGCTGGAACTTTCTGCACTGTTAAAAAGACTGTCACTGACTTCCCAGTCTGAGCATTAAATAGGATTCAGTCTCGCTAAAAATAAATTGACACGCACAGGTAGAATAAACAAATCGGAACACATCCTTAGACCTTTACCTAGTTGTATGCAGAGCTGGGCCAAGTCAGGGTGACCTCATGCCAGAAGGATGTGGTTAAGCTGTAACCTGCTGTTTACCTGTCCTCACAGCCATGGCTATGGGCATTGCTTTAGCCACAGCTGCCTATCCCAGAGCACCCACACTCACCCCTTCTCTGCTCGCTGAGATGGGGTAATGAAGGGACTCGAAGGAACAGTATCTCTGTTCTCTATCAGCGCTTCAGGGCAAGGTCAACGCGTTGTACACAACAGCTGCCTACACTGCCAGATTCTGGACCTAAATTAAAGTGCAACACTTTCTTTTAAGGCGTACCGGAACGGGACTCTGATGATGCATGGTCATGAGTATGGAGAAGTCTGACTGTTAATGGAGTTTAATGTTCCTGGCAGCCAGTCCTGGCTTGGGTTCTAAGTACTGTGGCAAAGATGTGTTTTCTTGGCCTCCCATTACAGCTTTAAGTAGGGTCTCTGGTTTACATGGGTCCAGGGTGAGTTTGGGGTCAAAAGTTGAAACTGATGACTAACGTTGGGCTCTGAGCTTTTAGTTATGAGAGGTCCTAGAACCAGGACACAGCTATCCTTAACAGTGAAAATGTAACCTCAGGGGCGCCTGGGGGGCTCAGCGGGTTAAAGCCTCTGCCTTTGGCTGGGGTCATGATCCCAGAGTCCTGGGATTGAGCCTCACATTGGGCTCTCTGCTCAGCAGGGAGCCTGCTTCCCCACCTCTCTCTGCCTGCCTCTCTGCCTACTTGTGATCTCTGTCTCTGTCAAATAAATAATAAAATCTTAAAAAAAAAAAAAAAATGTAACCTCAAACCCCTATCTGCCCAGAGGTGCTAAAGTGAGAAAAACCATTTAAGAGCAGAACTCTGGACTGGGAGAGAGTAGTTTCATTTGAGGATGTTCATCATATCGCCTTTTCTCCTGTCTTTTCAGTTGGTCCGCTTGTAAAATGGGGATAATAAACTATTCTTTTTGAGGCGCCTGGGTGGCTCAGGTGGCAAAGGATCTGCCTTTGGCTCAGGTCATGATCTCAGGGTCCTGAGGTCGAGTCCCACAATGGCTCCCTGCTCAGTGGGGAGCCTGCTTCTCCCTCTCCTGTCACTCCCCCTACTTGTGTGTGTGCTCTCTCTCTCTCTGTCAAATAATAAATAAAATCTTAAAGAAAATCTGTTCTTTTCTACTCCATAGAAATGAATATCCCTTAAGTATGTACTGAATTCTGCAGGAGAAAAGTTTTAGAAAGAGTACATTATTATTTCATTAGTGAAAAATTATACTTGTATAAAAAAGAAAAGGCAATCCCCTTACACTATTTCAATTATAACAAATACTTTGCATCAGAAGACTAACCACATAGAAGTCAGCCTTTAACTAGGCTTTAATTTTCACTAATTTCTAATGAGTGGGTATGCTTACTTTGTGTCTCTGAAGTATAATATAGATGGCCAAAGTGAAAATAAGAACAATTTTAAGAATAGATGGTGCAATGGAAAGTTCCTGGCCTTTTTGGCACCTCCTTTGACAGTCAAAGGAAAGACATAATCAAGTTTCCTCACAGATATTGTCCATATAAAACCAAATCTTCCATTCTCACTTTCACCAAAAAAGGAGGGAAGCAGATGTCCATGAATGGGGGAACTTTGGAACTCAACTTGTCTGGTTTGCCTACTTCCCTGTTCAAACTTTTACTACTTTCATTTTTGTGTCAGAGACTATACACTCTGGAATCACTTTTGCTCATTTCCATCCCTAGAGTTTTGTGCGCGCAATTCTTGTAGCCCACCCTTCGATAATTCGAGAAAAGACACTGAATTCCTATTTTCCTCATCACTTTTTTATCTCCCCAGCCACTCTCTACCTCAGGCTAATTTGAGAGGAAAGTCTGGGTTCTCCCATTTAGGATGCAAGGTCAGGTCTTTGATATTTCTTTCTGAGAGAGGTGGGCCACCTACTGTTGCCTTCTGGTATGACTTTTGAAACTAGGAAACGCTGGTAGCAGAAATTAGGTAAGTTTAGAAATTACAATTACAAGCAGTCGTATACATTTACAAATCAGACCTATTAGCAAAAGAATGTAAAAGCACCGAAATTTTTTGCTGTTGTCTCCATTACTCACTGACCATTGTTTTCGCCAGTGTGGCTGGGTGGAGGCCTTAGAGAAGAAGGATGAAGGGCTTAGGAAGACTTTTTAAAAACCGTGAAGGCCCAGGCCCCACCTAAGAAAATTCTGATTTTTTTTTTTTTTTTTTAAGTAGGCTCTATTACCCAGTGTGGGACTTGAACTCACAAGCCTGGGATCAAGAGTCGCATGCCTTCTGACTGAGCCAGCCAGGCACCCCCAGAAATTCTGATTTAATTGGTCTAGGATCGACCCAAGCATCAGTTGTTTTTTTTGTTTGTTTTTTTGTTTTTGTTTTTTTTCAAAACTGCTCAGATGACTTGAATACGCCAGAACTGAAAATTACTGCTATAGGATGTTGCTGCTACTTCTTGATGCTGGGTTGTTTTTTGTTTGTTTTCAAGAGACAAAGGGGCTGCTTTGTCAGGCTTCTTTGAATCAGAAGCTCCTTCACGGAACATGTTTCTAAAAGTTTTCCAGAAAGAAATTGCCGTGAATAGACAGGCCAAATGATCAATTCTCATGAATGGCCCATCAGAGCTTTCAGATGAACAGTTCCTTTTTTACATCTTGTGTTTTTCAATGAAATGTGTACAGTGAATGAAATAGACTTCTGTTCCCAATTCTGTTCCCCCTTTCACGAATGTGTCAGTTTGAGCTGATTATTTCACTTCTCAACTCGAAAATGAGGAGAGTCATAGCAAGTAGCTCCCTGGGGTTTGGGAGAATTAAATGCAATACTACATGGCCCACCACAGACAGCATGGAGCCCTAGTGCTTGCACACAGAAAGTTCTCAGTGAAAGATGGAACTGTTGGTAAAGGGAATTGTACTGCAGTGAGCATTGCATCTTGATCTCTCAGTGTCTTTTTAGTTTTTACTTAATCTTGGCTTTAGCCCCAATGGGTTCTTTACAAAAAGTTATATTGAACTACATATAGGCAACTTGACTTTTGGTGCATAGCTAAGCAGTTCGACTAAATTTAACTATGATTTTACTGCCAAAATATGCACCTACTACTATGACTAGGTGAGGGCACAATTCATAGGGCTACAGAGGAATGAACTGAAATCTACTTTCTTCCTCCTAGAATCCTTAGTAGGGTACTAATGACCGTGTGTCGGTCGGTGTATTCCATAAGTCAAAAGATGCTAGCTGGTTTTTATCCTCAACAACTGCTTTACAATAATCTTAAAATGAAATTTTAAAAACAAACAAACAAAAGTGTACTATTATTCTCTCCTTTTACCTAGCGTGGCTGTTGAAATTTCTTCTTGCCTTCTTCCAAGCCTATTTGCATGAACTTACTCATATCCCATCTTTCCTAACTGAAGGGTCATTGTACCTGCTTTGCATTTGATCTTTTCCCCTTACCCCACAGAGCTTAGTAACCAGAAGTGGGGGCTCCAGGGTCAGAGTCCTTATTTTTCAAGTCCCCGGAATTCAGCTGTATGATCTTGAGTACTTTGCTTAACTTCTCTGTGCCTCCTAGAGTTGTTGTGAGGAGTTGGTACATAGGTACCCCATACATTTTAGCTATTATTTAACAGTTGTTTGGTAAGCCCCTTTAGCTTGCTACACAATTTAAATGTTTCCATTGTTTAAAAATCACATTATTTTGATCATCATCATAAAAAATTATGCTCACATGATGTTTCATTGATGAAACATTAGTATTTTGAGGACTGGAAACTATATAGATCCTTAAAAGTTCCAGTTTCTCTTCTTCTTATTTCCAGCTTAAGTGAATTTAAATTGAATATATCCACATGTATTGAGCAAGTATGAATAGATAGAAAAGAATGCAACAATATGGTAATTTGATGAGGTCATTATCAGGCAACCACACAAGACATTGTTATGTATCTCAAGATTACACAAAATGATTTCTAAACCTTTGCCGGTTTATTATGTGGATCTTCAGATAGGAAAAAGTCGCTGCAGACTGACACTCATAGGAGTCTGAGCTAGTGAGTGCTTCTTCTTCATCCCTGCCACCTCCAGGTATGGTGTTGATGTGAAGAGAGATAAACCTTAATCCTTGTCCTTGTGCTCCACACTTTCTACCATCAAGTGAAAAGTGACCAGCTGGTGACTTATTAGGATTGGGGGATGATCTGGGATGCTCATTCATTCAACGCATTGTCATAACACACCTGTTACTTGCCAGGCTCTGCAATGTGAACCAAAGTGGATGGGACCTGACCTCCTGAGGTTTACCATCAAGGAAGACAGACAGCTATCCATCAAATGATCCATTGAACAAGTGTAAAATTATACCTCCAACAATTTTAGGAGGGAAAGGTACATGGCACAATGAGAGGCTAGACTTAAGGTACTTTCCCTGGCCAGGGAGGCCAGAGAAAGCTTGTCTAAAGAAGTCACAGTTGTACTGAGAACAGGCGGATGAGTGGGCATTGACTAGATGAAAAGGAAGGAGAGTGCATCCTTGGCAGAAGGAACAGAAAATGCAGAGCCCTGTGGCAGGAAGAAGTAGACTGAGTAAAGAGAATTGAAAGAAGATCAGGTGGCTGGTCCTGTGACAGAATGGAATGAATTACTCTCACATGGATTAAGCCAGACCAGCTTCTGAGAGCTGGTTTCATGTCTCTCCCTAACTCCACATAAAGTGATAGAAAGTTTGTAGCTTGAAATTGACCAACGTGGGTGTTTTTACACTACAGAAATTGGCCAGCTCTTTTGATCATTCCCAGAGAACTGGTTTACCAGCACACCATCGGACTAAATTATATGGAGATACACAGATTTAGAATCCAACCATTCCACATGGTACTTAATCTGAGAATATAAGCAGTGAAGACACGTTTTGGGAGAGAGGAGATTGTGACTTCCAATGATTTTCACCCCTTATACAGCAAGAGCAAACTAGTTAGGTATGAAAAATGAAAAAAGAGCTTAACTTCTTTTCTTTTCTTTTCTTTTCTTTTCTTTTCTTTTCTTTTCTTTTCTTTTCTTTTTTCTTTCTGTTTTCAAATGAAATGACTCAATCATCCATACCAAATGTTATGGGAAGCCTAGTACTCTACCTGAGATTAGTAAGCATTCCTAAGATCAGTGCCTTCTTCCCCATAATCACCTCTCACCTTGAGTTCTTGCTGAATTCTCTCCTTACTCTCTGCATCCTGCTGACTCTGTCCATTAGCTCCTGTCTACACTGCTTTACCCTCACAAGGCCATTGCTCACCACAAGGCCATCACCTACCTTCTCTCATTCCCCAGAGCAGCACCAACACCAGGCACACAAAAGAGACCACCTTGAACTTTAAGATAGATCTTCCTGCCCTAAAACTCCTGCCTTGGGTGGTCTACTTTCAGCACCCAAAGCCCCCTGGTATATTTCCCCTTTCTCCAGTTCTTATAATATTACTTGGGAAATTCTAGTTCACAGATTAGGTTCAATGTGCTTCTTTGCATATCCAGAAAGCTCATCATATTGTTCGCTAAATCAAAGGGGGGGCAACCAGAATGACCCTCAACAGGAATCAGAGCTAACAATATGTTTGAAATGACCGTTGCTCTTTACCTTGGGGAAGATAATTTTTTTTAAAGATTTTTTTATTGTTTATTTGCCAGAGAGAGAGAGTACACACAAGCAGGCAGAGAGGCAGGCAGAGGCAGGCAGAGGCAGGGAGAGGCAGGGAGAGAAGCAGGCTCCCTGACGAGCAAGGAGCCCGATGCGGGACTCTATCCCTGGACCCCGGGATCAGGACCCGAGCCGAAGGCAGCAGCCCAACCAACAGAGCCACCCAGGCGTCCCGGAAGATAATATTTTTAAGCACAGTTGACTTCTCCACCAACCAAGGGTCTTGGGTTTCTAGTCTTCATTTTATAGAAACACTGACTTTTAGCTATTAATAATAAACAATCATGATTTTATTATATCTGGAGAACTAGAAACACCATCCCATCTCTAAATTTTAGTAGTTCCAGGTCATTTTAGACCGCCATATACAATCTTCTAGAGTTATTGAGATTTTATTTTATTTTTTATTTTTTAGTTCAGACTTCCAGCATAATTAGAATGAAATGTTCTGCACGCCCTCCTCCTCCCTTGGTCTGGAACCCTGGACGCTGGCAGGTTGCTGCAGGTTTTCATTGCTGTCTCAGCCAGCTTCTATGCTATTAGCAGAATGCCTTTCTGGGCACCGAGGGAAGATGTAACCCCAGGGTCTGTCTCCTCCACCTCTTCATCTTCTTACTCACCTGACACAGAATTCCTGCGCAGCCTTTAAAGAAAAGACTCTATGTGACATTTCAGCCACAGAAAAGAGAAGCTGCCATAAAATAGAAAGAAGAAGGCATTGCTATTCAGAAAATAACTAGCCAGCTAAAATGTGTTGTAATTTTCCCTGAGTTCCTTTAGGCTTTCCTTTCCAGTCTCTTCCCTATGCTCATAGAATCTGTTCAATTCATTCATACTACAAGATAAACAACTGATAAGACTTCGTATATTATGGCTTTTTAAGCTATTAACATTTCATCAGGAGAAGAGTGGTTAGGAAAGGAAACACAGTTGTTGGACAGATAAAATTATTTTGCAAAAGGGTTCCTTTGTGACACTTTCAAAATTATTCCCCTCAGGTTAAGGGTTACTCCTTGAGATTAAATATGAGCAGATATTATTTTTTTAGATGGAGTGGTCCCCATTTATATTAATTAAGATTATAATTAATTCAGCACTGATATGTAATGTCAGTCCCCCTTCCCTTTTTAGATCTAGGTTGATCATGTCACTCTTTCTTAAGGCAAAAACTCGTAGGTTGACAGAGTTGAAGGTTTCTCTTTACTCTCTTATAAATGTGGATTGACCGTCCACAGTGGCCCAAGTGTTCATCTTAAGAAACTGTAGGAAAGGTCTACAAAAAGAAGAACGGGTATAGCCTATGTCGGTCTTGCCCCGAGGATAAGGGGCGCCTAGTACTTTTAACTCTTGTCTTTCGACATCTCTAATCCAAACAAGAAATATTATAAATATCATCTTTTAATTGCCTGGTATTCCTCATGCTTACATTTTGAGGTTTTGATAGAATATTGAGGCAAAGTCAGATGAACATCTGAGGTCATGACTGGGTTGGTTGATCTGCTAATTCCAGAAATGAGGACTAGAGATCTGTGCAGATGGAAATGAAGGCCAATTAGACGTGATTAACATGTAGATTCAAAAATAAGATAGCACAGCATTTTACTCTGAGACTTTGCCAGTAGAGTTTAATAAATTAAAATGAAATGCAGTCAAGTTGAGGCATTAGAAAATGAGGTTAGGCAATATTATGCAAACATTAAGACCTGGTTAATGGATCCTAGCGTTGTGGGAAGATGGAGTCCCTAAAACCGACCAAGGCATTCTTTTGTGGTTTGATGGCCTTCTCCCCTTGCCGAAGGAAAGGACCTGCATAACAAGTGGGAGAAAAGACAATATTTTTGGTTCAGGCAAATATTAAAACTAGAGATACATACAAAGCTCTGAAATTGCCCACAGCTCCTGAAGTTACTGATATTTACAAGTATTTGTTCCCCTTTATTTATTTTTAAAAGAATTCTTTTTTAAAGATTTTATTTATGTATTTGAGAGAGAGAGAGCACATGAAGGGGAGGGTCAGATGGAGAAGCAGACTCCCTGCTGACCAGGGCGCACTCGATCCAGGACTCGATTCCAGGACTCTGGAATCATCACCTGAGCAGAAGGCAGATGCTTAACCAACTGAGCCATCAGGCACTCCCATTCCTCTTAATTTTTGCATAAGGTCTCTTGCCATGAGATCTGCTTGTAATGGCACTACTTAGCTGCTACGAGTTGAAAATGAAAGAGTTAAGTAAAAAAATTATATTTTGTGGATGTAGCGAGTAGGTGGTTAGAAAAACAGACCGAAGGATCCTAATTTCTGGATTATTTTTTTAAGCACTGACTTTGCTCCTCCTAAGAATTTATTTCCATAAAGCTTTAGGCTGTTATAGTGCAAATTGCACCTTGCTTAAGGGCAGCAAGATTTGCTTAATGACTATCTGCAAATCACTGTAGAATCTTAAGGGAGGAATGTTATTAGAGTGTAGAGCAGTAAATGCTCCCTGTGCAGGGGAAAGCTTCCCCAGCTCATGACTGCAGGCTTTGATCTCATCAGTCCTCATAATGAATTTCTGCCTTGAGTTTTATAGGGACTTTCTTCTAAGGAGAACAAAACTCAGTGCAGACATTATCTAATTCTTCCTCATAATCTTCATATAAGTTTGGGCGGGGCAGGTGTTATTATCAGCCCATTCTACAGATGGGGAAAGAAAATAGAAAGTTACATGACTCGCCCAAGGTCAAAGAGAAGCTAAACAAGAGCCAGAAGGATTCCATTTGGGGTTTCCCAACTCTCTGCCTAGAGCTTTCACCTGCTGACTCTGGGATCACCAAGCAGCCATGGGAACACTAGCAGGTCATGCCAGGTGGTGAAGGGGTACAGGATTCTATGCCAGAGGGCTTGCATTTGCCCCTTTCTGCCCTTACTGTGGTCCTTCTGAATTAATTCTTCTTCTTTAATCCAGGGCTATTAGAAGCATGTGTCCCACAGTCTGCTGGATTGGATAAAATATGTTTTCAAGTTAGGGTGTATGATAAAATAGTCCAATCACATTAACATCCCTGAGGGTAAACCATGAGATTGAATTTCCTAAACACAAATACAAAAGTTGGTAAAGAAATCTACTCTATTATCTTGATTCATTTCAAAAGGTGCAGTCACAATTATCCATCATTACATTTATTGTAGGTTTTAAATGATTTTAATGCAGTGAAGGTGTGCATAAATTCATATGTCTTTGACTCTTTCACTTATTATCTCATGACCTTCACTTAGTCTTACCTGTACTTGTAACTTTAAAATAAGACCTACTAGCTTCCATGTAGGGCTGTGCCTTCTTCCTCCTTCTCAAACTTTTCTCCTCACCCTTCCGTGTCCCCTGTGGCTCGCTAGAGTGCCTGTGAGAAGCCATCCCCACCAGGCTCAGTAGATGTGCCTTAAGCACGGCCACCATTGCAGCAGGAATGCTGGGCACTGGGTTTCTCATGGAGCCAGAGGGGCACTGTGTCCTCTGGCATTTCCAAGCTGTGTCCTGAGCAGGAAAGGGGGGCTCAGTCCACCTGGGCTGGGTTTACACTTTTCCCCATAGCTCTTCCTGCCCCCCCCACCCCGTGTCCTAATGTCACAATGTTTTTAGGATAACACCTTGAAGGCCAGTGTAGTACTTGGGGTCTGGATCAGGGGAGACAATTGAATGACAGCTATGTGCTGAACTTAGAGCCCCTTCTTCTCTGACCACTTAAGCCTTTTAAATGAAACAAACCAAAACTGGATCATAACCATGATGCTTGTGTGAACCATTTTTTCTTTTTTTCTTAAGGGAGGGTTTTGATCCCAGGAGTCACCTCAGGCTGTCACGTAAACATTGGTGGTGGGCAGTCAATCTATAATAATAGACATGCCTGAAAAGTGGGTTGAACGCAAACCTCCTTCCCTATTTTCCCATAGAGATATAACTGTAGAGTGAAAAAAAAAATTAAGTCAAAGTTAAATATAAATGTACTTTTAAGGTTAGCTTTTTACTCAATATTTTCTTTTCTTTTTAAGATTTTATTTATTTATTTGACAGAGAGAGAAAGAGATCACAAGTAGGCAGAGAGGCAGGCAGAGGGAGGGGGCAGCAGGGAGCAGAGATCCCGATGCGGGGCTGGATCTCAGGACCCTGAGATCGTGACCTGAGCCGAAGGCAGAGGCTTAACCCTCAGAGCCACCCAAGCCCCCCTACTCAATATTTTCTTAAACGGTAGGAACCCCTGGGCTTCCTTGATTTTATTGAGCATAGGTGTGGTTTTCCAGTGTATAGACGCTATCCCTTCCCTTTCAAACAAAGGAGAATGAAAATAAAAAAGAAATAGTCACTGACCACACACACAAAGTTTCGGAGATTATCACATTTCTTAGGTGAACTAATATCTCATTCATAGTTGGGAAGTTTACGTTCTATTCATTTACATAGTCATCTTTTTGTGAGGGACGAAATTATCCAAAGTGTTTTCTCCCTCTTCCTTCTCATCCACTCTGTCTGTTCTCTATCCAATCTCACATCTGGAGATATGAAATGTACAGATTCTAAAATGAGATTCATTGACGATTTGCTGTTGTTTTTACAGCATGAGACACTTTCCCCCTGGGGATAGAAAGAGGCTAATGACAGTATTTAAAACTGAATTGTTCAGCATCTGACAGGTACATGGCGTCTAAAAGAATGCTTTCACTTTTCTATTTGGCTTGACCTAGCTGGAAAATTATTTGCTGTATACGTATTACCATTTTTGTTTTGTTTTGTTAGTTATAGTTGAGACTTTGCCCAGAGCAGAACTTTCATGGAGAACTTTCACATAGCACTGCTGTTGCCCTTTAAGCAGAAACTTGGCTCAAATAAGAATTCCAGAAGAACCTCCGAGTCCACACCAAAGGCATGACGAACTAGAGAGAGAGACCTTGTGGTAAATCTAGATGGAGCTTTTAAACATGCTCATTTGAGTATTAAGATTTATTATGGTTGTTTTTGCACCATTCTCTTTCAGGATACTGAAAGCGCCGGAGCAAAAGCAGAGTTTTGTCTCCTTTGTTTTTCAGGGGGAAAAAAAGTCTGCACGTTTAGTTGCCCGTGGGTGTGTGCGCACTGGCTGTTACCTAAGGAAATGGTTACACTAATTCCTCATTAAAGATAGTAGTTAGGGGCACCTGGGTGGCTCAGTGGGTTAAAGCCTCTGCCTTCCGCCCAGGTCATGATCCCAGAGTCCTGGGATCGAGCCCCGCATCGGGCTCTCTGCTCGGCGAGGAGCCTGCTTCCTCCTCTCTCTCTGCCTGCCTCTCTGCCTACTTGTGATCTCTGTCTGTCGGATAAATAAATAAAAACTTAAAAAAAAAAAAAGATAGTGGCTAAAGGCACTGAAGGTCATTTATTTTATTTTTTGTGCTATAGACTTCTGACTAGCAAACCTTTATAATATGTACGTAGGAACCCGATGATAGAAACTTTCTGCTTAACTCATTTTGAATGATCATTTAAAGGTCATTCAAAGATCATAGGAAGCACTTTCCCCCTAACCGTTATTAATACTGGAGGGAGGTTTATCTCTGTGGTGCATTCAAGGTTCCTATCAGCTCCATGGCATATGAAATATAAATAAATACACAACAAAGAACTTCCAAAATGACCGGAGGCTGCAGGAATCCTAAGGAAGTACCCTCAGTGAGGCGTATGTAGACCTGGCGTCTGAGACGTGGAGGAGTGGGGCATGGAAAGGGCAGCTGCCTTCTCTCCGTGTGTACCAGTGCAAAAGCAGTAAAATCAAGTTCCAGCCTGACCCACTGGGAAAGTACGATTTAGCAGCCTCACAGTTATCACGGGTGTTCAGTTGTAAAAGAAAGAAGGGTCTTTTTGTTGTTGTTGCTATGTTTCGTTTTGATTTTAATAAGTGCCTCAGCAAGTTTAGGAAGAGGAAGTTCAGTCAATGCCAAGTTATCATTGATTCTAGTGGGTATTCCCTTCTGCTGTCCTCCGCAGCTGGGAAATCCCCTCTCTCCAGACCGGCCACCACCACCAGTGGTGCTGGGGAGCAGCTTGCAGAGACTTTCCTAGATCTGCCTCATTTTACGAAATCCATGCCGAAACAGAAGACGGTGCGGCAATTCAGGGGGAGTTTAACTCTTCAGAGAATCTTTTTTTTCCCAACCCGGAAGATAATTCTCCCTAGGCACAGCAGAACATCTTTCCACCCAAGAACCTCAAAGCTAGCATATATCAAGACATATAGTTTTATCATTTTAAGCTAAGAATTGATAGTTTCATAAACTTAAACTGGTTTTGTAATTTTAAACTATCTCATTTGTTAGAATAAAATAAAAATACGAAAATTGTAAAGTATGCTTATAATCCATTTTCAGTTTCCTCATTTACTGAACATTAATGAATATTTGTTGAATATTGATATTTTCTGTCACCTGCAATCAAATTTTTTAATTTAACTCTAAGATTAAAAAAAAAATCAGTGAGCAAATAGTGTTTTTTAAAAAATTTCATTTTCAAAAGTAGGGAAAATTAAAGGTAACTTTAATTCTGAATAATATAATTTAATGTTATTTAACGCCCCTAGGTTGGCAGTAGGGGAGTATGACGTTGGGCATATATTGTAACTATTTATGTTAGTCCTTGTACAAGGCATTCAAATATGTGTGTTAGGTAGGCCTATACAGCAAAGTTATTTAAAAAGAGTCTTAATTCTGCTCTGGGATTGAGTATGGCCCTGATGTTTTGTTCATCATGACATTTTCTGCATTGGTTTATATTTTTAAAATTATTCCATTGAAATATGATTTCTCTAGATTACTGGGTATTTGGGACCTCCTTCAATTTTATGCCTTGGGCAAATGCCTCGTTTGCCTTATTTGGATCCTGGCCCTGCTTTTCTGTTTTTGCTCTGTTTTCCCTGCTCAAACAGTGCTCAGCACGGTTTGGTAAGTGGTTAATGCCATTTCTGATGAAGACTAGCTGATTGCACAAGTTGGCCTCTTCCAATACAGTAAGTCTAGCCATGTGGGCCAAGGGAGCCTAATAATGTGCTTCCTGACCTCTCCTAGGAAGTGGAGAAAGAGGGGCACTACTCCCTGAGAACAGGCTCATTCATTGCATATGAGCATTTGTAAGCTTATCTTGAATGCAGCTCCTGCCTCATGAATGTGCCTAGTGTCTCCAGGACAGTCCAACATAGAGGCTGAGGAGCCAGATTGTCTGGGTTCACAGGCCAGCCCACCCACGCACCTGCTGCACACCTCTGTTACATAATTCTGTGTTCAATTTCTTTATCTATAGCATAAGGATATTAATAGTACCTGCCTCTTGAGATTTCTGTGAGGATTAAATTCATTAATAATATATGCATCTTAGAGTAAGTTCTCCAGAAAACTTCCTGAGGCAAAAGCTTATGTGTTATCTCTCTTCTGGAGGGCAATCCCAGGAAACAGGAGTGAGAGGGAAAAGGATTTAGTAAGGCAGGAAACAAGGAAGAATAAATTCAAGAGGAGGGTCCTACTGGGCTGGCCACTCTTAGCTGGTTGTATGGTATCACAAGGCCTTCCTTGCCAAGGGCTTGCACAAAAACCTCCAGAAACAGGCCCTCAGAGAGGAGGATCAGCAACCAGCCAGTTTATCTGCTGACCACTTCCTATCTCTGATCTTTCATTGGCCAAAGTAGAACCATGGGGCTGTAACTCTACCATGTATCTCAATTGTATTAGCTGGTCCTCCAGATAAGTGTTAGGAAAGCAGGAATTCCATGGTTCCTATGCAGTCAGTGTGCAGGCCCAGTGATCTCTTTGTGTCAGTCAGAGCCCAACATGGAGGCTCTCCATCTTTAGTGGTCGCTGTGGCTATTACTTCCCAAGCACAAGGACTAGATGAGCCATATTATTGGCCTCTGGATTCTTCCCAGGATCCCTGACCCTGGAAACTAGCTCCTTCTCCCTCACCAAAGTAATCTTTTGTACATTTGAAGCAAGCACTGGTCCCTCTGCCTGGTAAGCTGTTCTTTGTGATCTTCACGTATCAGGATTCCTTTGTTCATTTGGAGCTTGGCTAGAATGTGATTTCCTCAGAAAGGTCTTCCAATGACCAGCATGGCTTTCCTCATTCTCAGATAAAGAGATGCATCGATATCCTTCTTCTCTTAACCTGCATCCCTATTTTTATAAAGTATGTACTTTTGCCTCACAGAGGAAGGGCATTTTTTTATTATAAAAGGAAAGGGTGTGAATCGGCCCTCCGCTTGCCCTCACACCCTGTAGACTGTCAGTTCACACAGCCAAACCACAAATGGAACTAATGTCTCATTCTTGGTTTCCCAACACATCTGACCTATGATGAATCTGTCCTCTCTCCCTGTCAATATCAAATTGTCCAGGAAGTGAAAAGATGTCATTTGTCCTCCTTCTTCTATTTCTTCTTTTTAGAACAATTGCTTTTGACTTTGAACTCTTGACTTGTAGTCAGTTTAAGGCTGACAAGTGAAATTTGGGGAGAAAATCGGTGAAATACAAGTATAAAAGATACTTTTTATATTTTTCTCCCCTTTTTCTTTCATCTCTCTGTTCCCCACACCCCACGGGAATGTCTGGCCAATCCCAAGCTACAACATCCTCCGTCCTTTATTCCAAGTACTTGTGTCACACACGGTGTCTTACCATCTTTGGTCAACATATGCTAAGTTATTCACAAGGCTCAAGCATTCATCTTATTGAGGCACCTGGCTGGCTCAGTCAGTAGAACATGTGACTCTTAGTCTCAGGGTTGTGAGTTCAAACCCCACACTGGGTGTAGAGATTACTTAAAAAAAATTCATCTCGTAGCAAAAGTAGCGCAGGAGAAAATAAAATATTCTAATATTTCCCCTATAATCATAGTTTAATTTAATTCGGGGTCCTTCAAAGAAAAAAAAATAATTGATCAGTTGTCCCTGTTTCCAAATTAACAGAAGTCTTTATGGTCACTCCTTTTTTCATCTGTCCTACTGTCAAGTAACTTCTGTATAAAGGATAATGATCAGAAACGACATCTTCATTTAACAAATCCAGAAACAAACACTCTCATTAGCAATCGAGTCCCTCTGCTTGCATTTGCCGATTGAACACTCATTTCTATGACATCTTGACCGTGGTCACCAAGGGTCCTGTTGGAACCTATTAATAATAGGAAAGTACAACAAAAGAAGTCTTTCCATTTTAGAGAAGCTTTAATCCTTAGGAAGGGCTTGTGTGTGTGTGTTTGCGTGTATTGAGCTGCAATCTATCCCTTGTGACATTGACCCAGTGATTTTTGTTCAGCCTGGAATGTAGTGCTTCATGAAGTGTGCCCCTGGGACCACCTGCATCATCATCACCTGTGGTTCTTGTAGAAATACAGTTTCCTCAACTCTCCTCTACAGAGGGCCATTTGAACAGTCGTTGGTGGCTCTGGAGCCCAGATCCCTGCTTTCATAAGCTCCCTCTGCGTGCTTACATTTGAAGACCACTGTTCTGAAGCCAAAGAGAATAACTAGGTCAATAACTCTCACAGTCCTAGCCCTTCAGAGATCTGGAGACAAGGTATTATTTTCTGTCTCTCCATGTCATCTTGTCTCTGGACCAGGTGTCCCAGTTTTTTCAATTGTCTCATATGAAATGGTTCCAAGTCTTAATTCTCTTCGAACTGTGTTTCATTTTGTTAGAGTTTGTCCTAAAATGTGATGCCCAGAACTGAATATCAGAACTGAACCTAATGCTCCAGCTGTGCTCTGACAGGGGCAAGAGGTGGGGCAAGAGGAAGCCACCAACTCCTTAGCCCAGGTACGATATTCGCTATAAGAAACCATTAAGTAAACACTTTCATTTCATTTGGAAACTTCAGCTAGCCATTGAAAATTTGGTCTAGAAAGAAACAGCTTAAACATAATTGCACATTTTCAAAGAAAATATTCATGTATTAGCTTGAATGTATGGTAAAACATCATGATTTTGGACAGGCTATTGGGAATTTTTGGTAGCTGGCATGGGGTTAAGATGTCCTTTGGTCTTTCTATGCTAAATGGATTCAGTAAACAAAAAGTGGTCTAAGAGACTGCAAGGATCATGTTCTCTCTCTAAGAGAGAACACACTTTTCAGACACCTGTTTCTCCGACCATCCAAAAGTAGAGCATTCCTATGAAAACTTTCTTAAGCCAAAATGGTGTAAGATGAAAAAGCAGTTACCATTAATTTACATGGAACATTTTTGAACACACCCAAACTCAGAAAATAAACTCTCATAGGCTTTTCTGATATACCTCAGGACACATCTCATTAATGGAAGTATAAAATAAATCAAGATAAAGCACAGATGCTCACAGACTCAGTTCAAACTCTGGCTGCACGATGCGGAGATGCTGAGAGTAGCTCTGGGGGAAGGAGCTTGATGGGCGCCCCATGCGGATGGGCCCCCATCTTGCTGACAGGGGCATGCACTGCCTCTGTAAGGGCTCACTGCAAAGCAAATGCTGAATGTTATTTTCACTTTTTGCCTTTTTTCATAAAAGCAAAAATCCTCCTTGCATATCTTTTGGTTACTGAAAGTAGGTACTAATGTAGGTCTTCCGTAAAAACCAAGTAGCATAATGTGAACTTGCAAAAAGCACGGGATACCTCTATGTAGCCTGATACCATGTTTATGTACTTTCAGGTTATATATATAATCTATTAATAATTTCTGTCTTTTATGAAATTAAGTCTATAAAAGAATCTACTTACCAGGACTCCCTTGGGCCTAATAGCCCATCATTGTGTAGATATGAAATAATAAAATTGCATTTATTTAAAGAACATAATTCAAAGTTTTCAATAGTTGAGACTGGTGTCTTTCCCAGCTTGTCTGAGTTGAATGATACTTGACTACATGCAACACTTGGTAGACCAACTAAGGGTTGATAACTTTCTTGACTTAATTTAAGATATTGATGTCTTTGTCCTCATATTATAACCTGGTAGTTATGTCTATCTGGGTGAAAAGATATTTATAAAAATAAGACAAATGCAAGACAATTCATAAATCTTTCCCATAAAGTCATTTAATATTTAATAACAGTAGGCCCTAGTTTTTCTGCTCCCTCTCTTTCAAATTCTTAGCCTCTTTCTTGTGGGTCCTCTTCTCCCTTCCCCCTTCACTTAAGGCTGGAGATGGGTCCTTTGCCTTCACTGCCTAGCTCGCTCGCTCTCTCTTCTGGAGAATTCCTTCACTTTCGTGGTTTTATCTCTACTTCTCCCCTGCCAGTGACTTCCTGCTCTATAGTTCTAGCTCTGTCCTCTGGGCCGACTGCTGCCA
Source organism: Enhydra lutris kenyoni (assembly GCF_002288905.1). Lineage (NCBI taxonomy): Eukaryota > Metazoa > Chordata > Mammalia > Carnivora > Mustelidae > Enhydra > Enhydra lutris. Next base: position 29,154,641 of record NW_019154101.1, on the reverse strand, counting down.
TTTAATTTCAGAAACAAAGTAAATACTTACAAGCCTCTCCTGTGTAGTCCTTTCATGACAGAAACCTTATTTTAGACTCATAACAACCTTCTAAAATGGGTTCTGTTATTCCTGTTCAAATATGGGGTAACCGAAGCATAGAAAGTTATACTTATTATTACCTTAATCTCAACATTAATTTGTGAGGATAGTTTGGTTACTGTCTGTCACCTTGGTGTCTCTAGGATATTTAGAGAACATCTGCTTTGGCACAATGATTGTCTCTACTTGACCTGATATAGGGCAAGTACTAAATAAATACTTGAGAATGACTGAATGATTGGTCAGATACACATTTTAGGTAGATGCTAGGTAACAATTTGTCTGATTTGAGGAGTTCAAAAGCATCAGGGAGACAAGGAAGCAATTATGGTAGTCCAGATAAGAGATGAAGTAGTTTGGTGGTGGTGGTGGCCCTGGGGGAGAGGGAGAAGATGGAGGGCCATGCTCCTAGTTTACAGGAAACATGGTACTTTGCTTAGAGTGGAAAGTACCTTGCAAAGATGTTTAGACCCTCACAGTCACAGGATTTGAAAACCGACTGGACTCCCAATCTGGCTGGGTGACCAGATACATGATGTCACCAACTGTGTCTGGGAATACAGGAAAAAATCTTCAGGTCTCTGAGCATACTACTACCAAATTATTCCTCCTCAATTACCTTATCAAGAATCTATAAAGACCTACTGCCTCTCAGAGCAGATAGTGATTTTTATTTTGGTACTCAAATAACTTATTTTGGTATTCAAAAATTTCATACTCTTCCTCTCTGGATCCCAGTGGGATTATAAAGCCGTGAAGGGCCGGGAGAATATCATAGCTTTTGTTGTTGTTGTTGTTGTTGTTAACAGTCCAGTAGCTGGCATAGTGTTGGGTGAGTAGTATGTGTGTAATACTAAATTGTTTAAAGGATTTGAGAACAATCATATAGTGATGCCTTTGGAATTCATGATTATGAGGATGGAGTGATTTAGAAATAAAATAATGTAACTTTCTCTACCTGAATCTGTGTTACAATTCATAATAATTGCAAACACTTATACAGTATATTTTATATAATAGATATTAAGTCTGAGTACTTTACTTCTATTGACTCATTTAATCCTCACAATAACCAAATAAGAAAAATCCCTTGAGACAGATCCTATTATTATAGATGAGGACACTGAAGAGGTTAGGAAATTTTTACAAATTGCACAGCTAGTTTGGATTTGAACCCATGCATGTCTGGTTTAAATGTATACTTAACTATCACATGCCTGCAGCATCTTAGAGATAACTCAGGATCCATTTATTATCATAGTTATAAGTAGTTATCCTGTTTATCAAAAATGAACATATGATTATTCAATGCTAAAAAAGATAATCAAAATCTGTTACAACATTGAGCAAATATATGTCTTTCCATTTCTTCCATCATCTGATATGCTCATGCTTAACATCATTAAAATAACAAGCAGTTCTTTTACTCATTTGAGTCTTACAATAAGTCATGTAGTGAACGGGTAATCATTATTACTCTCCATTTTTAGGAGGAAGGTGATACGGCCAGGGCTGGATGGGTAGAAGTCAAGTCTCCTGTTTCTAGTCCAGAGTACCGGTGACTGGATATCTGACCCAAACTCTTTCAACAAGAGCACACCATACCTTTATACCACCTTGTTGTATTACTGATAGTTACTATTGCTATCAATTGTTGTGATTTGGGGACCTGAATTTGGATAATTAATTTACTAAGAGTCAGTCTGGGCTCATCAATCAACAAAATAACAGAGAATAACAATAGCATCCATCACTTAGACTTGTTCTCAGGTTTAACTATTAATTTGCTTAGAAAAGCTCTTGGCAATATGCAGTAATGTAAGCCATTGTTGTTGTCTTTATTAGTAGTAGTATAAATGCTAATGGCCTAGAACGATGATCTTCTTGTTGGTAATAGCTTCTCATGATAGTGGCGCCTAGAGCTGTTTAATGGAAGAAGGAGAGCTATGTACCCAGTTATTTCTGAGATCTCATTTGAGATCTCCAATCCCTTATTTTCTCTTGCCTCCTTGCCAAGCCCATTTATACATATATTTATTTATTTGAGAGAGAGAGAGAGTGAACGAGAACGAACAGGGTGAAAGAGGCAGAAATAGAGGGAGAAGCAGGCTTCCTGCTGAGTCGGAAGCCTGACATGAGCTCCATCCCAGGACCCTGAGATCATGACCTGAGCCCAAAGCAGACGCTTAACCGACTGAGTCACCCAGGTGCCCCTGAACCCAGTTACATTGTCCTAGGCCACTGTTAGGGCTGATAATGTACCTGATCTAACTCTCTGTTATATATAAGTAGAATTTTTTTCCCCCAAGTGTATGTTCTGAGTGACATCTGGAAGCTCAGTACTCAAATCTAGAAGAAGTAAGGAACTAGTTAGAGTATAAAGAGCATCTATTGTTCCTGACTACTGGTTAATATTTATTAATTAGAGAAGACAAAAATTTAGTCATCTTTATCAAGTGTAGCCCACAGGATTGATGCCCCTGTTTTTAATCATATTATTGTGGTGATGGTTTCAACTAGTTTTCCATTTGTTATGACTTTTGACATTGATAGTGTTTAACAAATCGAGAAATAAAATACTCAAAACAAAGGAATCCACAAGAAAAAGATTTTGACTCATGAAAGGGGTACCCCTAACTTTCCTTGCTGGGTAAAATGAATCATAACTGGGTAATGACCTCAGGACAAACATTCAAACAAAATATAATATTTTCATTTTTCTTTCTCTTTGAATCTCACTCCTACAGATTTGTGGTTATAATGAAACATCCCTCGTATTTATTTCACAGCTATCTTCTGAGACTGGAGCCATCTCTGTGCCAAAGCTACAAACCTCAAAGATGCCTGGCTAGGTACGCTGGGAAATTGGTGTCAATAAATGAGCCAATGGACTGTTGTGTCTATTAGGACCAGTGGAGAAATAATCAAGATTCCTCCCAATCCTTGGGAATTTCCTTCCTTCTCACCTCCCTGCCCTTGTCTCCTTCTTCCATTTTTACCTTCCTTTGTCTCTTTGTTTTTTCTTTCATATTGTCATCTTCCTTTACTTTCTCTTTTGTTTTTTTGTTTTCTTGTTTTCATCTCTTCCTTCCTCCCTTCCCTTCACTCTTCCACCTGGACTTTTCCCCTCTATTCTTTACTTCCATCCAGGCAATTCCCTGGCAGCTTGTAAATTCAAAATGCAAACTGCCATATGGAATTGCTGAATCACCATATTGTCCACTGAGACTAATACAACACTGTATGTTCACTGGAATTAAAATAAAAACTTAAAAGCAAAAGCAAAACCAAAACAGAATGCAAACTGCTGTTTATAAGACTAAGTGACTAAGTTGGCTAAAACATTTATTCAGGTAATCTTTCTGTTCTTGCTTGCTTGCTGTATTTCTAGAAGGATTCAGTTCCGCATAGTTTAGCTCTTGATTTACTCTAGCATTTGCTATCCTGCTCCTAGCCCTACCAGTTTATACTTTGCATCTGAATGTGATCTGCCTCTCTTTTTACTTCTGGTTCTCTGTTTCTTGCAGACTGCTGGGCTCTGGCCTGTATCACCTTCAGCGTCATGCTTCTATCTAGCTGTCCTGTGGTGAGCCCTACTATGGGCCTGCCCGACCTGCTTCAAGTTGGGCACAGTCATCTCTCTGGCTCACTCTTTCCCTGATATTTGCTTGGTCAGCTTCCTTTCCTAGAGTGAATCGTTCACCTATTCATTTATTATGCTTTTCACTCATTCAACAAACATTTATTAGTATACATAGTAACAAAGTTGAGCACAAAAGACCTTTCCTCTTTTCACATATGGCATTTTTTCTTGAGGCAAATTTTTGACTGTGAATTCTACTTAATCTAAGAAAGCAAATATTGTTAAACATTTCAACTAGCTTCCTTCAAATAATAATAGATCATTAATTTTTACACAAATTTAAATACAACAGACGTTTTAAATAAGTCTAATTTACATGGCACCAAACACTAACTCATCTTGTTTCATTGGCTCTAAATACAATGTCTTTATAAAATTAAACAAAGAACACTGAGTGATTGACAGAATTCTTCATTTTTGATTCAGACATTTTGCTGTTGCTTAGAGTGTGGGCCTTAAATAGATACAATAACAATATAGTAATTAGTACATTTCCCCCAATTATTATTTGGTTGTTGTATGTATTTACCAAAATGGGAAAAAAACTACATGAAAGATACTGAGAAGTCCATGAGGAATCTGACTTATCTTTAAGTGCATGTATCTACAGAAAAATTAAGTTTCAAAACCTGTGTGTGTTGACGTGAATAGAGATTAAGACCTTTACTTAGAATAGTTTTTCAAACAGACAAACAAAAGTAGAACCAGACCCATACACACAGAGAGTGCGTCAGCTGTTGCCAGAGACTGGAGGGGTGGGGGGAGAGGCAAAATGGGTGAAGGGGAGTGGGAGATAACAGGCTTCCAGGCATGGAATGAATGAATCAGGGGGATAAAAGGCATAGAACAGGGAATATAGTCGATGATATCATATGGTAACAAATGGAAGCTACACTTGTCGTGCACATAGCAGGATGTCTAGAGGGTGGAATCACTGTGTTATAACCTGAAACTAATAGAGCATTGTATGTCGACTATAGGTCAGTACAAATAAATAAATAAAAAAAGAAAAGCTTTTCATCTGACACACAGTGAAAAACGATGTTCAACATTTTTTTAGATTTATTATTATTATTATTATTTTGAGAGAGAGTGAGTGAGAAAGAGTGTGAGTGTGGAGGGAGAATGGCAGAGAGACAGGGATAGAATCTCAAGCTTCATGCTGAGCTCGATTCCAGGACCTTGAGATCATGACCTGAGCTGAAATCAAGAGTTGGATGCCTATCCAACAGAGCCACCCAGATGGCCTGATGCTCAACATTCTTATGTGTCTTTGTGACTTTAACTCTGAAGAACTGAGTCAAATCCATTTAATTTTAATATTTGTATGTTAATAATAGCAATAATGTCACTAAATAATGTTTATAATGATAAGCACTGTTAAGTTTTAATTTGGTTTTTGTTCCTAATAATATTTATCAATGAATATTTTTATTTGTAAAGTAATATACAAACAAGAGTTATGGATATATTATTTTTAATAACATTCTCCTTAGCTAGACAAGTTCTCTAAATCAAGCAGATAGCATGAGATCACCTTGGCTCTAGCAAAATGAGCATTTTGGAAGATGCATCCCAAAAGAGAACATAGGAGGAGACTTCTTTGAGTCTGGTGTCCATGCCTCCATGCAAAGTCACCACATTACTTTAGGGCTCCAACAGAAAAGTTACACTACATGAGAAAGGCTAAAAATAAGAGGTTTCTAGCTTCCCACTAAACCACCTTTATTTAAGCCCAACATGTGAGATGCAGTATTTTCTTCTAAGGAATTATTAAGGGTAAAGAACTAATATGAACTAAGTCTCTATAATGTGCTTTATTTCATTTAGTCCCTTAACATTTTGAGGTAGGTATAAGGATCCCCATTTCACTGACAAAGAAACAACTCCAAGAGGGTCACTCACCATGGCAAAGATGCTATTCCAGCCCACATCTGTTTGACTTCAAAATCCATGCTTTTTTCGGCTATACCTTATTCCCCCACCCTGTTCTATTTGTGTTAGGTGTATGGAATAAAGCTACTCTGTCACCCACAGTTGCTGCACAGTGTTGCTTAATGTCAGCCCCTGAAAACAGTCACACAAACTCCCCTCTTGAGGAGTTCCCAAAATGTCAGCTCTGAGAACAATAAGAATAGGAGTGGAAGCTCCAAGCCTGACGTAGGCTCAGGAATGGTGGAAGGGGCTCCTGGAGGCTGGTTCACAACACTGTCGTAAAGGAGCAGCAGCCGAAAACCAGTCCAAAAATCCCTCCAAGGAGCTTGGGGGAAAAGGAGATGGAGGAAGGAAGACTGGCAGGTAATGTAGAACGAGGAAGAGGAAAGGGTAGATGGTTAGAGGAGGGAGAGTGAACGCGAATTATCAGGAGAACACAAGTAGAGCTTTGTGGCGAGAAAGTGGGTGGGGGGTTAGGCAGAGATGAAACGGGAAGAATTTTTGCCTAAAGAACAAAGGGAAGAGTAAGTGCAGTTTTATCTTCATTTTAAAAAGTGGAAGTTTCTTCTGTGACAGGTTGTTCCAACCCATTGTGTTGTGCTAAGATATTGGATTATCTCAACTGTTTGCCATTAGAAATTTCTAGATTCCTGGGCCCACTTTATAGTCCATGCTTAATAACATGCCCGAGCTTGTGGATTTTGCCATAGACAATAGCGAGATGAAAATAACATGTAGTGATAGCCACTAACTTTCTCACCAATTAGCCAGAATCCCTCCTCTTTGAAAGAGTATAAAGAGATGAAAAATAATTTTAGAAAGAAGAAATACTCATCCCTTGGGGCCAATTATATGTGATACATAGATTTACTGGAGGTGAATTATAGTTTAAAATAGAACATATACATTCTTCACTAGGTCGTAACAGTGCTGTTGAAGTTAAACTTTTGAAAAATTTTAGTAAACCTCCTTGGATACCCAAAGGTCATCCTAGGTTCACAGCATATTTTATGGAGGTTTGCAAACCTTTCTGCAATGCTGAATTGGATTTCAGTTGAGTTGCATGCAAACTTGGGTAGAGTTTCAAGGGAACACTAGGTGGTTCTTTCAGGTAGAAGCCAGGTGAAACTCAGAGGGTCCAGAGTGGGTTTTGATTTGAGTTTTCTTTTGGGTTCTGCTTGAACTTGACACTCAAAGTGAAACTCAGGAGATCTGAACCTCTTGCAAACTCAGGCTCAAAGGGAGGTTTTTGGAAGCAAACTTGCATGTTGAAACTGCTGAGCTAACAGTGCTAATTGGTGCATTAGTTTGCTTTGCCCAAACCTCTGAATAGTTTCATCAGGAAAAAGAAGGTTTCTCTTAGCATATAGTTTACCAAAGCTTTGCAAGAGGATGTTGGTCTTGCTGAGAGATTACCTGCAATGAGGTGAGTGTACAAATTTCCATAAGGCCAGATTGCCTAGCACAGATCCCAAAATAAGCTATGCCTTTTCCCTCACCTCCATTAAACATATTCATAAAGACCAATATATGACAGTCCTTGAAAGGAAAAGGCACAACAAGCATGTAGATGAGCCACTTGCCAAGACATTTTACAAGATATGCTTCTGACCTGGTTAGGGCTTGGTGCTAGGGCAGAAGGGATTTAATTTACTTTTGGCAAGCAAATCTGAATACTAAATTAAACTTAACAGAAATGAGGGTTTTTTTTTTTTTTTTTTTTGAGAAAGGAAACAAGTTGGCAGAATTTTGGCGTATCAACAAAAGGAAATCACACAAAGAAAAGGATTAGTCAAAATGAAGATCAAATGAAGATCAAAAATAAATTGGCTTCAATCCAGGAAACATTTGTTGCATTTTACAAGCAGGTCTTTCCCTCCCTAGTGTGAAGAACAGAGGAACCACCTGATCTTGCCCTAAAGGTCATCAAGCACACCGCGTGCTAGTGATGAAATGCTCCAGACCCTCGCAGAGAGCCCAGCACAGGTGCAGTATTGAAAAGAGATTCAAACCTCTGAGACTTAAAACTATGAACAACATGAAGGCAATGAATATTGGGAAGCAGATTCTAAGGAAGTGTTGTCCCACGTATTCATACTTCAGAAATACTCACATAGTGCTGCTTTAACAAAATGAATAAATAATATCTATCTACCATCTGTCTATAGAGTAGGCATTCTGGAAGATATTGAACTTCTTTAGACTCCAGAGCAGCCTATTTGATGCATCATTATAATCAAAGCCACACAATCTGTATGACCTGCTACAAAATGAAAATTCAGAAACCCTTGTTATTGAAAAGGCAGAAAAAGGTGTCGTTAAAGGTACTATATAAAAGCCTTTTTCCTTTTTTTCTAGAGTCCCTTTCCACTTGGTGGTGGCTTCTTTTTCCCTATTTAATGTCATTTTAAGTAAAGAAAAATTAAAATTTGAAATTAGCGTGAATCTACTGCTCATCTTTATTTTGTCCACGGTCTTAAATGCAAATATAAGAGCAATGCCTTCATATGCAGGGTTACTGAAATCACACTATTCATATTCTGTATTTCATACGTATGCTTTTCACTCTTCCCAGAACAGTGGAAATATTTCACAGAATTAACTCAACTGTTTTCATTTCACTTCTTGATATGCATACATTCTACGAATACTCTCTACCTTTAGCTTACTGATGAGTAAGGAAGGGCTAAAAAGAAAAGGAACCCTTGGGGTCACCCTATTTTTCCCTGAACATAGAGGATTTACGGAAGGCTTGCTGGAGAAGCTGACATCCAAAGATAGTAGGAGCAAACTATGGACATGAGAATTTCCGGATAATATTCTGATAAAGAAGAAGGATTACTGTATGAGATTAAATAAGATTTAGCATGGTTGATTTGGCTTATTTTTTCTTGTTCTTGCATTTTTTGGATTCTCTATAATTAATTGACACATTTTGTAAATGAGGTGTTCACATTCATCATGAGAATTCGATTGCCTCTAGCAAGTGTTACTGTCATTCAGAAACTTCCATCTTTAGGTAACAGATTATAAACCCAGTCTTGACTAAGCCCCCCAGACATATTCAGGATGTGTTGGCAGTTTGAATACCTTCTTAAAAACTGTCTTAAAAAAACAAAACAAAACCAAAACTATGTCTAAAAAGAAATTCTGGAAAGAATTCTAAATCCTAGATTCCACAGAAGAGCTTAAAATGAAATGATGCTGGAAATTAAAACATTATTTAAATTCGACATGTGACCTTCAGTGAAATCAAACTTTGAGGTCCTTTTGATACTACAATCATTCTATTTGAGGAACTAAGTGAAGCTTCAATTTTAGAAAACACCAGCTTTAAAAAAAAAAAAAAAGATTTATACTGAGAGAGAAAAGAGAGTGTGAGTGGGGAGATGGATGAAAGGACAGGGAAAGAGAGAATCCCAAGCAGACTTCCCACTGAGCATGGAGTCTGACCGGGAGTGTGATCCAAGGACCTGTGAGATCATGACCTGAGCTGAAAACAAGTCAGATGCTTAACCAACTGAGCCACCCAGGTGACCAGAAACATCAGCTTTTGTGTTTATTATACATATTTATCTTTTAGGTGAAGAAATACAAATATTATTTTGATACACTCTTAGAAGAATGTTATATATTAATATCCTAGTTTGAAATGCACTTACTTTTCTTTTTTTAAAGATTTTATTTATTTCACAGAGATCACAAGTAGGCAGAGAGGCAGGCAGAGAGAGAGGAGGAAGCAGGCTCCCTGCAGAGCAGACAGCCCGATGCGGGGCTCCATCCCAGGACCCTGGGATCATGGCCTGAGCCGAAGGCAGAGGCTTAACCCACTGAGCCACCCAGGGGCCCCGAAATGCATTTACTTTTCAAGGGGTTTCATTTTTTTGCAAATAAACGTACTCAGAACTTAAATTGTACACAGAGGCACTCATTTTACTGGTATTTGTGAGTAAACAGAAATATAGATGTATCTATTTAAGGAGTTATTATACAAGGATGGATAATCAGATGAACTTGAGCAGGAAGGGAAAAACATCGTCAGGTCGCATATGCTTCAGTAGCTCTTCAATTTTGTAAACTTGAAAAGCTGGGACCTGTGAGGGGCTGATAGACTGGGTTAGCAAGAAGTGATGAAACTTGGAGCTATCTCTTGGGGAAAAGTCTCTATAGAACCTTAAGAACTAGTGGCCTAAGCATTTTTATTGGAGGTATAGGTCCAAGAGCCGGTATAGGAGGAAAACTGTTAGTTAATAGGTCATCTTTAAAAATCAGGATGAGGGGCACCTGGGTGGCTCAGTGGGTTAAGCCTCTGCCTTAGGCTCAGGTCATGATCCTGGGGTCTTGGGATAGAGATAGAGCCTCACATCGGGCTCTCTGCTCAGCAGGGATCCTGCTCCCCACCCCTGCCTGCCTCTCTGCCTACTTGTAATCTCTGTCTGTCAAATAAATAAATAAAATCTTAAAAATAAATAAAATAAATTGGAAGGGGAGGTGAACCATGAGAGACTATGGACTCTGAAAAACAATCTGAGGGTTTTGAAGGGGCGGGGGGTGGGAGGTAGGGAGATCTAGGTAGTGGGTATTGGAGAGGGCACGGATTGCATGGAGCACTGGGTGTGATGCAAAAATAGTGAATACTGTTATGCTGAAAAAATTAAAAAATTTAAAAAAAATTTAGAAAAAAAAAATTAAATAAAATTTAAATAAAATACCTTAAAAAATAAAATAAAAATAAAAACCAGGATGAAAAAGAAAAGATAATGGAGGCTAGTCAGTCAGTTGTATGTTTATAATCAGTGTGTGGGACCAGTCAACACTGCGCACTCCATGGCCACGAATATTCCCCTAAATCGTAATGTCAGAACTATGCTTCATTAGTCATATGGAGAATCACAGAAGAAAATATGGGCTAGTTGTGTAAATGAAACACTATTCCAGGAAAAAACAGCTCAAAGTATGTGCCCTGGAGACCATGATTCAGAAACATTTTATACAGGGAAGAAACATTTGTATACGGCAAATGCCGTAAACTGTTGAATTATCTTTCAGTAGAGGCAGCTTTCCACCCTCATTTAATTTCCCATGTGACCAAGCATCTGGTTCCAGCTACACAGAGCAATGACTACAAAGCCCTTATTTAATAGGTCTATAATTATTTGTTAAGCAGAAATAAATTGCCAATCTAAATTTTTATTTACTATGACCTAGAACCTTATTTATTTGCCCTACTTTCCCCAAAGTCTGAAAGGAAAAGGATTTAATTTTGACAAACTTATTTATTCGTTTTGTGATCCTCTTTCTCTTTTTGTGAATTTCTTTTTGGAAAGAACAAGTCTTAAAAAGCAAGTGGTCTGCTTCTGTGGTCTGTTTTCCTACACTTACCAGGCAGTGTCATTCATTTCTTTACAGCCTGACCTAAGTGCCCCTGATAATGGCAGGGCGTAAGTGACAGAGCAAGGGAAATGTCAACCAGATTAATTTGAAGTAGTAAGTCCAAGGCCGCCTTTATTTCTGGAGTTTTCATTTATGTATTTTTATAAATTTTAGTAAGTGGCCCAAACTGAGCAAATACATTTTTAGTATTGTCATGAAAACAGTTTGATCTTATGGAGTTCTGAAATGATATTGAAGTCCCCAGACCATACTTTGAGAGCCACTGCTGTGACAGTGATTATTGTCCATAGCTGATTAATAACATTGTAGGTAGCAGACTATACACTTCTTTACCTTGCTTGTGTTTCTTTACCTTGCTTGTGTTTCACTTAGCAATGTATCCTAAAGATCTTTCCGCATCAATACAAGCAAATCTTCTTCACCTGCTTTTTATAATAGCCTAGTATTCCACTGTCTGGATTTACCACAATTTATTTTAGCTGTTCTCTTCTGATAGACACTTGGGTTGCCCCATTAAAATTTTTAAAAAATTTTTGGGTGAACATGAAGTGCCCCGTTAAAATTTTTTCTATAATAACCAGTAACATTGAATAACCTAGGAAATATAGCATTTTACATAAAACAGGTATATCTATAGGAAAACTTGCAGGAGTGGAAAGCAAATTACAGTTTTGCCTGGTCTGGCCAAATTGCCCTTTATGGATTTTGCTCTCTTTTGCATGCCTACCCAAATTGCGTGAACAGGCTTTCTCCCCCACTTGCTCTTGGGAGCTTTGATAATATGGTAGGTGAACAATATTATTTTAGGGTAGTTTTAAGGTACATTGCTCTTGTTATGAGTAAGGCTGAACATCTCCTCATATGTTAGGACTCTTTGTATTTCCTTTTCTGTGAACTATGTTTTCTTTCAGATGCTGATCTTTTTTTTTTCTTCTCTGTTTCTAAAGGGTTTTAAATGAAGAATTAGAGAAAGTATCCAGGAACTTTTAAAGTATTTCTCCTGCTATGAATTTCAAATGCTTTGTCTCAATTTGTCATTTTATTTTAGATATGCTTATGGTGTCTTTTGCTATATAGAATTTCTCATTTCTTTGTGGTTTATTTCATCAACCTTTTCCTTATTCTTGGCTTCTGCATTTGGGGACTTGGTTTAGAAAAACTTATTCTGGGGTGCCTGGCTGACTCAGTCAGTGGAGCATGCAACTCTTGATCTTGGGGTTGTGAGTTTGAGCCCCACGTTGGGCAGAGAGATTATTTAAAAATAACATCTTTAGGGCGCCTGGGTGGCTCAGTGGGTTAAAGCCTATGCTTTCGGCTCAGGTCATGATCCCCGGGTCCTGGGATCGAGCCCCGCATCGGGCTCTCTGCTTAGCAGGGAGCCTGCTTTCCTTCCTCTCTCTGCCTGCCTCTGTCTACTTGTATTCTCTGTCAAATAAATTTAAAAAAAAAAATCTTTAAAAAAAAGACTTTTTCTACTCTGGAGTTAAAAATAAATACACCCATATTTCCTTTTTGCACCTTTACCCTCTTATATCATGGTTAACATCTAATCATTGGCACATTTGTAATGTACCTTAGTGTGCAATGTAAAAGATGAATTCCATTTAATATTTTTATACACTACCCACTTTTCACATACCATATGTTAAAAAATTCCATCTTTTCAACAGAAAAGTAACCTTTATCATGTAATAAACTCTTGAGTATATTTGGTTTAATAGTATATGAAAAAATTAAAATTTCATGAAATAATAGAATGTATTCCAGCAATGCAAAAATTGCTTATCATTAGAAAGTATATTTATGTAACTTATTAGATTAAAAGATCTCACACCCACCATGTTGATAAATGTGAATGGTAAGATGGAATTGACTGAGAGACCAGAGACACCTCCTGATAAATCAAGAAAAATTACTTATCTAGAAGCTACAGAAGGAAGTCACTGCAATCAGGATACACAGCAAAGAGGCCAGCAGCATTCTCCAACAACAGACAGAGGACACTGGCAGATGTACAGTTGCAGATAGTAAGTCCAAAAGTGTGGGAGACGCATGAGAACTCCTGGGAGTTCAACTGACACTAAGCCCAGCTTTATATTCCTACGGCTATAACAATTCTCCTAAGGCTAGAGCTCAATATTTATGAGAACCCATGTCATCAGGGTGAGGTGTATCATCAGTCTCGGTGGAACCCAATGCACACAAGATGACTTGGCACCGTACAGGATAGTGTGGCTTTTTCAGTATATATATCCCTCTCAGCCTCTTCAAGACATACATCCTGTTGTAATTACTTCCCTGAACTTAGAGTTGTGGAGAAAGGAAAATGGTCAGTTTTTTTTTTTTAAGATTTTTATTTATTTATTGAGAGAAAGGCAGTGAGAAAGAGCATGAGCGAGGAGAAAGTCAGAGGGAGAAGCAGACTCCCAGTGGAGCTGGGAGCCCGATGCGGGACTCGATCCAGGGACTCCGGGATCATGACCTGAGCCGAAGGCAGTCGTCCAACCAACTGAGCCACCCAGGTGTCCCGGAAAATGGTCAGTTTTAAACCTCTTTGGGAGTAATGTCCATAACCTTTAAGGAGAAAACACATATTATCTCAACAGATGTAGAAAAAATTTTATTAGCAAAAAAACTCATAAATATAGAAATTTTAATAAACTAGGTCTTTACCAAGAGCCTATGGCCAACATTCTTACGGTGATGTATTAGAATTCCTACAAAGACAAGAATTTCTGCTAAACTACTATCATTTAATATGTAATAAAGGCCCTAAAAATTCACTAAGAAACATAAATTGAAAATATAAATATTAAAAAGGAAGAGGTAAAATTACAACTTATGGAGATGTGAGTACCTATACAGGAATTTGAAAAAGAATCAATAGATGAACTATAATATCTAATATAAGAAACCATTAAGGTGGCCAGATACAAAATTAACATAAAAAAATAAATAATGTGCTATATATAAAAATAACTGGTAAGAAAAAAGAATAGGAAAAAAAATCCCACTCACCACAGCAATAACAAGGAAAAATTTTAATAACAATAATCGTGAGAGCCATATGAAAAAAACAGTCAAACTTAAGGTTGTCAAAGAAGAATTGAAAACATGGAGAGATAAGCCATGTTCTTAAATGAGAAGATTTAATATTATAAAAAAAAAAATTTTACATAAATTCATGTATAAGTTTAGTGCAGTCCCTATTAAAATATTATCCAAAATTTTTAAATTTTTAATGAAGTTTAATTCTAAAAATTTTCTGGAAATAATTCTAAAATTCAAAAAGGAAAAATATGCAAAAATATTTAATAAAAATTGGAGGAAATCATAATCACTGGAATTTGCATTACTATATGAAAGCAGAAAACTTAACTAATGAACATAGTATCATATTGATGATAAAGTGGACATAAAGATCAATAGAACAGAATAGATAGTTCAGAATTCAATCCTATTTATATACACATATGATTAATATGATTAATACAGCAACTTAAATCTATGGGCAAAGGTTAATAAACATTATTGGGAAATTTAATAAATTATTTGGAAAAAGTAGGCTGGGCACAGAGACATATCCAAATTTCAGATGAAATAAGGGCTATCTAAAAACAAAAACAAACTAGAAAGAAGAAGATAATTTGACTTGTCTAGTTAATGAATTGAAATGAGATATATTAAGAACTTGAGGGTACATAAAAGACCCTCAATAAATAGGGATTCTTTATCTTCTTGCAAATTCCAGTGCAGAATTGTATTGTCTGTAAAAGTGTGTTCAGAAAAGGCGATTTCCTTTGCTCATCATTTAAGTCATCTTTTGCTATGCTCTTTGGGTCTAGCCAGAGCACATACTTATGGTAGGTTCTCTGTTACATTGTTTATCTTGCCATCATTTAGAATCACCGCTAGCACAGCAATGGTCTGATCCATTTCTAAACAACCTGAGTGCTTTCTAAGAAACAGAGAGGAGTAAATATTTGTTGTAGTTAAAACAGTAGTAGGCAGTCCCAGACTGCTCTTCTACTGAGAGATTAAAATATTCAAAATGATCCTAAAGAGTCTATCTTCTTCAGAATAAAGAGAAAATGGACTAATCATTGGGCGAAAAAAGCCATAATAAAAGTAAAGCATTCATTTGACTCAACTGCCACTGGTTCCAAAAGATACAATTTATAGAAGAACTACAGTAAAATGGCTCTTTCTCCGTAGGCCCACTTAATATCAGTGGGTTTTGGGGTCATACTTCATGAGTACATTGTTGATGCTGAAATTTCAACGTAAAAGAGCTTTCAACAGGTGAGTCTCGAAATTTTTCACAACTTAGCCCATATGTACCCACTTCTACAAACTATGTAGTGCATGTTCTATATCAGTGTGTGCTTGGGTATTTATTCCATATTTGCTTATTGTTGTTTGTTAATTTAACAGGTGTGGGCTTTCATTTTTTTTTGCTTTTGGTAACTGACTCTCTAAAATGAGGATTGTTACATAGGGATGTTAAAGTTATCAAAACCCAATATAGTCTTTGCAAATACCCACTCTCTTTAAATCAGCATACATCTCCATCACATCAGCATTTTTGGTAATGTATTTCTTAATGACTCTTTGGATTTGGAAACATCTAATAATATGAATCAAATACAGTACTATTGATTATGAAGTGAAAATGGAAATCTTACAAAAATCAATGAAAGCAGTGATGGAAAAAGATTCCAATGTATAAAAGAAGCTATTGACGAATGAGAACCTGGTGGAATTAGATCAATTAATAACCAAAGAAGAAATAATTGACAGGACTAGTAACATAATAGGCATTTCAGAGACTCATTTGTATATCAGTGTATTAAGAGGGTATCTTGGAAAATTAGAGTACTAGAGTAATTTGTAATGACTCTAGCTACAATCATTTTACAAAAATCAAACAGGTAGGGAATGGCATATCCTGCTAATCTATATCTTTGTCAGAAAAGTTACGTTAAAAAGAACCAATGTGGGACACCTGGGTGGTTCAGTGGGTTAAGCCTCTGCC
Organism: Enhydra lutris kenyoni; assembly: GCF_002288905.1. Taxonomy (NCBI): domain Eukaryota; kingdom Metazoa; phylum Chordata; class Mammalia; order Carnivora; family Mustelidae; genus Enhydra; species Enhydra lutris. The sequence goes on along the minus strand of NW_019154101.1, from coordinate 29,138,553 downwards.
TTCACCTCAGGTTGTGATCTCAGAGTCCTGTGATCGAGCCCCACATCCGGCTCTCTGCTCAGCAGGGAGCCTGCGTCCCCCCTCTCTCTGCCTGCCTCTCTGCCCACTTGTGATATCACTCTCTCTCTCTGTCAAATAAAATAAAGTCTTTAAAAAAAAAAAAAAAAAGAACCAATGCTTGGGGTACCTGGGTGGCTAAGTCAGTTAAGCAGTCTACTCTTGATTTTGGCTCAGGTCATGATCTCAAGGTCACGGGATCCAGCCCGGTATTAGGTTCTGTGCTCAGTGGGGAATCTGCTTGAGATTCTCTCCCTCTGCCCCTTCCCCTGCCTGGGTCCTCTCTTTCTCTAAAAATAAGTAAATAAATCTTTAAAAAAAAGAACCAATGCTTGAGTCATTCTTTGTTCTAATAATTACTTCATAGCTATAATTTTAACTTCTATTCTGTAAAATACAAGATGAAATACTGAGTTTTATAAGTTTTGGTTACATTTTTTAAAATAAGAGAATCAAGCCTTTTGTTTGCTCTGTACATGGCATTTGTTCTCTATTTTAAGCTGACTTACTTTAAGTGAGATTTTTCCAGGACAAATTATTCTCCGATAATGAAAACCTGCTGTCCTGTAAACCATTAGGTCTACACTGTGGAAGAAACTGTAAAGAACAAATTGAGTAAGACATGATTCCTATGCTAAGGAAGCGTACAATTCAGCCAATGTATATCACAGTGCCTCGTTTTCTTATCTATTTCATGACATGCACACTATTTTGAGAAGGAAATCAAGGATTTTTTTTTCCTTAATGCCTTTTCCTTATTTCCATCATGGCTAGTAGTTCCAAGACTGTGGAGACAGTGAGTTTAATGATTACAAATGAGTTTAATGATTATAAATTTGAGGTGGAATTTTCAGTACTTTATTAGACAAAAGCTGCTTCTGTTTTTTTATTTGTATTATATAAAGATACTTGTCTATTATTACTGCTATTTGATGGAAAGACAATGTTTATTGCCATCTGAGATTTTTCCCCCAAATAATGATGATATAAATTCAGAATGAAGTTGGCTTTTCTGAAGTTTTATTATGATGTTTGAATATGTAGAGTACATTTGAAGATTTTTCCCTCATATTGCTCTGTTGAGTTCCTTTTTTCTTTTAGAACTTGTGGGAAAGAAAAAGAGACTTCTGTTATAGCATTAAAATAATTTAGCTTTTTATCTGTAAGAATGGAAATAAAAGGGGGCACTTTGGTGGCTTAGTCAGTTGAGTGTCCAGCTCTTGATTTTGGCTCAAATCATGATCTAGGGATCATGAGATCAAGCCCTGCATTGGGCTCCAAGCTCAGTAGGGAGTCTTCTTGAGATTCTCTGTCCCTTCCCCTCTGCTCCTCCCCCCACTGCTGGTGTGTGGTCTTTCTCTCTTCAGATAAATAAGAATCTTTAAAAAGAAAGGAAAAATTCTGAATGTCTATGACAAAGATGAGTTGTTACTTATATACACAGCTTAGCCAAGGTAGTTTCAGAAATGATCTTCCTACATTACATGATTATCAGTGCCTTGTATGTAAAATACATTACTAGCCAGGATTTTATTGTTATTAGTAGCAATTCTACTCACTACAAAAGCTGTCAAGACATATTTATTTTATTTATCATCATAATTTCTCTCTTCCCTTCCTCCTCCGTCTTAATACCTATGAGAACAGAGATATTTGTGCAGGTGAAGAGTAGTCATAATCTATGTGTATCATAACTGTAATTTCTAAATAAGAAATTATGCTTGTTGTCTTGCTCAAAGAATGATCTTTAATTTGATCTTTAGAATCGCAGTTAGGACTTAGGACCTCAATGTGAGGACTAGACAGGCTGGTCTGCTTTCTGTTTAAAATGAAGTTTGCTAAAGTTAACAAAATCAGAAAGATCATGATCCAGGAAAAATACATCAAGTTTGCAGTTTCTTTCTTTTATCCTTTTTTTTTTTTTTAAGATTTATTTGTTTATTTTAGAAAGCGAGAGAGCAGGCATGCATGTGCAGGTGGGAGAGAGGGGAAGAGGGAGAGAGAAGGTCTCAAGCAGACTCTGTGCCTGCTCACGGAGCCCAAGGTGAGGCTCGATCTCACCACCCTGAGATCATGATCTGAGCCGAAACCAAGAGTCAGATGCTTAACCCAGTGGCTCACTCAAGCATCCCACCAAGTTTGCAGTTTCTGAATGAGACTAAGAAAAATAAATGTAAAAAACAGACATCACATTAAGTATTTTTTTTAAGATGAGACTGTGTGTATACACCTTTTAGTGGTAAAAGAAGACTCCAAGGAAGACCAAAGAAAGCTTCATTGCTCTTTCCATTAACTTGGTGACCATTTGTGTCCTAAACTCAGAAGGATTATTCTCCTTCCTGGCCTTCAAGACTTGATATTCAACCCAAATGTGACTCCTTAGTCATTCTGAGCAGAGTAAAATTTTTTCTTAACCCCACATTTTGCAGACTATCTGGGAGAGTGCTGTCCCCCAAATATCTCCCTCTATAAATCCTAACTGATGGGCAGATAAGACCTTCTTCTCTCTCACACCTGCTGTCCTGGCTGTTCACCTGCCCATGGGGCTCCCTTCAGTCTAAGTCTTGGAAGGGCCACTTGACATCCTCCATTCCTCTTTCTAGATTCTGGTCATGACACCTGTCCAGCATCACAGATGCAACATTATTTTGAGACTCTCTAGGGCTTCTTCTTTATCCTTCCCTAGAACTGCTGCCCCCTTGTCTGTCTTTGCTATGAACAAAACTGGCCTTGGCCACAAGAGAAGCATTCTTTCAGTGAAGGAGAGATGACTCCTTTGTATTTCTGCCTTTAGTAGAATACTAAAAAACAGAAGAAAAAAAAAGTCTGTCTCAAGGGTATACACTTTAAACTTAACCTGCTGTCTTCTAGCAGATGGAACAGAGGACCGAAGTCGATTTTTCCATTTCTACCATTTTGTCCCATGAAAATCTGAGCTAGTCAGGATGCAGATCTCCTGGCAGATGCGCTTCTCCTTCTTCCTGATCCACCACTCACCCCCTGCGAGGGAGCAACATTTCACACCTTTCAGTTCAACAGAAGGAACCCCAATTCCCTATCCTGATTCCCCAGCCCCATTTTCAACAATCACAGTAGTTCAATCTTCTAGTAAAAGGGAAATTAATTTCCTCACCATGATGATCCCTGGCCTAGAGGCTTATCCTCCTGGGGACACAAGCAAACCCCTTGTGTGATTTTTTTGGGGGGTAAACTTGTACATATTCTGCTGCTTATGTTAATGTGCATTTTGTACTTACTTTTTATAATTTTAATTTTTGAAATAAAAAATCTATAATGACTTTTAAAAAATTAGTACAGATTTTTATAATTCACCAATATATGTTAAATATTTTCTCATATCTAGAACTATGGTGTATGTTTGATTGGAACTCTTTTTTTGGTAGCTATTCGAAGCTATTCGAAGAAAAGAAAAGGAAAGGAAAAACGAGAAGCAGCAATAATTAGGTTGGCCAGCATCTTTGTCTTTGTTCTTCGTTCTGCTTTATGCTCCTTAATAGGTCATGTCTCCCAGTTGCCACACCCCCACAGCGGCTTGTCCCAGATGGCAGTGGGGGCTGGGGAGCAGGAATTACTCAACTTTGAAAGGTTTTCTCAACATATGGATGAATGGATGAGTGATCATGTGTTTACCTTACTATTTTTAGTGTTTTGTTTCTTAAGTTACATTACAGGGACCATAAAAAAGCTAGGCAGGCTTTGGCCTACAGATGTCTGTTACTAACTATTATTATATATAGGGTGAAAAACAGAAACAATATGGCAACTATGAATTCTGATTGGTGACACCACAGATCAAATCACTCTCTACTCTGAAGCCTCCACTTTTTTCCATTTCAGAACAGATCACAACAAAAGAAAATGAAATACCAAGTCCTTTGTGTGGTCTACAAAGCCCTGAATGATTTCACTTCAACCTACTCTTCTCACTGTACGACTCTTTTCCTTTCTTCCGGCAATCTAGCCAGAAACATTAGCCTTCTTGCTCCTTCCTGAACATGCTGGTGTACTCTTATCTCAGGGCCTTTGTACTTACTCTTCTTCCAGCTTGGGTCTCCCTACCCCCGATACCCATGAGGCTTTCTTCCTCACTGGCTCAGATCACTGCTCAAACATGATCTTAGAGAGAGACTTTCCCCAACTCCCCTTCCTAACCCAGTTCCCCTTTTGTATTCCCGTAATAAGTTTTATTTTTTTTTATAGCACTTACCATCTTTTGTTATATGTTTGTATATTGTCTATGTTCTCAATCAGAACATGAATTTCATGAGTTTGGATTTTGTTGATGGCCTATATTCCCAGCACTTAGAAAAAGCACTGGGAAAAAGCAGGCACCAAACGAAGTAGATGTTGTCTGTGCCCCACCCTGTATCATTGAAGCCAAATCCCAGCTGCCAATATCTGTGTCTTCAGATTAGAGGATGCTTTCCAGAAACTGTAGAAGGTCATTTTGCCCATGTAGGCATCAGGCTTGAGGATTTACAACCCCAACCTCTGCCAAAGAGCAGCCTTCAATTGTTAATTCTCAGCATTTGCTGTACAAATATTATAGTTTCCTTGTCCTTCCATGGAGGTTCAGAGTAAGGAAATGGAGGGAGGACTTCTGGGACTGAAGTAACTCTCTTAACAACACACAGTTTATTGGCTTCCTTCCCTTCCTAGTATCGTTTCCCCACTCCCCTTCCTTCTTGCACGTCTCACATAAATATTTACCCTCAAATTCTTGTCTCAGGACCTGTTTGGAGCAACCCAAACGAAGATGATAAATATTTGTTATTGTTGAATGAATTATTCACAGTGGAATCTGGATATACATTTAGAAACAAGATAGAGAGGGGACCGTTGCAGCATAGTTTCACAGAAGGTAGAAAGTTAGCACAGCAACCAAGAGATGGGGCTACCACATCCTAGGGAGGAGACAAAATGATTGTATTATGGGGGAAAAAAAGAAAAGTAAAGAAAATGAGTTCTTGGTAGCATCTGAGAATCAGTGTCTGCAACTGGGGGCTCAGAAATCTCCAAGGCTAAACACAGAAACAAATACACGTAACGGTGACTTCATGGGTGTGAAGCCTAGGGGGTTGCACAGGGCTCTGGGTTCAGAATGGCCTTGCACTTGGTTTGAAGCTCTGCTGTTGTCATCTTCAAATTGTTAACAGGGTCTTTAAATTTTTTTTTTTTTAAACATGGAGTTCTGCGCTTTGACTTTGCATGGGTCCTCACAAATTATGTAGCCAACCTAAGGTGCACACCATAGTTTCTCATGATATTTGAGGAAGAGGAATAGAATATCGAGTGTTTGGCATGAGAAAAATGGATTTTATAGAGCTAGGTGGTAGAATTTCCTTCTGGTGGAAGTTGTAAGGATCTTCCCATAGTCTGCTTTAATTAAGAGTGCTCATTTCTTATTTCAGATAATTATAGCAGTCTTGAAAGCAGAAATAATTGATCTAGAAATATTTCATGATAGTGTTACTTGGTATAAATTATTAAAACATTTTTGGATAGGTGTAATGTGAATTACTACTTACAGGTTGATTTATATAGAGAAAAAATACAATTGATATGAGTTAGAAAAAGCACTATGGAATACTTACAAAATGAACATATTTGTCATCTCCATTGACCTATAGTATTTTGTTTTTGTGATGTGTGTCCTGTTTGCTGCTGGTGACTTTTTAAATGATCGTTCATCTGCCTTTCCAGTTGGAAGGCTGCCAAGAATTTTTGATATTTCTAGTCTGACAACTGGCCTATAAGATACTATTTTTAAAATATGCCATTTTGTTTAAATACTTAAAAAAATCTTTTGATATAAAAAAAGTTACTTGAGAAAAAAATAATTAGCCCTTGTGAGAAATTTTAGTTTGTGGATTTTTAAGCAGGGTGGCAAGTAAGTAAAGTATTGCAGCATTTTCCACTAACTAAAAACAGCTGTCATGTGATGATGGGTGTTGCATGTGCAGCTGACACCCACTTCAAAGAACAGGTGCTTGTAGATGTTTTAAAAAGAAAAAGCAGCTCTTGTACCAGTCTACAGCAGCCTTCAGGAAATGATGAGTGGGAGCAATGGGAAGAGTGGCTCAACGACAGCTTTGGGTCACTTATGGCACAGAGGTGCCTCAGGGCACCTGGGTGCTCACTGCACTCTCTCCTGGGTGAGTCTTCAATGTCAGAGTCTAAATTGCTGGAAGATAACATTTATTAAAAAGTAATGACTTTACATGTAAAAGAATGAAGTTGGACCCTTACCTTGCATCATATACAAAAGTTAGCTCAAAATGGATGAAAGATTTAAATCTAAGAGATAAAAACAATAAAACTTGTAGAAGAAACCAGGAAAAAGCTTCATGACATTGGATGTGGCACTGATTTCTTCTATAACATACCAAAAGGATAGGCCACAAAAGACGAAATAGATAAACCGGACTTCATCAACATTAAAAAGTTTCATGCATCCAAGAACACAACAGAGTGAAAGGGCAACCCACAGAAGATAGACATTTGCCAATCATATATCTGATAAGGAATTAAAATCCAGAATATATAAAGAACTCCTCTAACTTAACAACAACAAAAAGCTAATGATTCAATTCAAAACTGAGGAAAGGACCTGAATAGATTTTTCTCCAAAGAATATATATGAATGTCCAATTAACACTTGAAAAGATCATCAGCAAAACTAATCAATAGAGAAATGCAAATCAAAAACACAATAAGTAGCCCTGCTTATCCATTACTGTGGCTTTTATTAAAAATAAAAAACCAAGGACAAAACCTGTTGTGAAGGAAATGGCAAACTGGAATCATGCATTGCTAATGGGAATGTAAAATGGGATAGCCACTGTGGAAAACATTATAGCAAAAATGTTAAGTAGAAAAATTAAGTAAAATTATTGTCATCCAGCAATTCCACTTCTACGTATATGCTCAAAAGAATTGAAAGCAAAGACTCCAACAGATACTTGTACACCAATGCTCATAATTGCATTATTCCTTATAGCCAAAAGGTAGAAACAACCCAAATGCCCATAAACAGATAAATGAGTAAATGTAATGTGGTATAGACATGCAATGGAATGCTATCCAGCCTTAAAAAGGAGTGACATTGACACAGGCTACAATACGGATGAACACTGAAAATATTACGGTGGGTGAAGTAAGCCAGACACAAAAGAACCAATATCATATGATTGATTCCACTTAAAAGAGGGACCAGAAGAGGCAAATTCATAGAGACAGAAGTAGAATAGTGGTTACTAGAGGCTGGAGAAGGGGGGATTGGGGAGTTATTATTTAATGGGTACAGAATTTCTGTTTGGGATGATTAAAAAGTTCTGGAGATGGGTAACCCTGATGGTTGCACAACATTGTAAACATATTTGATGGCACAGAGGTGTGCACTTAAGCTTGGTTAAAAGGGCAAATTTTATGTTATGTACATTTTTATCACAGTTTTTAAAAAGAAATCTTTATATCAGTCAGAAAAATGTAATGATTTTTAAAAAAATTTTGTTAAAAATTAAAAAGAATAGTTTTTAGGGGTGCCTGGGTGGCTAGGTCTGTTAAGCGTCTGACTCTTGGTTTCCACTCAAATCATGGTTCTGGAATAGAGCCCCACGTGGGGCTCCGAGTTCAGCAGGGAGTTTGCTTGGGGTCCTCGTTGCCTTTCCCTCTGCCCTTCCCCCACCTCCCTTTCTCTCTAAAAAATGAAAAGTTTTTATTTTGTTTTTTTTATATTGAAGTAGAGTTGACACACAATATTACATTAGTTTCAGGTGTTACTGGGTTTTTTTTTTAAGTGATAACATGCATATGAATTTTAGGCAATAGAGAAAATTACCAAGTGGAAAGCAGCAGGTTTTCTGATTATCTTACATGATGATAAGTATGATTTAAGACATCTCTGTGCATCTCATTAAGATGGTTGAATGAATGAATGCGTGGACTGGCAGTTGTGTGGACTGGGATATGGAACATAATAAGCAATTTAATAAGAATGAGATCATACTATACATATATTTTAAAAATAGACGTGTTATATTTATTTAACATGACCTAAATATAACCCAGGGGGGAAAAACTACAATGAAACTGAATTATTGAAATTCAGATTTATTTATTTTACCGTAAGAAGGCAGTTAAGACTGGTTCCAACTTAGGTTGGATCAAATTTTTTTTTTTTAAAGATTTTATGTATTTATTTGACAGAGAGAGAGATCACAAGTGGGCAGAGAGGCAGACAGAGAGAGGGGGGAAGCAGGCTCCCTGCCGAGTAGAGAGTCTGATGCGGGGCTTGATGTGGGGGCTCAATCCCAGGAACCTGAGATCATGGCCTGGGCCGAAGGCAGAGGCTTAATCCCTGAGCCACCCAGGCGCCCCTGGATCAAATTTTTTTTTTTTTTTTTTTAAGCCACATGCCTTAATTTCGGACAACAGGTGAACTGACTTCGTGCAATGAAAGAAAGGTGATTAGCACACTTATTACCTCCATCTCCACTACACCAGTCTCCCAAGTTCTGTTACTTCTACTATTTTTATTTTATTGGAGTTTAGATCATTTATACTCTATTCTGAAAAATACAGTCCCCTAAATTGTTTAGTTTTAAGTTTATATCTAAATGGGGTGTGTGCCTGGATGGCTCAGTCTTAAGGTTCAGCTTCTGCCTTCAGCTCAGGTCATGATCTCAGGCTCCTGGGATCGAGTCCTGCACGGGGCTCCTTCCTTAGTGGGGAGTCTGCTTCTCCCTCTCCCTCTGCCTGCCATTCTCCCTGCTTGTGCTCTGTCTCTCTGTCTCTCTGTCAAATGAACGAACAAATGAATAAAACCTTTGAGAAAATAAATGGGCTTAGTGATCACCAGTCTTTTCCCTCTTATTTCTCTTGTTGAGACTTGGGTTTTGATTCACTGCAAAGTTGGTTAGCTTTCATTGTTAAAGAGGGTTTTTCAGGATAAGCTCTAGTCCCTGAAGGCCTTCTTACTGAAGAATGCCTGTATCTCTATATTTGAACATCAAACTAGCAAAGTACGATATTCTTGAGTCATATTCTTCCTCTGCAGAGCACTGTAAGCACTGTTCTACTGCCTTGTGGTGTCGAATATTGCTGAGAAGATAACCAGAGGCCTGACTGATACACCCCTCCTTTCCCCAGTAGATGACTTCTTTCTTCTGCTTGGATTCCAGAAGAAGTCTACCTTTGGCTTTGAAGTTCAATAACTTAGCCTGTATATGTTCCATTGTGGGCAATCTGCATCAACCTTTTCTAGTACATGGTATATTCCATTTGACCTGCAGAATTAGCTATTCCTTCATTTCAGAAGAATATTACTGAATTATGTTTTAAAATAAGTTTTTCATGAGGTTTGTTGAGGTGGTATTTCAGGGACCAAATTATATGTTGGATAAATTCTTCTTTGTCCTCTATTTCCCTATCATTTTAATTTCTTTCTTTATATTTTGGATTCACAAGGAATATTTCAAGCTTTTTTCATTCAAATATCAGATAACTCGATACTAATATGTATATATGTCTATCCATGCATATATACTTAAATAATCCCATTTGTTGCAGCCTATAGATTATAAAAATCTTTAACAGTATAATTTTATTCTCAATTTATTTCATTGCTTGAGAGCAGGAGTCAACATGCTTTTTCTCTAAAGGATCAGAGGGTAAATATTTTAGGCTTTATGAGCCACGTATCATTTCTGTCACATATTCTTCGTTTTTTGTTTTTATAATTCTTCATAAATGTAAAAACCAATCTTAAATTGCGGGTAAAGGCCAAACAAAAAGAGTTGTAATCTGTAGACTCCTGGTCTTACAATCACTTTATCATCTCATTCTTTTTTTTATTAGCTTGGCCTTCTGTTCTTCTTATTGAATCTGTACACTTATTACATTTTTTCATATAATAAAGTGCTTGAGAAATCTGCCTCTGTTTGTTATTTTATTTTTCAAAAAAGTTTCTTCACCTAATTTTGCTGCTAAAATATTCTCCTCCCTCCCACTATCCCTCCCTGTTCTCCGTTTTCTTCCCTCCCTTCCTTCCTCCTTCCTTCCTTCCTTCCTTCCTTCCTTCCTGTGTTTGTCTAATTGCTATGACATTTTCGCCTTCCTGTTCATGTTTTAGTTAGATGGCTTAGTTCAAACACTCTGCCTTTTATAATACAGTGTGGGTGTGTTCTCCCTAATTCTCTTCCTACTTACCTCTGGAACTATTTATTATTTCCCCTCTGGACTAATATTTGAGAGTAGTTTTATTCTTTTAAACCACTTTTCAAAGAGGTAAGGGAAAAGAAATAACGAACTTAATCTGGGCTCATGCAGCCCTTACTGGGAAATCTTGTTCTGTAGCCTTTTTAGTGTTTGAAATGTCTTGTCCTGTAACTCCATCCATTTAGCCAGAAGCATAGCCCATGTATGGGTTTTGGGCCCACCCTAAGACGGCATAGTACCCTGCAGGGTGACAGCTACTGATAGCCTTCTGCCTCAGTCGAACTTCCAGTTTAATTGTAGGGGCTTCTACTTTTGAGGAATTTCTCTAGACTTTTCCCATAGCTATCAGTGGGTACCCTAATGCTGTTCTGCAGGACTTTTAGCTCCTTGCTGATTATGCCTGGGGGAAGATTTAGAAGCTATGCAGTGTCATGTTGTGCCCCATCCCAAAGTTTTGTCCTCTTCCTCATCCCTTTTCTAACTTTATAGTTCAATTTTATTTGCTATGTTTGGAAGAGACATTCTACAGTCCTGCTTTATTCCATAATTTTCCCTCAGAAGTCCTTTAAAAAAAATCTTCACAGTAAAATTCCTAGATGATCTACACACCAACATAATGCTAACTGGTGTAGGTTAATTATAAAAGCTATGATATTTTAAATCAAATAACTAGTATAATACTCCAATACCAGTACCAGACTATGAGGTACTGAAGAAATGAAAACACACACATGGAATGGCAGGATTGGAAATGATCCCTCAAAGGTCACATTTTGAGCGTATCGGCTCTGGGACAGTGGGTGAATAGTGTTTTCAGTCTGCTATAGAGAGTGGATTCATCTGGCTACACGTGCGTGCGCGCGCGCACACACAATCACGCACACACACACACACACACACACACACACACACACACACCCTCCTCAACAGCAAACGCAGTATATACCATGAGACAGTCTGATAGCTGTTCTCAGTAAAGAGAGAATTCCAATGTCTGGAGAGAATGGCAATGGCTAAGGCTTCCTGTAAGAAAGTGAATGTGATCTGAATCTTAAAGGAAGCATAGAACTCATGTCCCTTTCCTAATTTTTAAGTAAAAAAAAAATTATTCTTAGCTTCAAATTGCTCTATTTTAAACATACCATGATTCTAGACCAAAATGACATAGGTCATGCTTTCAGAAATATTGTGGGGCAAAATCAGCAGCTTTATGATGAAGTAGAAGTGAGTCAAACACATTGGTTTCATGTATATCTTCATCTGAAGGACTACCTTGAAATTAAAGACATGGGAAAAATCATTCACAGCTTTCCCTAGTACTATGTTTTATAATCTCCAACCTTGTTTTCTTCTACTAGTCAAAAGTATTGCAATTTTAGGCATTTTGTGGAAGAACAATCACTAATAGACAAATTGTGAATCCTTAGCTATAAAACTATTATTAAATTTTAAATTTATTTGGAAGAAAATCTGAATTAGACTTGCCAAGAAATTCTAAGAAATGAAAAGCAATGAGAGAGATTTGTCCCATTAGTTTTAAGAAGTAACATTAAGTCACTATAATTAAAATAATGTGGAATTGGTGGGGCGCCTGGGTGGCTCAGTGGGTTAAAGCCTCTGCCTTCGGCTCAGGTCATGATCCCAGGGTCCTGGGATCGAGCCCCGCATCAGGCTCTCTGCTCAGAGGGGAGCCTGCTTCCTCCTCTCTCTGCCTGCCTCTCTGCCTTGTGATCTCAGTCTGTCAAATAAATAAATGAAAAAAAATCTTAAAAAAAAAATGTGGAATTGGTATAGGAATGATCAGAGCAATAGTTTGAAGAGTCCATAAACACTACCAGAATGTAGTATGTGGGGGCACGTGTGTGGTCCAGTCAGTTAAGGGTCTGCCTTTGGCTCAGGTCATCATCTGAGGGTCCTGGGATTCAGTCCTCCAATCAGGCTCTCCCTCTGCCCCTCTCCCTTGCTTGTGCTCTCTCTCTTTCTCTCTGTCACACACACTCTCTCTCTCAAAAATATAAACAAAATCTTAAAAAAAAAAAGAGCGTAGTATATGAACTAAGTGGTAGTTCAAGTCACTGCGGGAAAGGATAGTAATTCAATAAATGGTGTTATAGCAAATGGCTAATTATTTGAGAAAGAAAATATAAAATGTATATTATATATATACTTTTATATAGGGATCTCTATGTATGTGTATATTCCTACCTCCAGGAAGGTCCAAAAACAGATCTCAGGGATAATAACTTCTTAAATATTAAAACTAAAACCTTTAAGTGCCAGAGAATAACTTAAAATCTTTACAATCTCTGGTAGGATGAGCATTTCTAAAATTGGTGCCAAACGTAGCAGATTAAATTACATAAAAAATGAAAACAAATAAAGGTTTGTTTGTTTCTTTGTTTTTTTTTTGGTAAAAACATTAAAAACTAAAAATCAAAAGAAAAAAGACTAATGAAAATACTGCTATTTTTATAGTAAAGGACTATTACATAAACAGTACACAGAAATAAATAGTAAAATATGTCCCATATAAAAGTGATTAAATATGTGAATAGGCCTTCACAGGATAAGAATATAAAATGAAAGACAAATATATTTTTAAATTTGGGTATCATTAGTAGGCAAAGAAATTTTAGGTTTTGAAAGGCTAGCGAGATGTCATTTAAAGAAAAACAGCAACAAAGGGACAAAGATGGATTTTTATTTGCTGGCAAGTTTCATTCACTTGACAGAAGCACTGTGGCAAGTGGTAAAAATATCTAAAACCTTGACCAAGTGATTCCACTTCCAGAATTTTATCTTAACTATATCTGTGCATAGGAATCTTCATAGCACTATTGCTCATATTAGTAAAAAAAAAATTGTAAGCAATCGTATGTTCAGTTAACTAAATTATTGTGTATTCATATAATAGAATGCCACATGGCCTTTTAAGGTGATATTATACAAGAATATTTAATGACATGAAGAAATGTCTATTACAGAAGTAAAACGCAAATAACAAATATTGCATACACTTTAGAACAGTTCCATTTTTTTCCCCACAGGCCTGTGCTTTTCTCAGTGCTGGCATTTCTGGAGAATTTTTTTTGACTGTTTTTCTTTTCCTTTGTACTTTCTAAAATTTTCTACCATAAACTCTTATAATGAGAAAAATGTTAAATTTTTTGATAGTGTCAGAAGTTTTTTGCCAGTAAGTGTCTCCTGAGGGAACCGCCCTGATAACGTTTTGTGGTTTTGATATAATAACATCTGCTTTCCAAAGTGAATTTAATCCTGATGTAGTGTCAGTAGAGTTCCTTAATCAGAAAGACCAAATTGCTTTGTTCTCCTGCAACACTGCAAAATTGTTTTTGCAATCGGGCTGAAAAACAGCACTTAAAAATGGTGTGCATTGGAAATATGATGGTAGTGTTCAGTGGATGTTTGTTATTTAATTTACCCCTAATAGCCATAAAGGAGAGGCAGAACAGTGAGCGTTTGGACAGGCTAGATTAGAAATCCGAAGACCCAGGTTCTAGTTCCATTTGTTCAACCAGCTTGAGGTGTGCTTTAGAGCTAATGAGATAATAATAATAATTGCTCGTATTATTATTATTAAGCTCTTGATTACTACAGATTACTTTCTGCAGCACTTTATTCTCTCTAATTCTCATAGCTTCTTTCTCAGGGTACTGAGTCTTCCTATTTTCCTGATGAAGAGAGAAACTGGGGTTCTGAGAGCGTGCTGACTGGTACCCAACTTCAAGAGCAAGCTGCAATGGTCGTTCCAGTTCGTTTCATTCACTAAAGCCCTTTTGCCCCAGTAAACATCAATGAAAGGTAGTAGCTTTGGTTTACTTTGGAGATAGTGGCTGGCAGAGAAAAGCTCAGTAACTTGTGTTGACCCAGACCTTTCATAGACCAGAGTTATTTATATATGACCAAAACCTGTCATAATTCTATTCGGCAAATACTGAATAAATGCCTCTACGTGCTGTGTACCATGTTAATTATGGCAGAAATGCTTCTTGCTTTATAAAGGCTTAAAATCCAGAGTTCTGTGTTTGGCTCCCAGGCCCTTCACTTACTAGCTGTGTGGACCTTGGGCTCTGACTTCTGTGTATCCTCGCTTCTTCATCTATAAAATGGGAACAATAAGAATACCAGCCTCAGAACGTCTTAAGAGGACTGAAAAATTACAAGTGATTCAACATTATTGAAATAGTGTTTGGTACTTACTAAAATACTAATACATATTTTTGAAGAATTCATAAACAAGCAGTCTGGTGCCTAATTAAGTAATGTTGATAGTGTTCACTGGTAGAACTACCAGCCTACTTTGAACTTTGTGCATGTGTCGTTCCTTCTAGTTACCTCTAATTCTCTTGAGCAATGCTGCTGTGTATATATTGAACTAACTGATGCCTTTTTTACTACCTGGTCCTCTGCTTAATTACAGAATCTGAAAAATAGGATCAGTAATATTACCAAACTCATCAGTTCATTGGCTAGGTTGAAGGTATTTGAAAAGACTTTGTATTAAAAATGCATGTTTATTACCAGTATGGATCAGTTGTTTTCTCAGTAGCTTTCTTTAAATATAGAGGTTTAAGAGAAAATAAAAGGACTAAAAATCATAATTAGGGTCAAAGATAGAATTAACTCTCACAACACGATAGTTCGTAAGTGTCTGAGACATTTTTTTAAATATGTTTCAGACATACAAGACAATGTGAATATATGTTTCTTTAAAATCTTACAGCATTCTGGACTAGGTAGTAGCTTAAGTCTTGTTTTAGTATTTTAATACACTTGGACTTCAGCCTTTTAATGAGTTCGTGACATCATACGAAGTTCTGATTAGTATCCCTACCTAGGTTGGCAGGTACAAAGAATATACTCATACATTCATAAAGTCAGAAAAGACAGTCCCATCTCACAAATAGTAAAAGAATTATTAAACAAACCAACATGAGGAAACAGAAGAGTAAGTGATCTGGTTGAGCACATGGTGTAAATTAGTAGCAGTGCTGGTTAATTAAATAATGAAATTCTTGGCAAAGTAGTTTAGCTTTCTGCCCACTAAGACAGATTAGATTGTTAAAATAGGTGTGTAGAAATGCACATTCCCCTCTCAGTGTGGTTTATTTTTCAATGAATTCACTTCAGTATAAAAAGAAAATCAAACAACCAAGTATGGTGTGCCAAGTACCATGGAAGATGTAGAGAAGTACAGGAGAACAAGGACCAAGCTCGGGGGGTAAACTGGTCTTTGGAGGATATAATTTTGCTATTCTTTAGAGCATTTCAGGTTATTTCCTTTTTCACAAATGACCAGGCATTAAAAATATATATAAATTCAGTTACTCAATGGAGAGCTCAGTTGCATCTAATCTACCCATCACACGAACGCATTTATTAATGAACAAATGTATTCAGGATACTTGAGGTGGTTAGTGTTTCAGATGATTTTCAGCCTCAGGCCAGGCCATTTTCACTTAAATGTAACCATAGTCATGCACGTGTCAAAACCTCATTTACTCTGAATCTGATACTGGTTTGGAAGTAGGTTAATACTTGTTTAAGTATAGACAGTGAGAATATCTCATAGATTTTTCCTTCCGTACTGTTCTCTCTTCCTTCGCTTATCTTTAAGTGCTCGGTGTTTGAATACATTGTTTTAATATATATTTTGAAAATTCTACTTTATAGCTAATTTACAATTTAAAAAAATCTTTTTATCCTTTCAAATAATGATCTAGAATGGAAACTCCAAATACATCCTGTATTACAAAAGTATAACCAAGTCTCATGTTAGACTTGAAAGGCCCAGAGTATTTAATCTTATTTACATTAAACAATGGAATAAAAATCCAACAAAGCCTCAAAGGTTTTAAAAAATTGTTTTTGGAAATAAAAAAACTTAATTTAAGCAGTAAAGATAATTATCATGCTTAAAAAAAATAAGTAGCAGTGAATCACCAAGGACCATTTTACTATGAGTCATAATGATATGTGGTCAGAGTCTTTGGTAGGTTTGCTTTTTTTTTTTTAAAGAATACCCTTTGGTGGTTTTCTTCTGCCTCCGGATTTTTCATAATTTGGCATTGCTTTCTGGGGCTGGGACTTTTCATCTCTAGAAGATTCACTACGCTATAAATACAGTTCTTGTGGTTCACATGGTACAACAGAGTTGTTCATACAGTCCCTTTCAGTGTCACCTACTCAGCTCCTTTCTCCACCCCATCCTGTCGCATGTGCAGACACGTAAAACATTCAGTTGGTAAACAGGATGGCTTAAGGTGAAAGGTGAGAAGGGAAAAGGATCATATGAAGGTTTTTAAGGGTAGACGCATTACATTTTTGTATCCCACTTTGTGACTAATGTACTCTGCCTGTAATAGAACATTCATAATTATTTGTTGATAGAGGGAATGAAGGGATAAAAGAGTGATCTTTGAGTATAGTTTGCAACCTTTTTCAACTGTATTTGGGAAAGCGATTTAATTGAAACAACATTATAAATAAGGACACTGGAATAATAATAACCTATGTTAATGGTACTTTATAAAACATAAAACACTTTCACATAATTTATCTCATTTGAACTTCACAAAACTCTTGTTAAGGAGGCAGATGTTATTATAGTTGGAAAATATAAGGTACAGGATCAAAGATGACAGTGTTTTCCTTCAATATCTCACTAACAAAGCACCAACTTCTGGGAGTGTCTGTCCTCTGGATAGCATATCATTAGTTGTGGTCATTGTGGTGAGCAGCAAACCATTCCAAAGATTAGAATTACACCAGTTTAGGGATGAAATAATTAGTCTAACCAGTAGCCTTTATGTAAACATGGACTCAGTGGCGGGGACTGAGATGGGATAGAAGCTTATAAACTAATATTAGGCAACAATAAATATTTAATGAGGACTTACTACATGCCAGGCACTTCGATAAGCTCCTTCTCATACATTTTCTCCATTTTGCAAATGAGGAAATTGAGGCTCTTAGATATTGAGCAACTTTTCCAAGGCCACATAGCAAGTACGTGCCAGGGATGAAATTCTAATATCTAAAAAGTATGATAAAAGTTTTGTCTTAAAGAGTTTAAATTTTGTTGGAGGAAAAACTAATGCATTACATGTACCAACTAGATAGCACAGAACAGACTCAGTTGTCCAAATTAATAATTCAAACAGTGCTGATGGCATGAGCTAGAGTGGCTCAGTTTTTAGGCAAAGTAGGAAACTTGAGCTGACCCTTGAAGGGTGAGTAGGTTACATGTAAGCAAAAGGTGTTTCAGGCAAAGTAAAGTGCATCGGTAAATTGCCAATTGAGAGGTGAGCAAAGCAGAGTCAAGGGACAATAAAAAGTCTGGGACCATTTTCACAGTCATTAACAACTGCCATCTTATATGATTTAGGGCACGGTGCTAGCAATATCAGCAAATTTGGAGGCCTTAGACACCTGATACAAGGAGTCAGAGGGGGCGATCAAGGACTGTGGTGGTTGATAATAGTTTCATGGAGGAGCTGAATCTTCAGCTCAATTCTTTATTTTTTTTTTAAGATTTTATTTATTTGACAGAATGAGAGAGTACAAATAGGGGGAGTGGCAGAAGGAGAGGGAGAAGCAGGCTCTTTGCTGAGCAGGGAGCCCAATGTGATCCCAGGACCCTGGAACCATGACCTGAACCCAGATGCTCAACAGACTGAGCCACCCAGGCGCCCCTCTTCAGCTCAATTCTAACAAAATCTTAGCACTTAGATATACATAGAGGAAGAGAGTGAGGCCAGGAGAATGCTCTTGGGAAAAACATGCTGGGTTTAGGTGTGTTTTGGTAAAGAGCAGCATCGTGATGGGCCTCAGGTGCCAGGGTGAAGTGTTTGTGCTTTTTCAGTCAAAATGTAGGACCATTAAGAGTTTGGAGTTTCCAGTCAGGAAAGACAGATGTAGATAAGACTTTGTTTAAAAAAAAAAAAAAAAAAAAATTAGCCATGTAGTTGTTTATAAAACTGACCAGAGGAGAAGAGAAATAGTAGGTTTAGAACCGCATTTCCTGTCCATAAAAGAGGACGCTGAAAGATTACACCAGGGCCCTCAGAGGCCAGGCAGGTAATGCCCGTGATCGTGAGGAGCTGGTGGTGGGGAATGGTGGGGTCTGTGAAGAGCGAAGAGCACAGTCCCTACCTTCCACATTCCATAGTTTCTATTTGTTCACACTCCAGCGTTTAGGAAATGGGGCTGTGTCTTACCATTCTAGATCACCATCAGTGAGGGGGCGGTTGTAATGTCATCGTCATTGCCTGTACATGCCTGAACTTGGTCATGGC
This sequence comes from Enhydra lutris kenyoni, assembly GCF_002288905.1. Taxonomy (NCBI): domain Eukaryota; kingdom Metazoa; phylum Chordata; class Mammalia; order Carnivora; family Mustelidae; genus Enhydra; species Enhydra lutris. Next base: position 29,119,939 of record NW_019154101.1, on the reverse strand, counting down.
TCTTTGTATCACGGCCGATTCCATTTAGTTACATGCATTATTGATACTACATGTGTTGATTTTAATTGTCATACGTCCTCTAAAAGGGTATGCTCTTATTCGGCATTGAAGATCAAGGTAAGTAGGTACCCCCCAAAGGGCATGCCAACAGAGCAGTGGGGCATAAGGGTGGGGTTAGCTGCATCCACTCTTTACTGCTTCCGTAACAAGTTTACACAAACTTAGTGGTTTAAAACACAAATTTATTATCTTATATCTCTGTACATTAGAAGTCTGGCACAGGTTTTATCAGGCTCAAGTTAAGGTGTCTGTTAGGCCATACTCCTTTCTGGAGACTCCAGGGGAGAATGAGGCGCCAAGTTCAGGGACTCCTCATATTCCTTAGCTCATGGTCCTCTTCCTCATCTTCAACAGCAGCGGCAGGGGGTTGACTCCTCCAATCACAGTTCTCTAACTCTCCTGTGTATTTCATACATCCCCCTCTGATGCTGACCTAGTTGGGAAAGGTTCCTGCTTTTAAGGACTCGTGTGATTAGGTTGGGTTGGCCTAGATAATCTTCCCTTCTCGAGGTCCTTAACATTAATCTTTACATCTGTAAAGTCCTCCTTTTCCATGTAAACTAACATACAGTGTCCAAGGATTAAGATTTGGACAACAGTGGAGGCCATTATTCCACTTACTGCATTGGTAATGACTGGAAAAATTCATCTTTTGAGAAATGACCGGAGCTCCAGATTTTCTCGCAAAGTAGCAACCAAGAGTTTATGAGACCCAGAAAATGAAGTTATCATAAAGTAGATGCCACTGTAATTTTTTGTACTGAGAAATAGTACACAGAAGATTTTATTCCAAGCCAACCAGTGTAACTAAATGAAGGAAAAATTGCCTAATCCCTCAGAATAAATATAAAATATTTCAAAACCAAGCAGCTTTCCTGATAGAGGTTTGGAATATCAGAGGGATAACAGACTGTTTAAAATCTAGACTGCATAACTTCTCACTGTTTTGGTGTCTGAATTAGTTGGGCATTTTTTGCCCAGTTCAACCTGGATTTGTTAGAACTGTGTTGTCCTCTCTTTGCCCCTTGACCTCTTTCTAGTATAAAAGAACAAGACAAGCTTCACAACTCAAGGTATGTGTTATTCCTGGGCGAGAATACGTTAGTGACAATTTCCAGTGTGGGTGGATTTGAGCTTCTGAAGGGTGAATATTTTCCAGTTTGCCTTTCTATCAACATCAAAGACTCTATTGTCATATCTGCCCCCATTTACTGCTTCTATCTTGTGCCTATTTTAAATGTTTTCAACCTTAAGATCTTTTACAAAGGTCTTGTTTCATATATTTAAGTTATAGTTAATTAAATGGAAGCTTTTTGAGTACCTACCTGTGTCAGAAAATATGCTATTCATTCATTCATTCATTCATTTTTGACTGATGTTAATCAAAGAATAACATAAATGAATGTAAAATTCAGCTGTAAGAGCTGTGAAGGAGAGATACATAGCATTACCAGCCTTTCTAAAAGGATTTGACCTAGTCTGGGAAGGAAGTGATGATTCACAGAGATTTAAAGGAACAGCAGGATTTGAATAGACAAAACTAGGGAGGTGCATAGTACTTGGCACACAGTAGGTCTCGAGAAAGAGAAATGGTGAGTAAGTGGTGTCCTGCTCATGTGCTGGAATCTCTGTTCAACTGTGATGCCAATTCTCTGGGAAACCCAAGTTTCTTCCGATTTCAAAGCATATCACCCTGGGATGACAGCTGACTGTGTCTTTTGACCCTTCTATAGTCTCTTTTAAAAACTGGTTTTTAAGGACCGTTAGCACCTGCTCCCTGGAAGAACGCCAGCTCTATTTGAGATCATGTGATAGGAGAGCCATGGCCTTTAGCTACACAGCAACCACACAAGTAGCTGTGGTTTGCCTTGTACAAAAGAAAAAAAAAAAAAAGAAAAAGAAATGATTCTACTTTAGAAACTGCCAGCCTCTGGAGTTGTTGTGACGCTGTCTGTCTTCATGTCTGGCTGTTTGGCTGTTTGTTCCCATGTGTCCTGTGACTCATGTTCTGTCTTGTCCCCTAACCATATGGTTTACAAAGGTGTAACTCCCTCATGGGAAAAAAAACATAATCACATGACCATTTTTAAAGTAGTGGAACTTAGGTTTTGAATCTGCTTGTAAGTGAAATGTTTTGTGGAATGTCTTTTGCTTAAAGAAATAAAACATAATCATGATAGATAATAAAGGTGTTTCCTTAGTGGTGGTGGATGGGCAGGAAGGCATGGAAAGGAGGCAGGACACAGGTTCTTATTTGGTGAAAGTCATTGCTAATATACTCACTGGGACCTGTTTGGGGAGATCCTTGCTTGCTTCATACATGAAGGTACAAAGCTCACCCCAAAAGGCATGGGGTTCTAGGTTTTACGGGTTGGGAAAGGGAAGGGGATGATTGTCCTCAACCAGCTGGTTGTCCTAATCAGCCACCTGGTCCAGCTGTGTTAATTCAACCATGGGCTAGCCCTCAGCACCCTCAGATTTTTCTTTTTTATTGAGTCTCAAAAGGATATGTAAGTTTTTGTCTTAATTCCTATGCTATGACATCACCATAGAAGCCAAAGTCTTTCTAGGTAGTCATCATAAATACTCTGGTCCAGTGCTTAACCTCTGTCTGTATCATGAGCAGAAAAAGGCTTTCCTAATACTAACAGCATCAATACATCGAGTGCATCCTGTGTGTCAAGTATGAGAGTTCCCCATCATGTTGTAATTCTCACAGCAATGCCATGAAGGAGTTACCATTTCCATTTTATAGAAGAAGCTGAAGTGTAATGGTATCTCTAGCTTAACACAATGCGCTTACCTAGGGATGTGTGTCTCTGTGTGGCTCTTTGTACATGCCAAGCAGTATTTCTGTTACTCAGGTTTTTGTCTTTTTTTTTTTTTTTTGCCATAGTCTAGTTCAACCATGATAAGAATCTGGAATGAATCATTTTTGCTGCTCTTTCCAGATCTCAGGCTAATTTTCCTTAGTTTCAACAATTAAGTAACCATTATAATATTCGAGTGATGGAGTTCAGAATAAATTTTCTTTTCTTCTTCCAGATGTGGCTGAAATTAAGTAAAAATAGGTGTGATTGTCTTTTTTTAATGCATCATTTGAATATAAAGATCTTCAAGGGTCACTGAGAGCTGGGATGTTCGAGTGAAACTTATCTGTGCTGACTTCCTGCGGATGGAATATTCTAAACGGAGCCACTGGTATTGACACTGTGATTATTTCTGAGGCTTGAAAATCCAGAGTGCAGAACCATAACAGTAGTAACAGACACAAGATGTGGAATATAGAAACACGAAGTTCAGGCTTTCACCAAATTCACAATTCATTTAGAACCCAGTCAATCTGGAGGCAATTATATTAAAAAAAAGAGAAAATGCACTAGGAGAGCTACCTCATGTGAAAGCAGTTGAAGTCATCTTTCTGTGGTATGGTTGCATACATAGAAACACATGAAAGCATTGGCCTGCATTAGGTGAACTTGCTCAGGGCATCTCTAGAGCCAGTCCAAGCAGCACATCCCTCTGTCTGCAGCCATGGGTAACTCGTGCAAGAAGTGTGTTGTGGTGTGTGGGGGGTACGACAAATCAGCTTGTGCCTTCCCAGCTCCCCTTGCTGAGGGGCTCCCCTGCTGGCCTCAAGGAAGGGTAAAGTAGATCTTCTGAAGTTGGCTAGGGAATACTCAGGCCTAAGCCTAAAGGTTAATTTGTAAAATATTAAAGACATTTATTAATATTATTTTGAACACAAACCTACCATTTTTTACTTTTTCCCCAATATTTGACTGTAGAAAGGTGCATTTCTTTTTGTAAGATCAACTACCAGGGTGCCTGGGTGGCTCAGTGGGTTAAGCCTCTGCCTTCGGCTCAGGTCATGATCTCAGGGTCCTGGGATTGAGTCCCGCATTGGGCTCTCTGCTCAGCAGGGAGCAGAGCCTCTCTGCCCCTCGCCTGCCTCTCTGCATACTTGCGATCTCTGTCTGTCAAATAAGTAAATAAAAATCTTTAAATCTTTAAATAAAGTAAATAAAACCCTTAAAAAAATTCCTCTAGAGCTTACATTCAAAGGCAGTTTGGTTCAATTCTTGCATTAATTGGCAGTAATTTTAAAGCCTCACTTGTCTTTTTGTAGAGGAGAGAGACTTCCAAGTTTGACTCAGAGTCATATACCAGTGTTGCCATTTAAAAAATGGGCTGTAATCAGCCACCACCTCATATTTATCCTGGGTAATCTCTGCTTTGACAACCGGGGTCAGCCACATAGATTTTCTTTTTTAGGGTTTTCTCGGTGAAATTTCCTGTATGTAATTTTTAGCAAAAGGTTCCTCTCAAGTTATAGTGATTTTACTCCCCATTATTTGATGATTACAGCATCTCCACCATGTTTATAAGATTTTTCATTAATTTTGATCTTTCCTTGGAGACCACGTCTTAAATTTGCAGCACAAATTTCGTTCTCAACAGATCAGGTAGAGTCAGGCTGAATTTCACAAACTGCTATTTCTTCCTTTCTTCCTACATTTTTGTCATTCTTCACCAAATTATGGTTTCCTACATTTGATTAACACTGTAAACACTACCTTTAAGGTTTTTTTCATGGCTATACCATCATAGATAAAATGTATTGATTGTCAGTTAATATTTATTTGGCACTTTTCTTCTAAGAGCTGAAGGGTTGAGGAGCAGGAAATATATATTCAGGAAATATTGCAGGAAATATATATATATATATATATATATTTCTTTCTTCTGAGAAGTTTCTTTGGTCATTGATTTTGAAAATCACCTTGCTTTACTATCTTTTTTAAATATATATTTTTTTATTTATTTGAGAGAGTGAGAGGGAGAAACTCCCTGCTGAGCAGAGAGCCTGATGTGGGGCTCAATCCCAGCAACCTGAGAATATGACCTGAGCTGAAGGCAGTTTCTTAACAGGCTGAGCCACCCAGGAACCCCAGGAAATGCTTTTTTTTTTTTTTTTTAAGATTTAATTATTTTATTTTTAGAGAGAGAGAGTAGGAGGGTAGGGCAGGGGGAGAGAGAGAGAGAAAGAGAGGGAATCTCAAGCAGACTCCCCGATGAGGACAGAGCCTAATGTGGAGCTCCATCTCATGACCCTGAGATCATGAACCTAAAATCATGACCTGAGCCAAAATCAAAAGTTGGACGATTAACTGACCGAGCCACACAGCCACCCCAGAAATGTTCATTTTAAGCCATCATACTTACTGAACTTAGCTGGCTATAAATTAGCTGGCTGAATATATCAAATGCATGAAAATACTCAATACTATTGTATATTTCCCTCACAGCAGGAAACAAGCTAACATCTTTGCTAATTACACTGAAGGGTCACCTTGAGTATTAGCCCAGTAGATAGTTTTAAGAATTTTGAGCCCTTGAAAGCATACCTTGTAGTCTAGGTTTGGTGAAGGAGAGTTCTTTATCTCTGAAGAATGTACTTACCACCAGTTTTTAGTTTATTCTTATATGAAATCTCTGGTTCATGGCAAAAGATGAGGAAATACAGTACTCTGAGAACTGACTTCAGTTGTAGTTGTTCGGGACACGAGAGCAGAATAAGGACATTTTAGGCAAGAGGATATTGGATAAAGAAAAATGTAAAAAGAGGTTTCATTATAATTCTAGATTCAAAAAAAAATAGAAAAGGAAATAATCAGCATGTTTCCCCTAGTCCATGCTGTGTGTCCCTCTCTAAGCCTGACAAGCCTAGCTTGCAGCACCCGTTTGTAGCATCTGTCACTGCCTCTGACTTCCCCTGGCATCTGGTATTTCAAACAATTTCTTTAAAAGAGCATAAACCATATTCTCTGCAGTTAATGACTATGCAAAAGTGGCTTTTTTTTTTTTTTTTTTTTTTTTAGTTTCTTTAAGTCTCTGCATTTTTTTTCTCTGTGCTAGGTCCTCCAGATAGTAGTTGTTTCAAGAATGTGCTATAAATCAGTCCTCTCATATGTCAAACCTTAAAAAGATAACCATCCGTACTCTGGATGGCCTTGCAGAAGATCTGATTATAATATTTCTTTACTGCTTCACTTTTATTTTTATTAGAAAAGTATTTGTGTATTTCTTCAAAGGGTAAAAAGTCTATATAGCAATAAAAATAGACATTTAATATGATATACAGTGACATTAGGAATAATTTCAGACAGCATCCAACACTAAGAGTATGCATGAAAGAAGGTAGTACAAGGAAATATGTGGAAGTCATGGTAATCTCATCATCTGTCAGAATAGTTTTCTTTGTTTTTGTTTGCTTGTTTGTTTTTCTCTTTAAGGAATTGATAATGGAGGAGAGAGAGAAACCAGAGTTTTAAAAAAGAGTTAGCAGTAGGTTAAGTAGATATACAGCTGTATTTGAGTAACTTTTTTTTTTTAAGAGATTTTATTTATTTATTTGAGAGAGAGAAAGAGAGCACAAGCAAGGGGGAGCAGGAGGCATAGAGAGGGAGAAGCCGGCTCTCTGCTGAGCAGGGAACCCAATGCGGGGCTCAATCCCAGAACCCTGGGATCATAACCTGAACCAAAGGCAGGCGCTTAACTGACTGAGCTACCCAGGTGCCCCTTAAATAAGTTTTTTTTGAACAAAATATGAAAAATCTCTGGCAATTGAGTAAAAAAATTGGGTAGCTGCATGTCCATTATGCAAATTCAAAAGGGACAAATAATTGTTTTGCAGACTATGGATACCTATTCTCAAAGCAAGACACAGCTTTAGAAAGAATAAAGAATAAATACTGTTTTGCAGTAATAAATCTTCAAGAGAGTTTTCAGCACATATAGGATCTGGAAATGAAATATTATTGGTGTACTATACAGTCCTTTGCTGAAATAGGTTTTTCCTGAAGTCAGAGAAACCCATTGAAGCTAGCTTAAGCAAAGGATGGATATACTACTTAACCACTCACCTATTGGTCACATCCACTTCATTTCCTGCCATCACAAAGGAGAGCTGTAATCAACATCTTTGTACATGTATTACACGGGCTATGAAACAGATTCCCAGCAGTGAGACTGTTAAGCTAAAAATACATGTATGTTTGAATTTCAATTTTAATAGATGCAATCAAAATATTTTCCCAAAGGGCATTAATAATTTACATTTGCAAATACAATTTCCCTGCATCCTCATCAGTAAGTAAGCATTGATATTTTCAAATATTAGTCTTGTATAACAGGATAAAATGAAAACTACAAAAAACTGCCAGAACTAATAAGTGAATCTATCAAGGTTGTAGAACACAAGGTCAATATACAAAAATAAATTCTCTTTTTACATTAGCAATAAACAAATTGAAAACATACAGATTACAATAGCATAAAAAGCATGAGATGCTTAGGGATACATCTAACAATATATACACAAAATCTGTATCATGAAAACTGTAAGACATTGTCCTTAAATTGGTCTATACAGCCAATACAATCCCAGACAAAATATTTACCTGGTGGTAGTGGCCATATTTAAATCATTAAAAGTAACTTATCGGAGGAGTCAAGATGGCGGAGAAGTGGCGGGCTGAGACTACTTCGGGTAGCGGGAGATCGGCTAGATAGCTTGTCTAAAGATTGCAAACACCTACAAATCCAACGGGAGATCGAAGAGAAGAAGAACAGCAACTCTAGAAACAGAAAATCAACCACTTTCTGAAAGGTAGGACGGGCGGAGAGGTGAGTCCAAGGCGACGGGAGGATGGACCGCGGGGGGAGGGGCCGGCTCCCGGCAAGCGGCGGAGCAACGGAGCACAAAATCGGGACTTTTAAAAGTCTGTTCCGCTGAGGGACATCGCTCCAGAGGCTTAACCGGGGTGAAGCCCACGCAGGGTCAGCGTGGCCTCAGGTCCCGCAGGGTCACAGAAGGATCGGGGGCGTCTGAGTGTCGCAGAGCTTACAGGTATTAGAACGGGGAGGCCGGCTACCGAGACAGAGCCGAGGAGTGACTCTCAACTCGGGGTTACCTTGAACCGGTCGCAGGTTCGGTCAGCTCGGAGCGCGGCCGGAGGCAGGGTGACGGGAGTAAATCGGCGCTGTTCTCTGGGGGCGCGCTGAGGAGTGGGGCCCCGGGCTCTCGGCTCCTCCGGGCCGGAGACTGGGAGGCCGCCATCTTCATTCCCGCCCTCCGGAACTCTACGGAAAGCGCTCAGGGAACAAAAGCTCCCGAAAGCAAACCCGAGCGGATTACTCAGCCCGGCCCCTGGTAAGGGCGGTGCAACTCCGCCCGGGGCAAAGACACTTGAGAATCACTACAACAGGCCCCTCCCCGAGAAGATCAACAAGAAGCCCAGCCAGGATCAAGTTCACCTACCAAGGAGGACAGTTTCAATACCAAGGAGAGCAGCGTAATTCCAAAGGAGGAGAAAGCAAAGCACGGAACTCATGGCTTTCTCCCCATGATTCTTTAGCCTTGCAGTTAATTTAATTTTTTTTCTTTTTCAATTTATTTTTCTTCTTCTGCTAAATTTTTTTAACTTTTACCCTTTTCTTTTTTAACGTTTTTTAACTAGTTTATCTAATATATATTTATTTTTTTCCTTTTTATATTTTTTTCTTTATTGGTTTTCTTTTTTTAATTGTTTCTTCCTTTTTTTTTTCTTCTTCTTCTTTTTTTTTTTTTCTTTTTCTTCTTTCTGAACCTCTTTTTATCCCCTTTCTCCCCCTCATGATTTGGGATCTCTTCTGATTTGGCTAAAGCATATTTTCCTGGGGTTGTTGCAACCCTTTTAGTATTTTACTTGCTCCTTCATCTACTCTTATCTGGACAAAATGACAAGGAGGAAAAATTCACCACAAAAAAAAGAACAAGAGGCAGTACCAAAGGCTAGGGACCTAATCAATACAGACGTTGGTAATATGTCAGATCTAGAGTTCAGAATGACGATTCTCAAGGTTCTAGCCGGGCTCGAAAAAGGCATGGAAGATATTAGAGAAACCCTCTCGGGAGATATAAAAGCCCTCTCTGGAGAAATAAAAGAACTAAAATCTAACCAAGTTGAAATCAAAAAAGCTATTAATGAGGTGTAATCAAAAATGGAGGCTCTCACTGCTAGGATAAATGAGGCAGAAGAAAGAATTAGCGATATAGAAGACCAAATGACAGAGAATAAAGAAGCTGAGCAAAAGAGGGACAAACAGCTACTGGACCATGAGGGGAGAATTCGAGAGATAAGTGACACCATAAGACGAAACAACATTCGAATAATTGGGATTCCAGAAGAAGAGGAAACAGAGAGGGGAGCAGAAGGTATATTGGAGAGAATTATTGGAGAGAATTTCCCCAATATGGCAAAGGGAACAAGCATCAAAATCCAGGAGATTCAGAGAACCCCCCTCAAAATCAATAAGAATAGGTCCACACCCCGTCACCTAATAGTAAAATTTACAAGTCTTAGTGACAAAGAGAAGATCCTGAAAGCAGCCCGGGAAAAGAAGTCTGTAACATACAATGGTAAAAATATTAGATTGGCAGCAGACTTATCCACAGAGACCTGGCAGGCCAGAAAGAGCTGGCATGATATATTCAGAGTACTAAACGAGAAAAACATGCAGCCAAGAATACTATATCCAGCTAGGCTATCATTGAAAATAGAAGGAGAGATTAAAAGCTTCCAGGACAAACAAAAACTGAAAGAATTTGCAAACACCAAACCAGCTCTACAGGAAATATTGAAAGGGGTCCTCTAAGCAAAGAGAGACCCTAAAAGTAGTAGATCAGAAAGGAACAGAGACAATATACAATAACAGTCACCTTACGGGCAATACAATGGCACTAAATTCATATCTCTCAATACTTACCCTGAATGTGAATGGGCTAAATGCCCCAATCAAAAGACACAGGGTATCAGAATGGATAAAAAAACAAAACCCATCTATATGTTGCCTACAAGAAACTCATCTTAAACCCGAAGACACCTCCAGATTTAAAGTGAGGGGGTGGAAAAGAATTTACCATGCTAATGGACATCAGAAAAAAGCAGGAGTGGCAATCCTTATATCAGATCAATTAGATTTTAAGCCAAAGACTATAATAAGAGATGAGGAAGGACACTATATCATACTCAAAGGAACTGTCCAACAAGAAGATCTAACAATTTTAAATATCTATGCCCCTAACGTGGGAGCAACCAACTATATAAGCCAATTAATAACAAAATCAAAGAAACACATCGACAATAATACAATAATCGTAGGGGACTTTAACACTCCCCTCACTGAAATGGACAGATCATCCAAGCAAAAGATCAACAAGGAAATCAAGGCCTTAAATGACACACTGGACCAGATGGACATCACAGATATATTCAGAACATTTCATCCCAAAGCAACAGAATACACATTCTTCTCTAGTGCACATGGAACATTCTCCAGAATAGATCATATTCTCGGTCCTAAATCAGGTCTCAACCGTTATCAAAAGATTGGGATCATTCCCTGCATATTTTCAGACCACAATGCTCTGAAGCTAGAACTCAATCACAAGAGGAAATTTGGAAAGAACCCAAATACATGGAGACTAAACAGCATCCTTCTAAAGAATGAATGGGTCAACCAGGAAATTAAAGAAGAGTTGAAAAAATTCATGGAAACAAATGATAATGAAAACACAACGGTTCAAAATCTGTGGGACACAACAAAGGCAGTCCTGAGAGGAAAATATATAGCGGTACAAGCCTTTCTCAAGAAACAAGAAAGGTCTCAGGTACACAACCTAACCCTACACCTAAAGGAGCTGGAGAAAGAACAAGAAAGAAACCCTAAACCCAGCAGGAGAAGAGAAATCATAAAGATCAGAGCAGAAATCAATGAAATAGAAACCAAAAAAACAATAGAACAAATCAACGAAACTAGGAGCTGGTTCTTTGAAAGAATTAATAAGATCGATAAACCCCTGGCCAGACTTATCAAAAAGAAAAGAGAAAGGACCCAAATAAATAAAATCATGAATGAAAGAGGAGAGATCACAACTAACACCAAAGAAATACAGACAATTATAAGAACATACTATGAGCAACTCTACGCCAACAAATTTGACAATCTGGAAGAAATGGATGCATTCCTAGAGACATATAAACTACCACAACTGAACCAGGAAGAAATAGAAAGCCTGAACAGACCCATAACCAGTAAGGAGATTGAAACAGTCATCAAAAATCTCCAAACAAACAAAAGCCCAGGGCCAGACGGCTTCCCGGGGGAATTCTACCAAACATTTAAAGAAGAACTAATTCCTATTCTCCTGAAACTGTTCCAAAAAATAGAAATGGAAGGAAAACTTCCAAACTCATTTTATGAGGCCAGCATCACCTTGATCCCAAAACCAGACAAGGATCCCATCAAAAAAGAGAACTACAGACCAATATCCTTGATGAACACAGATGCAAAAATTCTCACCAAAATACTAGCCAATAGGATTCAACAGTACATTAAAAGGATTATTCACCACGACCAAGTGGGATTTATTCCAGGGCTGCAAGGTTGGTTCAACATCCGCAAATCAATCAATGTGATACAACACATTAATAAAAGAAAGAACAAGAACCATATGATACTCTCCATAGATGCTGAAAAAGCATTTGACAAAGTACAGCATCCCTTCCTGATCAAAACTCTTCAAAGTGTAGGGATAGAGGGCACATACCTCAATATTATCAAAGCCATCTATGAAAAACCCACCGCAAATATCATTCTCAATGGAGAAAAACTGAGAGCTTTTCCGCTCAGGTCAGGAACACGGCAGGGATGTCCGTTATCACCACTGCTATTCAACATAGTACTAGAAGTCCTAGCCTCAGCAATCAGACAACAAAAGGAAATTAAAGGCATCCAAATCGGCAAAGAAGAAGTCAAACTATCACTCTTCGCAGATGATATGATACTATATGTGGAAAACCCAAAAGACTCCACTCCAAAACTGCTAGAACTTGTACAGGAATTCAGTAAAGTGTCAGGATATAAAATCAATGCCCAGAAATCAGTTGCATTTCTCTACACCAACAACAAGACAGAAGAAAGAGACATTAAGGAGTCCATCCCAGTTACAATTGCACCCAAAACTATAAGATACCTAGGAATAAATCTAACCAAAGAGACTAAGAATCTATACACAGAAAACTATAAAGTACTCATGAAAGAAATTGAGGAAGACACAAAGAAATGGAAAAATGTTCCATGCTCCTGGATTGGAAGAACAAATATTGTGAAAATGTCTATGCTACCTAAAGCAATCTACACATTTAATGCAATTCCTATCAAAGTACCATCCATTTTTTTCAAAGAAATGGAACAAATAATCCTAAAGTTTATATGGAACCAGAAAAGACCTCGAATAGCCAAAGCAATATTGAAAAAGAAAGCCAAAGTTGGTGGCATCACAATTCCAGACTTCAAGCTCTATTACAAAGCTGTCATCATCAAGACAGCATGGTACTGGCACAAAAACAGACACATAGATCAATGGAACAGAATAGAGAGCCCAGAAATAGACCCTCAACTCTATGGTCAACTAGTCTTCGACAAAGCAGGAAAGAATATCCAATGGAAAAAAGACAGCCTCTTCAACAAATGGTGTTGGGAAAATTGGACAGCCACATGCAGAAAAATGAAATTGGATCATTTCCTTACACCACACATGAAAATAGACTCAAAATGGATGAAGGATCTCAATGTGAGAAAGGAATCCATCAAAATCCTTGAGGAGAACACAGGCAGCAACCTCTTCGACCTCAGCTGCAGCAACATCTTCCTAGGAACATCGCCAAAGGCAAGGGAAGCAAGGGAAAAAATGAACTGTTGGGATTTTATCAAGATCAAAAGCTTTTGCACAGCAAAGGAAACAGTTAACAAAACCAAAAGACAACTGACAGAATGGGAGAAGATATTTGCAAATGACATATCAGATAAAGGGCTAGTGTCCAAAATTTATAAAGAACTTAGCAAACTCAACACCCAAAGAACAAATAATCCAATCAAGAAATGGGCAGAGGACATGAACAGACATTTCTGCAAAGAAGACATCCAGATGGCCAACAGACACATGAAAAAGTGCTCCATATCACTCGGCATCAGGGAAATACAAATCAAAACCACAATGAGATACCACCTCACACCAGTCAGAATGGCTAAAATTAACAAGTCAGGAAATGACAGATGCTGGCGAGGATGCGGAGAAAGGGGAACCCTCCTACACTGTTGGTGGGAATGCAAGCTGGTGCAACCACTCTGGAAAACAGCATGGAGGTTCCTCAAAATGTTGAAAATAGAACTCCCCTATGACCCAGCAATCGCACTGCTGGGTATTTACCCTAAAGATACAAACGTAGTAATCCGAAGGGGCACGTGCACCCGAATGTTTATAGCAGCAATGTCTACAATAGCCAAACTATGGAAAGAACCTAGATGTCCATCAACAGACGAATGGATAAAGAAGATGTGGTATATATACACAATGGAATACTATGCAGCCATCAAAAGAAATGAAATCTTGCCATTTGCGACGACGTGGATGGAACTAGAGGGTATCATGCTTAGCGAAATAAGTCAATCGGAGAAAGACAACTATCATAGGATCTCCCTGATATGAGGGAGAGGAGATGCAACATGGTGGGTTAAGGGTGTAGGAGAAGAATAAATGAAACAAGATGGGATTGGGAGGGAGACAAACCATAAGTGACTCTTAATCTCACAAAACAAACTGAGGGTTAATGGGGGGAGGGGGTTGGGGGGGTAGGATTATGGACATTGGGGAGGGTATGTGCTATGGTGAGTGCTGTGAAGTGTGTAAACCTGGCGATTCACAGACCTGTACCCCTGGGGATAAAAAGATATTATATGTTTTAAAAAAATAAAACTTAAAAAAAAAAAAAAGTAACTTATCATAATCAGATTGTATCAAAATGTTAAATCATAGTGCCTAATTTGCTCTAGGAGATTATAGCCAGATATATCATATGAACTAAATTTTTCAAAATACTTAAGCATTTCTCTTAAAAGCAGGGTATTGTATATCCTTTAACAAGAGACAGTTCTGACTTATGCCTTTTGTCTTGACATAATTATTAATAATTTCCTCAGTCACTCTCAAAACTACTTTGATTTTGATATAAATTTTGTGATCATCTTACCTAATAGGAACTCAGCAGTTTAATTTTATCACATTAGGCCAAAAAGTTGAATAAAATGTAATACTAATTGCCCGCTTTTATGTTAAATTGGCACATTCTTGTGTAACATTTTAATTCCCTTGTTTCTCTCTCTCTCTCCCTATATATATATACATATACATATGTATATATGTATTTGTTATTTTTCTTGGAAGTTTCTCTGGAGATTGTCAGTAGCATGTAAATTTAAAAACATTGGGTTAAAAAAAAAAGACATTGGGTTAAGAGTGAACTAATTTCAATATTATCAAAAATTTTGCTCAAATATAGCTCCATCCCCCCTTTCCATTGTGCTGTTAGAAGCCTATCAACACAGTTACATGATTGTTTATACAATTGTCTTTTAAATCAAAGAAGAAAGAGAAGAAGAAAAGAGTTACCCCCAAAATGCATGTGTGCTGTCTTTATATTCACTTATATATTTTTTTCCACTGATGGTTTTATTGTTTCATGTTGATTCAAATTACTGTCTGGTGTTCTTTCACTTCAATTTGAAGGCCTGTTTTTAGTGTTTTTAGTATTTTGTTTATTTTGTAGTGCCTCAATTTCTTCATTTTTGAAGGACAGTTTTGCTGGATATAAAATTCTCGGTAGACAGTCATTCCCTTTTAGCACTTTAAATGTGTTATCTCACTGCCTTCTGGATTTCATGAGTTCTGATTAGAAGTCAGAATGTAACTCTTACTGAGGATCCCTTGGACATGGTGAACCACTTTTTTCTCTTGGGCCTTCAAGATTCTTTCTTTATGTTTGTCTTGCAGTAGTTTGACAATGATAAATGACAGTTTACCTAGCTCTTAATCTCTTTGAGTTTATCCCACTTAGTGTTTATTGAGCTTCTTGAATGTGCAAATTAATGTTTTTCATTAAATTAGGAAAGTTTTAAACAGTTACTTCTTCAAATATTCCTTCTGCTCCTTTCTCTGTCTCCTTTCCTTCTGGAACTTCCATTATACTTATCTTGGTACAACTGATTCCACTATATTTATCTTGGTACAACTGTCTCTGAGGCTCTGTTTATTTCTCTTCATTCTCTTTTCCTCCATGTTCCTTAAACTAGATAATCTCAATTGACTTATCTTCAAGGATACTGATTCTTTCTTCTGTCGGTTGAAATTTGATACCAAGCCCTTCTAGTGATATTTTCATTTCAGTTATTGTACTTTTCAACTCCATAATTTCTATTTGGTTCATTTTTATAGTTCCTACTAAATTATTGATATTCCGTATTTGATGAGGCACCATTCTCATACTTGCCCTAATTCTTTAGCATGGTTTCCTTTAGTTCCTTTTTGTTGTTGTTTTAAAGATTTTATTTATTTATTTGACACAGAGAGAGACAGCAAGAGAGGGGACACAAGCAAGGGGAGTGGTTGAGGTAGAAGCAGTCTTTCATTGAGAAAGGAACCTGACCTGGGGCTCAATCCCAGGACCCTGAGATCAGGACCCAAGCCAAAGGCAGATGCTTAATGACTGAGCCACCCAGGTGCCCTGGTTTCCTTTTAGTTCCTTAATCTGATTTAAAGTCTTTGTCTAAGCCATCTAATGTCTGTGTTTCTTCAGAAACAGTTTTTGTGGACTACTGTTTTTCTGTGAATGAACCATGCTTTCCTGTTTTTTTTGTGTGTCTTCTAATTATTTTATATTAGGAATTGGACATTTGAAATAATATACTGTGGCAAACTGTGGAAATCTGGAAGCCCAAGGGTTTGTTGTCACTAATGCTATTTGTTTATTTGGTGGCTTTCCAAACTAATTATATAAAGTCTGTATATTTTTTTGTGTGTAACCACTTAAGTCTCTGCTCTGTTAGCCCAGTGCTCAGCTAGTGAGTAATCAGAGATTTCTCTCTCTCTTTTTTTCTTTTTTAAAGATTTTATTTATTCTTTTGAGAGAGAGAGAGACAGAGCACAAACAGGGGGAGAGGCAGAGGGAGAGGGAAAAGCAGATTCCCCGCTGAGCTAGGGAGCCTAACATGGGGCTCGATCCTAGGACCTAGAGATCATGACCAGAGCCAAAGGCAGATGTGTAACCATCTGAACCACCCAGGTGCCCCCAGAGATTTCTTAAAATGCCTTCAGCTAGTAAATATTCTACCCTTTCCTGAGGGACTGTGTGTGTGTGTGT
This sequence comes from Enhydra lutris kenyoni, assembly GCF_002288905.1. Classification (NCBI taxonomy): domain Eukaryota; kingdom Metazoa; phylum Chordata; class Mammalia; order Carnivora; family Mustelidae; genus Enhydra; species Enhydra lutris. The sequence continues at coordinate 29,103,578 of NW_019154101.1, read as the reverse complement.
GTGTGTGTGTGTGTGTGTGTGTGTGTATGTTAAGGCATATTTTCAGCTCTTAGGGAGAGAGTTTTTATTACGTAAAAAGGAAATTACTTTTTGTACCATATACCTTTCGTGTCTTAAGTTAAAAGCAATGTAAAAATCCATGAAACATTTTAAATGAGCAAAACTCAACAGTGCTTCTCTCTAGTCTACGGATTGCCTTTGTTTCCTAGTTTAAAAAGAAAGGACTGTCTTATGTGCTCGGATATCCTAAGGACCATGTGGCAATGCTTACAAACACCTTCTTTCTACATCAAAATACTTGCTGTTCACAGAAATAAATGTGTCAGGCATACATTAGACTAAGACTGTAAATAATTGAGAAGGCAGGAGTCTTGAGCAGATTGTCTGCTTAAATATCATTGTTAGTACAAAAAGTGTTACAGGGAAACCATGCTTCTGACAATTCTCTGCAATACTACAGTATGCCCTCCAGCATATGGAGTGGCAGCGTTTCAGAATGTTTTTTAAATGTTCTGTTGCATTTGACATCTTTTTATGTATACCCCAAAGCAAATGATTGGACATTTAATGTTCTTTAAATTAATAAAAATTCTGACTCCATAAAGGCTTACTTCCTCTAATATAAGATTAAAAGATTTTAAGGGGAACTCATGGTTAGAATTTGGTGGCATAGCTTCCATGTTTCTTTCTGGACATGTTAGCACACCACTTTTTATGGTAAAACAAAGGCTTTAATGCATGGAAGCCACTGACTTCTGTGGTTCCCTATGTGAGAGACTATGTGGGGAATGACCTCCTGAAAAAATAAGGTATGTTGTCAATACAGGCATGGTATTAAATTACTCTCGATATTTGTGACATGTGTTTCCCATATTTCACATAATTAGTAATACCTAATTTAATTACCACACATTTTAACTGAATCAAAATTTCATGGCAGGGACATGTGTTCTCAATGGATCCTACAAATGTTTCTGAATCTCACACAAGACTTTGTGCTTTAGGCTGAAAATATCAATAATGATTCAATGAACACCTCACCAAGAAATCAAAATGTTACTTCAAAATCCATTTGTAGAGTAGAGAATATTGAGGGAAGGATCTAACATCTGTGGAAGAACTTACCTTCCAGTTACACCTTTAAGACTGTTCCCCTATTGAACACTTGGATTCTCTGATTTTCAGCTTGGCAGTAGCAACACCCGGCTGAGCGGCACCACATGCAAGTCAGCTTTTATCAGGTCGTCGTGACAAAGGGTCGTTCTCAGAAACTGGGGGACAGAGCACTCATTTCCTACAGTTCACGAGATACTTTGTCATGTGGAAGTCTAAGAGCTATTCCTCCTGCCTTGTATTTTACGAAGACCCTCATGGAAATGATCTCTGAATCCTGATCTCTGAATTCGATTCAGATCCTGAATCTGAAATGAATCTCTCTCTCTCTGACTTGGCAGAGACCTTGCTAAGAATTAAATGTCGTGCTTGCTCTTCGTTCACCCATCTTTCCCCTTAGGCATTAGGTTACTAAATCCTATTTCCTCTTCTGGTACCAAAACAAATAAACAAATATGCTTAGCTATTCCTGGATCACAGCAGTGGACACAGCCTAGGCTCACACTGAAGATTCTTTCTGTACGTGCTGTCCCAGCCAGGCAGCACCCACTTTCAGGGTCTGAGTCCCAGCTCTGTGAACTTCCTCCTCTGAGCTCCTGGGGCATTAGCACCAGCCAGGCACAGCCCCTCCTCAGAGGCTCTGCTGAGCCCTTCCTGTAGGCCTCTAGGTTCTGATAACTCCCACTTCTTCCTTTTTGCCTTTGGGTGGTAGCCGCTTCCTGGGGCTGCTTATCTCCCTTTCACTTCAGTGGCCCCTTCTTGCTTTCCAGTTCTTTAACACTCATTCAGTCTCTGCGTATATTAATTTGGCATAGTTTCTGTTTTTCTGACTAGACCCTGGTGGTTAACAGTGCAGGGTCAGGGGTGGGAGGCGGTACGGTGAGGCTAACAGGACACAGAAACCTTTGCCTCTGCCAGGGTGACAGACCTTTGCTGAGACACCACCACCAACAAAACAGAAAGCAAACAGGAAGGAGCAAGTCCTTTCTTCAGCTCCAGCATCGCTGCCTCTTTCTAGTATCTTCTATTGGCTGAGCTTAGCCAGGAGTTAGATGGCAAAGGACAGTGTACTTTGCAGAGTCTCAGCCCCAGCATCACAAAACAGGGTTTTGAGCTGAAATAATGACATAATAATCAGTACACGTAGTTTTGACCATTGCTTTTAAATATTTGTGATCCCAGCTGGACTTCTGATCAATGTTAGGGAGTCAAAGTACATTAGATGTTAGGAAGAGAGGCATTCCACAGTATACACAGAACAACTCATTTTTTTTTTTGTCTTAAGTAAGTATACAGAGATGTACATTGTTATTTCATTACAAACAACTTTCATTTCATTATAAACAACTTTCATTTAGTAAAAAAGAAAAAAAAGAAGGTGATTGTGTGCCTAGACTTTCCAAGATAATTTGATAGTACTATAATCTAAAACGAGGACTCAGAAAGTAGTAAAGTTGGAGTTGTAAAACTTAGTTGTAATAACACATTGTAGAAAGATTTGAGAGGGCATGTGGACTCCAGGCAGCAGGGAGCAAGTTAAAACACTGGAGTCATGAACCAATCATGTTTTTATCTTTGCTTTAAAAAATGCTTTCTATTTTACTCACCCTATTTATTTTTATTTATTTATAAATATTTTATTTATTTATTTGACAGAGAGATCACAAGTAGGCAGAGAAGCAGGCAGAGAGAGAGGAGAAAGCAGGCCCCCTGCTGAGCAGAGAGCCCCATGTGGGGTTCGATCCCAGGACTCTGGGATCATGACCTGAGCTGAAGGCAGAGGCTTTAATCCACTGAGCCACCCAGGCACTCTCTCACCCTATTTATTAAATAAACATACCTTTTCATTTATCAATGTTGAATTGCATCTATTCATTCATTTGTTAATTCAGAAAGTATTTATTGAGCACTTACTATAAGCCTGGAAATATGAAAGGTATTAAGAATATAGTAGCAAACAACAACAACAACAACAAACAAACATGTTTCTTTGTTAAATTTCCATAGATAGACATTAAGTGAGTAACATAATAAAATGGTTGAAATTAATTATAAGGAAAAATTGCAAGGACACCTGGGTGGCTCAGTCAGTTGGACGTCTGCCTTCAGCTCAGGTTGTGATCCCAGGGTCCCGCATCTGGCTTTCTGCTCAGCAGGGAGTCTGCTTCTCCCTCTGCCTGCCACTTCCCCTGCTTGTCCTCTCTTTCTCTGACAAATAAATGAAATCTTTAAAAACAATTGCAAGTTCATAGCTGGTATACCTCACTGAGTCTGTGGAGTTGGAGAAGGTCTCCCTGAAGGAGTGACATTTAGGTGGAAACCTGAAAAAGGAATAGAATTTGAACAGGTGATGGGGAGTGGAGAGGTGAAGGAGGAACGCAGGATAGCATGAGTGAACTCACACTGGGAAGGAGTCAAGAGCAAGGGGAGTGGGCGTGAGTGTTTCAGGTAGAGAACAGTTGGTATTCAATGACAGTGTTATTTTCTTTAGACTGTATCCTCATAGTTTTATATTACTTTTCTTTTTCCAGTGTGTATCTCCAGTTTCTAATAAAAAGCTCATCATATAGTAAGTGTTAATAAATGCTTGGACAATGTATGCACGAATGTGTTTTCCCTTTTCCGAGAGTATAGAACCCCACTGATTTTTCTGTGACCAAAATGCCAACTACTAGGCACTCTTACCTTTAGGTTTAGGCATTTGGTTTTAGGAAGCCTGATTTAAAGTCCAAAGATCCCACCACCCCCCAGAAGAAATGATGCATTGAGTCATAGTCAGTCAATAATAGAAAATTTTGAAATGATACTAGCATTTGAAAGTTCACAGAGGCACTACAGGTTCAGGACCTCAAAGAGGAAATCAGATATAGTCATATTTTAGCTTTGCCTAAAACACAAATATAAAATATTAATATTATTTGCTTAGTTTTTTAAAATGGAATTAGAAAACATTGCATATATTCATTTAATGTTTTTTTTCTAAGATTTTATTTATTTATTTGACAGAGGTGACAAGTAGGCAGAGAAGCAGGCAGAGAGAGATGGGGGGAAGCAGGCTCCATGCTGAGCAGAGAGCCCGATGTGGGGCTTGATCCCAGGACCTGAGATCATGACCTGAGCTGAAGGCAGAGGCTTAACCCACTGAGCCACCCAGGTGCTCCTCATTTAATGTTTTTATGTTTGCATTTTAAATGGACATAGGAATGGAAAGCTATTAATTAGTCTGTGAATTTTTCTAATAAAATTCTTAAAGATGTGAGAAGTGAAATGATATTCCATGAATATAATAATAACAAATAACATATGAGTTCTTTCACAGGTCTATTTAATCAAATTTCTAGCTAAACAAATAAGTACAAATATACAATAACCAACCAAAGAAAAAAAAATATTAAAAAGTGAACCAAAACAGGTGCTTAGTTAAATTCTTAACCTCCTAACTAGAATAAATAACAAGAAGAAAGGAAGAAAGGAAAGGAGGAAGAGAGGGAGGAAGGAAGGAAGGAATAACTTCTATTTCTGCCAGCTAAAGTTACAGTAAGATAGTAAGGTCAACTCAAGGTCAAGTAGAAATGAGAAAAGTCAGGTAAAGAGCAATTAATTATCCATCTACAAAGCAAGGATAGAGATCCTAATTTACTATAATTAGAAAAAAATTAAGGCCCTGGGAATACTAGGGTCCCCTGATCAATATATCAAATAATATTCTTGTGTGACTGTATGCGTATGGATTTGGTTTCTGTGGTAGGGAGGGGCTGGTTGAAATAATTAGGAAAATGTAGCTTTTTAGAGCTGGACTTTGCAAACATTAAGAGATTGTTCCTACCATAGAATTGTTTAAGTAGTTTTCAGAGGAACAGATTCTCATGTGAAATTGGACATAGTTAAAGTGTTCTATTAAAGTATTAAAGAATGCACAGAGAACAACCTTCATTTTCAGTTACAGGCTATTGGACATGGCCAGTATTTCCTACAAGCAAAATCATATTGCATTATATTGACAAATAACAACAACAACAATTGACAACAACAACAAAGACTCTGGAGCAAGAAAATTGGAGAAAATGAGAAATGGTGGGAAGTTAGAACACATTTTCTGCAACTAAAAAGTTAGGAGAAAGGTCTTCCTCCCCACTAATACACAAAATTAGATACATTGTTTGAAGCATAGAAGAATTATATTCCCAATTTCAAACATACATTTGAGAATGAGTCAAAACAATATGCATAATCTCCATTTTAGAAAATAATAATAATGCCAAAGTAAATGAAACCTCTTATAAGATTTACTAATTTTTCAGGCAAGTTGACACTTTGTCTCCTTATACTCATGTAAGAAAGTCTTAAAAAACTTATTAGACAGTATTTTGCCTGCAACTTCAAAAAAAATTTCTTCTTTTCATCTTGTGGTTAATGTTTTCATATTATCAAGACTTTGCATGCTTTTAACACCCACCCAGCCCCATCACATTATTATTATTATTTATTTTTTTTTTTTTGGTTGAGGCATGAGTGACAAGTACATTGATACAACTGAATCACCCTTCTGCAGGCATGTCCTTGTTATCAGATTGGTTTTCAATTAGATGTATACATTTTAAAAGTGCATCTGCTGAACAAGATTAGTCATTGCAAGATATGACATTTATCCCAGCAATGGGTAATAGAATTTCATACTTCAGACCATAAAGGAAATTGGATAGTAAGCTGACATATTGTTAAGTAGTTCCTTTCTTTCTGGTTATCAGATTAAACCACCAAAATGAAGCTGAAAGAGCGTTATCATGAAAGTTTATTGGATTAGGGCCAAGTTTCCACCCTCCTGTGATGCCAGGATTTTCCAACAACCAGGCCAAGTTACGTCTTGCCTTAATATAAAAGAGAATTCAGAAAAACCCAACAGCAAGGAGAAGTTGATGTTTTCTTGGATTTCTATGGTGAGTCCAAAAAGCATTCCAAAGAGAATTGTGTAAAATACAAGAAAAGTTAGAAGTTGCTTTCTATCATGTAATTTAAGGGAAGATGCCACATTGCTCTATAAAAGTAATTATATTAAATTTTATTTCCTAGTCATGATGCTCTATAAACATATGTTAATTACATAATAGAGATCCAAAATGTTAGTATTTGGCAAAATGCTGGCAACCTCAATTTAGAGTCTTTTTTGAAGGATATAAAGAGTTTGTGGACTTTAAAAAAAGCTGAGAATCCCATTATACCACATAGTATAATTGTGTGAACAACTCCCGACATGTTTTATTAGCTTTTAAGGAAGTAAAAATGAAGTATGACTTCCCTCAACAGCAGAGGATTTAAGTAGAAAGAATGAAATTATTTGACTTGGAATTTGACCAGGATGTGGGGATATTAGCATACTTTTTTCTTGGAATAGTGTGTAATCTTAAATAAATACAAATGTACAAAGGGCTCAGATTTTACTTACTTTCCAGAAAAGAATTCCCTTTTGCTTAATGGAGAAATAATATAAAAACAAAAACAAAAGCAAAAAAAAGTCTAAATTCTTCAGGTCCTTTGGAAAGTCCTCTCCCTAACCTTCACAAAAACTGACCTCACATCTCCCTTTCCCTCTATCGTTTCCCAACTTCTCACTTTCCTGTCCCTCCCCTGACTGTATCTCATTCATTGGCATAAATTATGCAAAAATACCTGGTCAAGGATTTAGCCTGTGTCCTGGTCTTTTCCTACTTAAATTGCTACAATCTCAAAGTCATTGGATGCCTGACCTATGTTTAGCACTGGGTCTTAAGTGCTATTAGTCTTAATAGTCTTTACCTACACTCTTCTATGGCATCACATCGACCTTCTGATTTGTTCCCTTTCCCTTCTTGTTAATCTCTCAACTTCTGGTTACATTTTGGTGCAAGGTCCCAACCCTTACCCTGAAGGTCAGTGTTATGCCTGGCTAAACCTATTTACTCATCTTGTCTTTTCCCATTTCATATTCCCTTTTCTGCACAATTTTCTAATTGGAAACCTATTACATTCCCAAAACTGAGCTTTTCTTTCAGTGTCTATTTTTTTTTTTTTTTGCTGCAAATGTTTTCTTGCCTTTGCTTACTATTTAATTAAAAACAGAATCACAGACTAGAGATGCATGAGCTCATAAAAGGATTTGTAGTCCAGTCTTTTCCCAAATGAAGAAATATTCTTAAAATTTTCTCAACAAGTTATTTTCCATAATGGGAAATTCACTGTCTCTGAAGACACGCCATTCTACTATTGAAAAACTTCATTTAAGTTGTCCTTATATACTCAACTGAAACTTTTCCTCTTTATAAATCCCACTCTTCTGGGGCAACACAAAATAAACTGATCTGTAACCTATAGGCAGTTCTCAACATATTCAATAATAACAGCCACAACTTTCTTCGGTCTCCTTTTTCTAGACTAAATACCTCTAAGCCATTCAAAAAATTTTTTTGTAAAGCACAGTATTCACCCTCTTACAGTTAGTCCCTGAATCACTCTCAGTCTTCATTGGCATCTGTCTATAATCACCCGATTCCCACGTTTCCCTTTCATAAACTTCCCAGAAAGCAAATTTTTCAGTATTAATATTTATTTGACTAACATTTTTTATATTTTACTAATGTTCAAATTTATGCATATTGCTTATAAACAATTTTAGAACAGAGACTATGTTGTTTTTTACATTTCATTTGTATAGCATATATTAGAAGGCAGAGAGAAGTGGGAAAATTTTTCAATTCTAAAATTATTATCCAGATAGATAATTAAGATGAGACATTTCAAACAACTTTCTATATGTGGAAATGAGCACATTATTTGCCATAATCTATAAGCATTTCCTTATAGAATGAGCAGGTCATACCAGCACTAAGTGTTAAAGCTAGAAACTTGCTCTTATTTTCAGATCTAGTGAAGGACACTATATATATATTTCTTTCACATTCAAAGATGACAGAGCTGGTATTGCTGTTATTCAAAAATCGTAGAAGTGTTAAACTTAGAGGTCATGTAGTAAAACCTGCTTAAAAACAAGCAAACAGGCAATCGAGGGTAGAATGAGTTCTTCCTTAAGTTGCACAGTGACTGTTGATTAGTAACCAGAACAAAGGCTCCTAAATGACAACCAGTTATTCTTTTTTTGTGCCAAATTTCTCCTTAAAAGGAAGCAAAACAAAGGAGTCTTCCTATGCATTTCTTCTTGACAAAGTTTTCTCTAGTCACTGCTTATGTTAATAAATGAAGTCGTGTACTAGGTCCCCTGAGACCCATGCTAAATACTGGGAATCTGCTGACATGAAGGACTCCAGGATTCCATCCTACCACAGCTCAGAATGATCTAGATTCTTTCTCAATCCCCCATTTACCACCTACTCTCCAGTGCCTATACTAAGGCACATTAACTACTTCTAAATATCTCTCTTTCTTAAACATGAGTACATTCCCCAAAGGTTCTTTTCCTGAATTAGAAGCAGCCAGCCAAAGGCAAAATCTCTGTACAGGTTCAGACTTTATCAAGCAAATACCCCTGGGTCCATGGCTGAGAAGAAGAAAAGGAGGTCAATGTAAAGACTAGTCGGTACTAGGGCTCCTTCTGTTAGCCTTGTTGGCCAGATTGTGATTTTTTTAAAAAAAGATTTTATTTATTTATTTGTCAGAGAGAGAGAGAGCAAAGCAGGGGAGTGGTAGGCAGCACAGGCAGAGGGAGAAGAAGGCTCCCTGCTGAGCAAGGAGTCCGGTGCAGGACTTGGTCCCAGGATCCTGAGATCATGAGCTGAGCTGAAGGCAGACGCTTAACCAACTGAGCCACCCAGGGTCCCTGTGATTTTTTTTTTTTATCATAATTTCAGCATCATTTTCCTCTCAAACTTTTTATTGCTTTTTCTTCTTTATCAGAGGCTGCGACTTACCTATACTTACCTAGACATTAAAACAAAAATACGTACACTAATATACTCTGAGTGTGGGAATGACATTGCCTCACTTTCTGTCTAGTCTAAAATGCCTGGAGGGGACAAGTAATTCTTAAGAATCTTTTTTTTTTTTTAAAGATTTTATTTATTTATTTATCTGTCAGAGAGAGAGAGAGAGAGAGAGAGGGAATGAGAGAGAGCGCACAAGCAGGCAGAGGCAGAGAGAGAAGCAGGCTCCCTGGCAAGCAAGGAGCCCCATGCTGGACTCAATCCCAGGATCATGACCTGATTCGAAGGCAGCAGCTTAACCGACTGAGCCACCCAGGCATCCCAATTCTTAAGAATCTTACTGAAGGTTTAAAAATATTCTTACAGAGAATGTTGTGTTTATTGAATTTTATGAAGACTTTCTTGGTGATGCGGTTGGCTGTAGGCTGCTGAGTTTCTTGCCCTCTTTTTCATTCACTCATCAAAAAATGACTTAAGGAACAAATAGTCCTTGTGATGAGTCTGAATCAATTATTAGCACAATCAACATGTAATAACACTGTAGTAGTATTTTTAAGAAAAGCCGTGAAGGACCCACATTAACATTACTTGGGAAGAAGACATGTCAAAAGTTTCTTTGTTGAGCTGTGGTTTTTTAAAAAAGCATAAACCTTTGAAAAAAAAAAAGCATAAAACTTTGAATAAAGTATTTGTTCCTTAAAACTTTTCAGGCAATTGCTATGTTGGGTAACATGTGAAAGAGTGGAAAGGACACAATTTCATAACATACATTTTCCAGTTGGAAAATCAAGGCCTTGTTACACCAGCCTTCCTGAGTAATTTTAGTGTAAATTATCAACAGAAAGGAATAGAAAGATCTTTTGTGATTTTTCTTGGTATACCTAGGAGGCAGTTTTCAGAATGGTGGCTAATGATAAAAGAAATAAAAAAGGAAAAGAAATCTCACTTATCATTAATTGTGTTTAAAGATTCTTCTTCTTCTTCTTCTTCTTCTTCTTCTTCTTTTTGAGAGTAGGGAGGGGCAGAAGAAGAGGGAAAAAGAGTCTTAAGCAGACTCCATGCTAAGTGCAGAGCCCTACACTTGGCTTGATCTCATGACCCTGAGATCACTACCTGAGCAGAAACCAACGGTCAGACGCTTAACTGACTATGCCACCCAGGTGCCCTACAACAATTAACATTTTTATAAATTATGAGAGTCCACAGGCACTCTGTGGAGATTTTTTTTTTTTTTAACTTGGAGATATTTATTGCTGTCTCTGCCTGAAATATTTTTGGGTTGATAATTATTCTGGCTATTTATTGTTACATAACAAATCATTCCAGAACTCATTGGCTTAAACAAAGACATTTATTTTTGTTCATAAATCTGCAATGAGTATAGGATTAGTGAGGACAGATATTCTCAATTTCTTTCAGCATTAGCTAGGGTATCTGGAAAGCCGGGAACTGGGATCATCTGAAGCCTCAAGGTTGTGGATGCCGGCTGCCATCTGGAACCTCAGCTAAGGCAGGAACACCTATGCTTGGCTTTTTCCATGTGGCTATTTGACTTCTTCACAATATGGTGGCTGGGTTCCAGGGTGAGCATCTCAAGAGGATCAGGAGGAAGACGCATCACCTTTCATGGCTTTGCGTTGGAGGACACAAATGTTGCTTCCGCTATAGTCACAAATCCATCCAGTTTTAAGCAAGGAAATATAGACCCTCCTCTTTCGATGGAGGAGTGCCAGCCTCACATGGTAAGCGAAACAGGTTAGATGTGGAATACTGATGAGGGCATCTTTGAAAACTATAACCCACCACAGTGGTAATGGGTAATCATTAGGACTAGTTGTTACTCAGTGTTCTACTTGAAAAGAACTAATGCTTTTTCTATTTATCTAAATGCATACATGACTATAAGCCTTCTAGCCCTATCAACGTGGTTATGTATATCTCAACCAAAGTCAAAAGTAACTCTTGCTTATTAAAATCATATCTGAGAATCACAAGTCAGTACATAAGAAAAATTTGAAAAAATAACCGATCACATTGAATGCTTTCCTTAGGAGCCAAAAGTCTTTTAAACGACCTTTGGTCAAGTTACACTAAATTAATCAGTATCAAGGGGCCTCTTATCAGTGTGATTTTTTTCAGAACTGTTAATATTCTATGGGATAGTCTACAAAATCTGTGGTCCTATATATAGGCAGCACTGCTGTGTGACTGCACCATATCCTAATTTTCTAAGAGGACCAATGTCTCCAGCCTTATACACATATTGAAATGAGGGAGAAAGAAAAGCTTCTCTTCTGTTTTCCTCACTTTCCAACTTTCACCTCTGAAGGAATTCTAAGAAGAATGATCTCAAGTAGCTTAAATGGTTTTGATTTATATTATTTTACTCTTTTCTTCTGAGAGTTTTTCCAGATTTAGGTTCCTAAACAATTCATAGACACTGTACCCCATCTACTGCCTTTTCAAAGAAAACAGCATGACAAGGCAAGGAAGGGAAATTCCTCAAACAGTTCACTGTTCTAAATGACTTCTGATGAGAACCTATTTCACCTTTTCAAACCCCACCTTTATGTTTATGCTTTTTTCTCCTTTAAATTTGATTTGCAAATTTTCATTGCTTTGAATTTTCCCTTGGCATTTAAAAATGCTTTGCCCTTTGATTTGTTATTTGTATTCTATTGGTGCCTTGGAGCATTTTATATAGTGGATTTATCTCTTTCCCATGGCAAAGGAACAGTGTGTATCTCTAAGTTAAACAAATACAGGCAGCATTCAAGATGATACACATCAATGGACAGTGTATAGATCCTAAATGCAGTTGTGTGTACACTAACAGTGTATGTCTAGCAAGCTTGGATTTAAACCAGGATATACAAATCCACATTTCATCTTTTCACTGAAATACTCCCACCCAACATTTTTCTTACTCAGCTTTCTTCAACCCTTCAATCCAAACAAATACATTTTCCTTGGTCTTCCTTTTTCCAACAACACAACAATCAAGCACCTCTTCCTTTCTTTTTTTTTTTTTCCTGGTATCTTCCCCACTACCTCTGCATTATTCCTTGTATAAGAAACTATAGACTTTTAAACTGCAGCTTCTGACTAATGCTTGAAGAAGAGGAATAAAATAGAGGGAGCTGCCATGTTATTTCAGATTATTTATCTGTGACTTATCTTTTTTTTTTTAAAGGTTTTATTTATTTATTTGAGAGAGAGAAAAAACAAGCAGGAGGAGGAGCAGGGGGGAAGGGAGAGGAACAAGCGACTCCATGCAACACACAGAGTTCAAAATGGAGCTTCCTCTCCTGACCCTGAGACCATGACCTGAGCCAAAACCAAGAGTCAAACACTTACTTGACTGAACCACCCAGGCGCCCCTCTGGGATGTTTCTTATCAAAGTAGATTCAGCCTTGGTGGAGTCTTTACTTCATTTAATTTGGGGGTCCTTCTTGAAAAAAAGAAATATGAAATTATTAAAAAATTATTTCAAAAAGTATATTTAGTGTTCAGTGTTCAGATTTAATAAACCATTGAAATAAACCAGATTGAAAAAGAGAATCTCAAAAAATTATAAATTCATTTTAAAAGCTGACAAATATCACAAATATAATAAAAATCCATAAAAATAACATATTTAGGAACTCATTGTCTATCACACTTCTGTGATACTTTTTCCTACATTTTTTGCTTGCCTGTAATTTGATCTCTTCTTTCCGTGACAATGATTTTGTAATATTTTCTGTAGAAGGAATAGAAAGGTGATTCAAGCAGCATAAGCTGACTGAAATTTCCTTTCTGGTTTTTTCATTGTTGAAGATCTAGAAAAGTTTCTTTCAGTTTCACAATGCATAATGGTAGTGTCATATAATGTTACGTGACCCTGGTAATGTCACGTAAGTTTTAGGACTGACTAAAATGCACTTCAGTGCATTTTGTGACTTCTTGACTAATTGCCAATATCCTTTGAAGTGATGATACAATTAATTACCTTGTTGATGTCCTCCTCATAAAGTAGAGGTAAGTGTGAACAAAAGAAATATGTTTCGCTAAACTCAAGGAAAGCTATCCCCATCTCAACTTTCTCTAGGCAGAATCTAAAAATGTATGTGGCCACATCATTGACATCCAACATGAGAGGAATTATTTTGGAAGAAAGTTGAAGCACAGGGTCATTGAGATCTTTACCATGCATGAGAGTACACTTTAGTTTCGAAATTTCACACAACCCAATGACTGTGTGAACAAGCTCGTATGGCGCCTCCCAAGGCCTCTGCGGGCGGGGTGGGGGGTGGGGGTAGTTCATGGAAGTGAGGGCTTCTGAAGCTTCATCTTCTTAGTTTTATGGTAAACCCACATCTGTTCCACTTCTGATATTTGTAGAATTTTTTCAGTATGTATTTTTAAAAGCCTATTAGGTGCCCATTATCATGGAATACAGATATGAATATATAGTTTGGGTGAGTTCAGATTTCTTAAAAACCTACTTTAAATTTTGATTTGTTGGTATTTTCAGCGTGCTTTCAACATGTGTCTTTCAAATGCATGGATGATTCATGGTAGAATTCCACAAGTCTAATTAAAGGTGTCACCCTCATCATAAGGCAGTGAAATTCATGTATTAACTATCAAAGAAAAGTACAAAATAATTTTGTATAAAATGTGTTTAAATACTAAGTGAATGATCATTGTGCAATGAATTTATATAGGAAAAGGGTCTTGGAGTTGTCCTAAAAGAAGTGACAGGCATGGAATGAAGAAAAGGATAAGATTGATGGGAAATCAAAGAATCAAAGAAAATACTACAGAGGTAAGTTTCTCAAGGCCCTTTATGATGCATTTAGGAAATTGGGGTCCTCAGGAATCAAGTTACTTGCCCAAGAGTCTATCAGTACTAGAGAATGAACAAGTTCCAGCAGCAGTGTGTTACCGTGTGTTTTTAAGTGTCTCTAATGTGGTTTATTAAATCTGAACACTAGCTAAACCAGTGAGGCTAATTCTATAGAAAACCAGTGGATGGAAGGCAGGTAAAGGACTATTTTTTTGAGGTATACTTGACATACGATATCACAGTTGACCCTTGAACAATGTGGCAGTTAGGGATGCTGACACCCCACACAACTGAAAATCTGTGTATAATTTTTGACTTCCCCAAAACTTAACTACTAATAGCCTATTGTTGACTGGAAGCCATGCCAATAACATAAACAGTTGGTTAATATATTTGTGTGTTTATGTCTATTAGATACTGTATGCTTACCATAAAGTAAGCTAAAGAAAAGAAAATGTTATTAAAAATTATAAGAAAAATACATTTATAGTGCTATATTGTATTTATTTTAAAAAGTCCCCATTTAATTGGGCCCATGCAGTTCAAACTTGTGCTCTTCAAGGGTCAATTGTATATTATTTTCAGGTATACAATATAATTATTCAGTATTTGTGTATATTGTAAAATGATCACCACAAAAAATCTGATTAACATCTTTCACTACATAGTTACAAATTCTTTTTCTTGTGATGGGAACTTTTAATATTTATTCTCTTAGCAACTTTCAAATATGCAATACAGAATTATTGACTATAGTCACTATAGACTATAATTATGGACTGATATATTTTATAACTGGAAGTTTGTACATTTTGACTACTGTCACTCATTCAGTTCTACTTAATTCCCTTCACCAGTCTGTTCTCTGTGTCCATGAACTTGGTTGGGTTTTTTTTTTTTTTAAAGATTTTATTTTATTTGACAGAGAGAGATCACAAGTAGGCAGAGGCAGGCAGAGAGAGAGAAGGAAGCAGGCTCCCTGCTGAGCAGAGAGCCCGATGCGGGGCTCGATCCCAGGACCCTGAGAAAATGACCTGAGCTGAAGGCAGAGGCTTACCCCACTGAGCCACCCAGGCGCCCCTGAACTTGGTTGTTTTTTATTTTTGTTTTTATTGTAATAATTCTACATGTAAATGAGATCATACAGTATTTGTCTTTCTCTGACTTATTTCACTTAGCAGAATGCCCTCAAGTTCCATCCATGTTGCCATAAATGGCAAGACTTTATTCTTTTTTGTGGTTGAGTAATATTCTGTTGTATATTTTTAAACCATTTTAAACCACATTTTAAACCACATTTTTAAACCATTCATCCACTAATACACGTTTAGGTTGCTGCAATGTTTTGGCTATTGTAAATAATGCTGCAATGAACATGGGATTGCATATGTCTGAGTTAGTATTTTCATTTCTTTGGATAAATACCCAGAAGTGGAATTGCTGGATCATATAGTAATTCCATTTTAAGATTTTTGAGGAAACTCCATGCTGTTTTCCAGTTTACCTTCCTGCCAACAGTGCAGCATTCTCAACATTCTCAATAATACTCATTATGTCTTGTCTTTTTATAATAGTCATTCGAACAGGTGTGAGGTGATACCTCATTGTGCTGTTAATTTGCATTTCCCTGCTGATTAGTGATATTGAATGGGTTTTCATGTACCACCTGTAGTTCTTGTTTGGAAAAATGTCTAAGCAGATCCTCTGCCTCCTTTTAATCTTTTTTTTTTTTTTGGCTACTGAGTTATATGAATTCTTTGTATATTTTGGATATTAATTCATTATCAGATACAGGTACCCCCACTTTTTGAAAGTTCTCATTATGCCACTTTTCTTATGAGGGACCTGGATTAGTACTTGTTTCATTAACTGAAAGAAATCAGAAACGAATTTTTGTTTTCATGAAAAAAGGTGAAAAGCGAAAAAGGTGTCCATCCTTTGTTTTGTAGCGAGCCACTAGAGGGGCAGAGCGCACCCCTGGCAGCGAGTGGCACCACCAAGCTGCTACCCCAGGAACTACACTCAGCATCTTAGTGCCAAGCCGCCATAGCTTTGAACTATGTGAACATCTGTGCTTCATCTTAATTTATGTTGTGCATCCATTAGCAAGATGTGTCCTAAGGTATCAGAAAAGCCTAAGAGAGGGTTTTTAGGGTCTAAACATTTTCAAAAGTTTTTCTGTATAAATTAATGACATTTTGGTTTACGAAAGCTTTCATAAGAACATTTTCTACTTCCGGATAGCGGAGGAATACAGTATATAGTTTGCCACTATTTTCTCCCATTTGGTTGGCTGCCTTTTCGTTGATGGTTTCCCTTGCTGCGCAGAGGCTTTTCAGTTTGATGTGGTCCCCCTTTAAAATTTTTGCTTATGTTGCCTTTCCTTTTGGTATTAAATACAAAATCATCACCAAGGCTAATGTCAAGGAGCTTAATGACTATGTTTTCTTTTAGGTAAACAGAGCTTTTCAAGCACATATTGCGATGCCTAAAATATGGCAGGTGTTAAATAAACATTAGATATCTTTATCTCACTGATGATTAAAACACTAATTCTATCACATAACAAAAACACATTTAATTGGGAATATCCTCTAAATATCTCCAACTTTCTAACCGTATGGCCTTATGTGTTCTTTCAGGCTCTGCTCCTATACATTGCTACTTTAAACATTAGTAATCTACACTGAATCTTTCACATGACAACAAGTTTGGGAGAACAATGAACATAACACAATTTAAAACCGGAAATCTATGTTCAAAATGGTTGTTCCCTTCAACCTGTGTAGGAGCCATTATGTTAGAGGTTTCCAGGTGGATCGGATAAATTCAGGAATACTGAGAGCTGAGCTTTGATTTTTTTTTTTTTTTTAAGATAATTGGGAGAAGCTTTAAGTTCCTCAAGAAAGCTTCTTAGACATGGTGTGGAATCCAATGCTGAAGGTTGAGTAGGGGATGGTGCAGTATTACCTTGACAGAGACGGAGAGCTATGACTGAGTACAGACCTACTGAGTCTCACTTGCTGCAGCACAGAGCTGAGAAAACATCTGAAACTCATTAGCCCTGCCAAGGAACCGGAAAGTGCTAAAAGTTGTGATGGACCAACACACCTGTACTAAAGATGGGAAGGCCTCGTGGGGGTCTTACCATTGGAGGCAGTGGTAAAGTTCAAGACCATCAGTGGTAGATGTCACCACCAAGGCACAAAACCAGACCATCCCCATCTCCCATCTCAGTGGGGACCAACATTGCATTCAAGGGCCAGATGGCCTCTGTCCCACTTTAGGGGTAGTTAGTGGGGCCCAAGGAGAATTGCTGGAGTGCATTCTGTGTGTCAGGAGCTGTTTAGGTGCTTTGTGGAATTGAGACGTTCAAATCCTTGTTGCTATTCAAGGCAGTTCAGTTTTTATTCACCATTTTGCAGTACAGTAGCTAAGGCATCAGAAAATGAGCAATTGGGGGTGCCTGGTTGGCTCGGATTGTTAGGCCTCTGCCTTCAGCTCTGGTCATGATCCCAGGGTCTTGGGACTGAGTCTCATGTCGGGCTCCCTGCTTGGCTGGGAAGAAGTTTGCTTTTCCCTCTCTCCCTGCCTCTCCCCCGCTTGTACTTTCTCTCTCTCTCTCAAATGAATAAATAAAATCTTTCAAAAAAAGAAAAAAAAAAAAAGAAAAGAAAATGAGCAATTGACCCACCATTGCAGAGTTGGTAAATGGTAGAACAAGGCATTTTTTTTTGCTCTGGTGGCTCATAATTACTATAGTAAGCTACGAAGGTACAAAAGGTTCTCACTGCACCATTTCACAAGAGGATGACTGAATATTTATCTAAAACAGATAGAATTTCACTAAAAGAGACTTTTTTTTTTAAATAACAGCTTTATTGATATATAATTAACGTATATAATTCACACTTTAAAGTGTATAATTTAAAAAGTGGTTTTCATATATTTTCAGAGTTGTATAACTATCACCACATAAATTTAGAACATTTCTCTCACTCCCAGAAGAACCCCCCACTGCCTGTTAGCAGTCGCTCCTCATCTGCCCCCTGCTTCCTTAGCCCCAGGCAACCGCTAATCTCCTTTCTATCTTTACAGATTTGCCAAGCTGGCATTTCATATACACGCAATATATGGGGTTTTTTTGTTTGTTTGTTTGTTTTTGTGACTGGCTTGTTTTAGTTAATGTAATGTTTTCAAGATTCATCCATGTCATAGCATATTATCAGTATTTCATTCCTTTTTATTGTCAAATCATGTTCCATTTCATGGATATAGCACATTTTATATATCCATTTATCAGGTAAAGCACATTTCAGTTGGTCCTACCTTTTGACTATCAAAAGGTGGATAATGCTGCTATGAACATTTGTGTACAAATGTTTGTGTGAACATGTTTCATTTCTTTGGGGTTATTAAGAGACTCTTAGAGTCTAGAAATTTCTACTCACAGCCTCTTTCCATATTACCCACTCTCTCATTCCTTGCAAACAGTTTCTGCAGCACCCTATTGATACTGAGGTCTAAAGAGTCATGAAATTCTTCTCCCTTACAAATATGTTTTTCCTATTATAGATTCATTCAACAATCACTCAACAAAATATATTTTATTTATTCCAGACTTATACTAGCCACTATTTTGCATGCTGAAGATACATGACAAACTAGAATGTCCTGCTTTAAGAAATTTATATCTGGTTAGGGAGGGGGAGAGGGTTAGAAGCAAACATAGACAATTAGAATATTATTAATGTTTTAGAGCTGAGACAAATAAAGGGCACAGAGTAGGGGTGCTTATTCTGTGAGAGCTAAGGAAGGCGTCACAGAATGTATGATGTTATTGAAGATCCCCCTGGGCAATATGCAAAGGAACAGAGTGTGCAAATGTCCTACAGCAGGAAAAGCATGGCTGGACTCAAAACCCTAATAGCAGGAACTGTGGCCTAGAGTACCTCAAGTAAGAGGGTGGAGTGGTGACAGGTGAGGTGGGAACCAAGGCAGCAGTGAAATCACAGTATCTTTCTAAGGATCTGGACCTATTTTGTAAGTAATGTGGCTCCAATGATTTTCAAGTCTAAGATTTTTAAACTGGAGAATTAACTATTACTAGGACATTTAAAACAACATGAACTTCAGAAAAAAATGAATCTTATAAAGAAGTCCTGAACTGCATTTATTATTATATTTCATGATAAAGTGTTTGACAACCAGAGGGCCCAGGATTGGTGATTAGAAGAACCTACCTTTGGAAGAAGGTTTTCTCCAGGCATTATTGTTTTTTTTTTTTTTTAAGATTTTTATTTATTTATTTGACAGACAGAGATCACAAGTAGGCAGAGAGGCAGGCAGAGAGAGAGGAGGAAGCAGGCTCCCCGCTGGGCAGAGAGCCAATGTGGGGCTCGATCCCAGGATCCCAGGATCATGACCTGAGCCGAAGGCAGAGGCTTTAACCCACTGAGCCACCCAGGCGCCCCACCAGGCATTATTGTTTTGCTGGTACTCCCTGGTTAGTAGTTCATATCTAAATGTAGAGCTCTAAAAAAATAAAATAAAATAAAATAAAAAATAAAAAAAATAAATAAATGTAAAGTTCTTTGACTTCTATTTTGTTTTTGTCAGGAATTATTCTGCCTTATGAAGTTCATGACCCGACCATTGCCTTTCCAAGGTTTTGATATGTTCTGCACTAAGCTCCATAATACCACAGAGAAATTAAAAACCAACCACTGACTCTTCTTTGAAGATCCATTTCAGCTTCTCTAAATACCTTCTTGTTTGTTTAGTTATGCTGTGAATGCTTCTGTCAAACATAGAATCCCTGAATGGCCTCAAGCCCTTTGAGGGAAAATCTTTGTCCTGGTGATGTGCCTATTCACTGGATCCTGCCAATTTTCACTGAACTAAATTTATGCCTTAAAAATAAAAGAAGAAAAATGAAGAAAGAAAAAAATAATATGTGAGGGAATCTAGGGGAAACTCCATAAAGGAGGGTAAGAATATCATTAGGTCAGACAGAATGATCTAGAATTAATTTAGAAGGTCGGGGGGAGGGGGCACATGGATGGCTCAGCTCGTTGAGCGACTGCCTTCAGCTCAGGTCATGATCCTGGAGTCCCTGGATCGAGTCCCGCATTGGGCTCCCTGCTCGGCAGGGAGTCTGCTCCTCTAACTGACCTCTCTCCTCTCATGTTCTCTCTCTCATTCTCTCTTTCTCTCAAATAAGTAAATAAAATCTTAAAAAAAAAAAAAGGTCAGGAGGAAAATCAAATAATATCTTTATAGATACTACAGATATTTGGTAAGAACAACCAAGATGAATAGATTTATGTTATTAGTTTATAATCACAGTCACAGAACTACAAAGGACCCCAAAGGGATCCTTTTAGATATCAAAGTCATTTTATACTTTGTAGTATAGGCCACATTTTCCTAGGCATTTAATTCGAAAACTCCAGAACTTTTCTTATATACTGTGTTTAATGTCACAGTTACAACCATTCCCCTACCCCTTTTCTTTCCTAATGATTATGACCAATTTCTTTCATTCCTTTTTAAGAATGGTGGACTACAGGGGCACCTGGGTGGCTCAGTTCGTTAAGGATCCCATTTTTTTATTTCAGCTCAGGTCATGATCTCTGGGTCCTGAGACTGAGCCCTGAGTTGGGCTCCCTGCTCAGCAGGGAGTCTGTTTAAGACTCTCCCTTTCCCTCTGCCCCACCTCCCCAAATAAATAAATAAATCTTTAAAAAAAGATAATCTTGGGGTACCTGGGTGGCTCAGTTGGTTAAGCATCTGCCTTTGGCTCAGATTATGATCCCAGGTCCTTGGGATTGAATCCTGCATCAGGTTCCCTGCTCAGTGGAGAGTCTGCTTCTCCCTTACACTCTCCCTCTATGTGCACATACACTCTCTCTCTTTCTCAAATAAATAAATCTTTATTAAAAAAAAGATAATCTTGAAAATTCCATGGATTTTCCCTCCCATTTTTCTTTTAATTTGTTTTTACTGAGGTATAACTTTTGTATTGCAAGCTGCAATATATATAAATATATATATTTAATATATAAATATATTATATATAAATATATAAATATACAGCACAAAACATTTACGTTATATAAATTTTAAATATAGTATATATATTAAATTATATATAAAATCTCCTTTGCTGTTTTTTCAATGTTGTATAGTTTCCTATTAAATGGGTATGTCACAACTGATTAATCTATTCCACTGTTCATAAATATTTGGTTTGTTTACATTTTTGAACTTTTTTTTCATTTTTGGACTGTTATGAATATGATTACTACAAACATTCCTGAACACAAGTACTAATTTTTGTTGAGTCTATACTTAGGAGTAGCATCTTTGGGTTACAAGGCATATATATGTTTAGTATTTAGTGATACTGTCCGAAGTTCTTCAAAGTGGTTGTACCAATTTGCATACGCACTAGTTACTTATGAGACTTCCAATTGCTCCATATCCTTTCCAACCCCTACTATTAAGTTTAGTCATTCTGGTAGGGATATACCCATCATGATTTTATTTGCATTTATTTTTGGTGATTAATGGTGTTAGGGACCTTTTCAAATGCTCAATGCCCATGTTGTTATTCTTTTTTTGTAAAGTGCTTATTTGGGACTTTAACACATTTTTAATTTGGGGCAGAGGTAAATATTTTGAAAGGGTGCATAAGTTTTCCTTTATGTTCTAGATATGAGTTCTTTGTGAGATATATATGTTGTAGTATATTTCCTCCTAGACGTAACCTGTCTTTTTACTTTCTTTTTACTTTTTACTTTTGACTAACAGAAGTTCTTAATTTTAATAAAGTTGAATTTATGAATAAGTTAGGGTTTTCTGTATCCGATTAAAAATCTTTACCCATCTTGTTGTCATATAGATATTTTCCTATATTTTTTCTAGAATTGTGATCAAACTATTATTGACAAGACCATCCTTTCTCCTCCTGAGCTGCAGTGGTGCCTTCATTATAAATTGGATGATCACACGTGTATGAACCTGTTTCTGGATTGTCTATAGTGTTTCCGTGGTGTATTTATCTATCCTTGAATCAATATCACACTGTCTTCCTTGCTGTTACCATTAAAGCAAGTCTTAGTGATAGTGTAAATCCTTCAACTTGAGAAGGTCATTTTTTTTTTTTTTAAGATTTATTTATTAGAGAGAGAGAGTGCGCGCACGCACATGAGAGGGAGGGGTGGGGTAGAGGGAAAGAGAATCTCAAGCAGGATCCATGCTGAGAGCAGAGCCCAATCTGGGGCTCTATCTCACAACCCTGGGATCACGACCTGAGCTGGAACCAAGTGTCAGGCCCTTAACTGACTGTGTTTCCCAGGTGCCTGGAGAAAGACATTCCTTTTTGAGATTGTCTTGACTATTCCAGTATCATTGCAGCTCTGCTTAAATTACAGAATCTGATTGTCAATTTCTACCAAAGAATTGCTAGGATCTAACCAGGATAATATTAATATAAATTTGGGGCATTTGACATCTCTTCCCGTTAAAATGACAAAGTATATTTCTCCATTTAATGTGACTTTCTTTATTATTCTGAGCAATATTTTCTAGTTTCAGTTTAGTCCTTATTCCTATTTCTTTATATTAATCATAGGTATTTGATAATATTTTCTATGCTAATGTAATTCATTTTTAATTTTTACTTTTCCACCTTATTCCTATCATATATAAATACACTTTTTGGTGTATCCATGGCACTAATTAACTTACTAATTTTAATAGTGTAATTATGTACCTTTACCTTGAAATTTTAAAAATTATTATCTAGGGGCGCCTCGGTGGCTCAGTGGGTTAAGCCTCTGCCTTCGGCTTGGGTCATGATCCCAGGCTCCTGGGATCGAGCCCTGCATCGGGCTCTTTGCTCAGCGGCGAGCCTGCTTCCCCCTCTCTCTCTGCCTGCCTCTCTGCCTACTTGGGATCTCTCTCCCTCTGTCAAATAAATAAATAAAATCTTTAAAAAAATAAAAATTATTATCTATAATAGAATAAAAACACATGGAATAATTAGAACCACATTATCAAAAGTTGTGTAAGACTAGTCACTGCAAACTGGCAAGCATTATTGAGGGAAATTAAACATCCATATAAATGGAGAGACATAAGATGTCATGTGTTGAAAGAGTACATATTTGTAGCAATGTTAAAATATCAATTTTCCCCAAACTATCTATAGATCTATAGATTCAATAAAATACCAGTCAAACTCTCAGTAAGAATATTTGTAATAATTGATCACCTCATTTAAAAATTCATATAGAGGGGCACCTGGGTGGCTCAGTTGGTTAAGCATCTGCCTTTGGCTCGGGTCATGATCCCAGGGTCCTGGAATCTAGCCCCATGTCGGGCTGCTCACTTGGTGGGGAGTCTGCTTCTCCCTTTCGTTCTCCCTCTGCTTTCCATCTCTCTCTCTCTCTCTCTCTCTCTCAAATAAGTAAATAAATAAATAAAATCTTAAAAAAAATTCATATAGAATGCCAAGGACCTAGACTAGCTAGAAAACTCTGAAAAATAAGAAGTATAGAGGATTAAC
Organism: Enhydra lutris kenyoni; assembly: GCF_002288905.1. Classification (NCBI taxonomy): domain Eukaryota; kingdom Metazoa; phylum Chordata; class Mammalia; order Carnivora; family Mustelidae; genus Enhydra; species Enhydra lutris. The sequence goes on along the minus strand of NW_019154101.1, from coordinate 29,080,149 downwards.
ATTATCTAATTTTAAGAATTTTGAGGGGGCACCTGGGTATCTCAGTTCATTAAGCATATACCTTCGGCTCAGGTTGTGATCCCGGGGTCCTGGGATGGAGTCCCACATCGGGTTTCCTGCCCAGCAATGAGTCTGTTTCTCCCTTTCCCTCTGCCCCTGCTGTCTCTCATGCTCTCTCTCTCTAACAAATAAATAAAATCTAAAAAAAAAGAAAAAAAGGATTTTGAAGATACAATAATCATGACAACATGGTATTGATGTCAAGCTAGATCAATAGAATGTAGAACCTAGAAACAGATCAGACATATATGGACAACTGATTTTTGATAAAGATGCAGATGAAACTAAGTGGGAAAAGGACCTTTTTAAAAATAATTGTTCTGGAACAACTGCATATATATATCTATATGTGAAAATGAACTTTGATTCAAACCTTATACCACACACAAAAATCAACTGAAATGGATCAAATGAAAATGGACTAAAAAAATCTAAATGTAGACCATTAAACTTTTTTTAAAAATTAAGAGAAAATTTTTGTGACTTTGGGTTAGGCAAAGATATCTTAGATACAGTATCCATATTTAAAATAATATATTATTTTAAAAAATTGATGAACTGAACTTCATCAAACCTAAAAACTTCCACTATTCAAAAGACACTGTTAGAGAATGAAAAGATCAGTTATACATGGGGAGAAATATTTACAAATTGTATCAGATAAAGAAGTTTTATCCGGAATATAAAAACAACTCTCTAAAGTAAAAAATAAGAAAACAAACACCTTATTGAAAATAGACAAAAAGACTCAAACAGACATTTTACCGAGGATATAGAAATGTCAAATAAGCACATCTTTAGACCATAACCAGTGGAGAAACTGGAACTGTGCAGATGGTGGGAGCATAAAATATTACAACCACTTGGGAAAACAGTTTGGCAGTTTCTTAAAAAGCTAGAAATAATCTGTCGTATCATCCAGCTATTCCTCTCCTAGGTATTTATCTAGGAGAAATCAGTGTATGGCCATAAAAAGAACTGTACATGGATAATCATAGTAGCCCTATTTATAGTAGCCAAAATTGAAAATGACCCAAATAGCTATCAATAGGTGAAGCAGGCTACACATGAGTAGGGAGCCCGACATGGGACTCCATTCCAGGACCCTGAGATCATGACCTGAGCCAAAGGCAGATATTTAATAGACTGGGCTGCTCAGGAGCCCCCTGTTTTTTTTGTTTAAAAGGTATAAAAGCTTCCTGCTCTGGTCACTTCTTTGGATCTTCATTCTCTTGTGAAGGCTCCCATGTATGTGCAGAAATTTAAACTTACATGCTTTTCTCCTGCTTTTAGAGTCAGAGACCCAAAGAAGGTAGAGGTTTTTTCCTCTTTTACAGAACTTATTATGTAACAGCTCTTTTTTACATCCATCACTTCATTTACTTTTCACAAAACAGAAGACATATCTTTTTATGCCCCTTTTCCAGATAAATAACTTGAGCTCCCAAAAGTTAACAGAATGTGGCAGAACTGGCACTGAAATCCAGGCTTGTATGACTCCAAAGCTATGGTACTTTCAATCAAATCACAATACAAAAATCACAACTAAGAGTTCTAGAGGCTGAGAATAAAATCCCTAACACTTTCTGAGGAAGTCAGTGAAGTCTTCACTGCTGAAGAAGCTCTATTGCTTGAGACGTAGCCAAGGCTCTAAAAAGTATTTAGAATGTAAGAGTGCATTATTGATGAACCAGAGGCAAATTATATACTATCCCTCAGGCAGAAGTAATATTTTCTTCTTCATTGCTTTGTAGTACTGTTTATGTGGTCATTTTATAACTCATCCTCTTTGTACCTCAGTGAGTTATACTGAAGCTCATAACTGACAATTATACCACACTAGAAGCTGCTATTTGTATTTTAATAATGCCTAATATTTTAAAGCATCTGAGATCTGTGTGAAATCATCTTAAAAGGATAATTTATTATTCACCACTCTGTGAGTTAGATACTATTACTATCTCCATTTTACAAAGAAACAGGCTGCAACATAAAAATTATCTAAAAGTGTAAAATAAAACCCTTAGGCCATATAAAATTAGCAACTTTTTTGGGTATAATTTTGTCTTGGAGCTACATTAAACATCAATGATAGTTAAGAACAAACACTTGGTAGTCAGATACAGTCAAATGCACGTTTAAATTATATTTAGACCACTTACAAATATGAACTGCATTTGCATAATTTTTTTTATTATGTATAGTAAAGTTGAGTAAGCTTTCATTTCTAGAATTTGATGTAAATTATCACCATTTTGAAAACACAGGCTAAAACCGAAATGTAATTTTAGTATGATAATGACGTTTGTTTTTTACATGACATCATTCACTTTGTGTTTTTGTTTCCACTTTGTGTGCTAAGAAATGAGGACATGTAAGGCCAGCGCTATGTCCAAAAAGCTATATTTAATACCCTTAGCATGTTACACATGATTATGTGATCAGTGAATGCTCAAAGAATTCTTCATGATGCTGATGGTAACTGCCTGCATCGCCAAGGGCCGACCTCTGTTTCCTAGAGATGTTAACGCAGGATGGAGCATATACGTAAAACCATAAATTAACATAAACGAAGGCGGTGACCTATTGTAAACAGGTTCTCAGTTAAACCATATATACCCATTTAAACAGAGTCCTTTTTACCCCCTCTAAATCTTGGACTACTTCTTAAACTAAACGAGTACAAATTTGTGCGTGCCTACCACGTCCCTAACTAGGCCTCAAAGATTAAAGTTACCTAAGTTTCCTGCTTCTATTGTGCACACAGTCAGCTTCATTATCAGAAACCAGACCCCGGAAATAACCTGGAACGCTGACGTAGGTCAGGAACGCGGGCTCCAAGTTTTTGGTACAAACCGACAAAAACGAGGGACTGGGATCCCGCCCCTTTGAGCCCTCTGTCAGTCAACCTGTCTGTGGGCGGGCACCATGGTAAAAGCCTACGTCCACGCACATCTCTGCGCATGCGCCCCAGGGAGGCGGGTGACCCTGAGAGGTTACCGTCGTGCAGTGCGCAGATAACTCCTTGCGCGTGCGCAAGCGCTCAGCGCAGAGGCCTGCCGGAAGTCAAGATGGCGCGTATGTGGTGTCCAGGCCGCAGTTGACGCTTTATCAGTATCTAAACCGTGTGTTTTCTAAGGGGTGGCGAACGCCCTCTCCGCCGCCATGGCCCGGCATCGGAATGTCCGAGGCTATAACTACGATGAAGGTAGGTGGCAGGGCATGCCGGAACGTCACTTTCGCGGTTCCAGCTGTTATCTCAGCCCGTTGGCTCCCACTTGGATCTGTGAGTTTCTCGTTAGTGGTGCCAGGCTGGAATTCGGAGTAGCCTCAGTTGGAGAAAAAAACAATACATCTGAATGCCAGCGAATGGCATTGTTTTAAGTCATGATTTCTGCCCGCTGGGATTGATTTTATTTAGGGAGAGGGAGGTTGCTGCATGCCGTCGTATGGGAGGACATTTGGGAATGTTGGGATCTGGTGATATTTGTGCACGTAAGCATTATCATCTCTCCCTCCCATTTTCTCCTCCCAGGTCGGGTAGACAATTGTCTACTTCTAGGTAATGTCTTCCGACCCCCCTTTCAAAAATGCCCATGAAACTGTGCTAATTTGTAAAAGACGGGTTGACTTCATGCTTACATTCAACTGCTGTAACTAGATCTACGTGGTAAATCGTTTGTGTTTGTTCATACATACTTAGTACAAAACCTGGCTTGAGCAGATAACCCATTCTCTATGAGTTTCAAGTTAAATTGGAAAGTTAGGAGACGATAAAAAAATCAGAAAGGCCCAGTGAATAAGTGGATCAGATGATCTTGAGGTGTGTATACCCAATTCTTGGTCGATCATGCTGAATTTAAATGTATTTTGGAATGGGAGGAGGAAAAAAGGTGATGCTAGAAGCAAGGGGACTGTGGGTCATACTTCTCGATTTAAAAAAAAAAAAGAAATAAAAATGTGCATATGAATGTTCTCTAGGAGTTTAAAAGGAGTTAGAATTAGTTTAGGGTAAGTGCATCCTCTCCACAGTGGATAATTATAGGCATCACCAAGCATCATGCCAACTAAAATTATAAACAAATATGAAGGAGTGCAAAAAAGGAGTAAAGACCTATGGCTTTTTAAAGTGCAGGTCGTGTAAGTGTGCTTAATATGTTGGTGGTTGTTACTGGCACTGCCAGACGATTATTCTAGAACATCAGTATTGCCCTAACCACAGTGGAGGGTAGCTAACACCCTGTGCTACATTTGGAGACTGTCACCTAGTTAGCCTGTCATGTGTTATGTTCCTGGTGTTCACTTAAGATTGGAGGCTGTTTTAAGTGTTGCAGTGGATGTAAACATGGCGTGTGGATCACTGCTACCTGCGAGATGACTTTAGCCTGACAGTTATTTTTGAGGTTATGATATGAAAAATATGAATAGGCCTAATTGCAACTTATTTCTTAAATGAGTATTTATAATTTCCTCAACCAACATTAATTGAGTGCTTATTCTTCATTAATGGAGTGCTTAGAGTACTGCTCTAAGCTCTGGGGACTGATAGTTGGATGCTTGAGAGACTCTAAAGGGGGGAATATACAAGTAACAGATGAGTTGAGTATGACATGCTACAAAAATTACTCCCAAGGTGCTGTGGGAGCTATGTAAGTGAGAACACCTTATTCATTGTGGGTTGGCGGAATTTAAGTAGGATTTCTATGTGAAGTAAAGTCCTTCTGGAGGAGAGGTGCTTGGCATGTGGGAGTAAGTGCTAAATCTCTTTTCACCTAGGCAACTCCAGTTTAGGTTGTCCTTCATGTTTCTTTGGAACAATTGATGACATCATAAACAAGCTGTTGCTATAGCATAGGAAGTTCATCCCCAATTCCTGGTTATAAAAGTTCTACTCATTTTAAGGATTCAGTTTATTTCTCTTTTTTCTTAAAGTTTCTCCCCTTGTATTAATTTCAAATAGTAAATTGAAAATTCTTAAAAGTAATATGATGTTATTAGAGAGTATGTACTTTAAACCTATTGGTTCCTCTAACTTTCACTTTGTTCTTTGTAATTTGGGTAGTACTTTACTTGGCTGCCTTCATTCAGCTAATGCTATGTTAGCTACTAATTTAAAAGTGCCGGAGGGTGTAGTCCATACCTTATTGTTATATTTACTCTATTGTTATATTTATTCCAGTACCTGGAACAATGCCTTATGTTCAGTAAATACTACAGAATTTTATTGAGGAGAAGAACCACTTTACAAAAATCCTAGGAAAGAATTCTCTTCATTTTTTTATATTGTGGCACTGTTAGGATCAATTTCAGTTGAAAAACTGACCTAGAAAAGTTTCTTGGCATTCATATCTAAATATAGTATTTTGAAAGTGACTCCTTATTAATTTGCTGATAATAAAGTGTTTACTTGGGATTGTGGTCTAGTTTATTGACTGTTACATATTTTTTAAAAGATTTTATTTATTTATTTGACAGGGGGAGAGAGAGAGAGAGAGAGAGAACACAAGCAAGGGAGCAGCAGAGAGAGGAAGAAGCAGGCTCTCTGCTGAGCAGGGAGCCCAGTATTGGGTTGGATCACAGGACCCTGGGGATCATGACCTTAACCGAAGGCAGACGCTTTACTGGCTGAGCCACCCAGGCATCCCAGGCTGCTACATATTTTTATCCAATAGGAGCATTTATCTAATTTTTCTTTGCTGTAAATGTTTCATCCCTTGAACATGTGTTCCTACTGTATGAATACCGTCAGAAACTAGCTAAGGATCCTTTGGAATTTGTTTAAATACTATATTCCAGGGGATCTTTCCTTAGCCACCCCACTCCGAGTTCTGTTTTTGTTGTTCGTATGTGTGATCCCAAATCACTCTATAATCACTCTATATTTCTCATGTCTCAGACGCTTATCATATAATTTTGTAATTGCCTGCTTTTGTCTCCTTTTTTCCTGTTAGATTTTAGATTCATAGAGATCTGGAAATGTACGTGTCATTCATTGTTGTCCCTCAGATACATCTAATAGTCCTTGGCATAATCTATTTATCAAGTGAATGAATGCATTTATGTAAATATATTTACCTTTTTTGTACGTTTTAGTTTTAAATTGATTCATTAATTTATAATAAAAGGAAAACTAATTTAGTTCCAGCCATGTGCCAGGTAGTTGGCTAAGACAAAACCTTTCCTTGAAAAAGCTTATAGTCTCATGGAATGAAACAGATACAGTTTTGAAGGAGTGTGCTAGAGAGTGGAAGTGGCAGGGGGGCTTGTGGCTTTACCAGAATGGTCAGGGAAGACATATGCAAATAGGTGATGTTTTAGCTAGAACCTTACTGAGGAAAAAGAAACAGCCTTAGGAAAATCTGGGCAAAGTGCATATTCTGGTCAGTAGGAAAAAAGTCTCATTAGCATGAACAAAGAGCATAAGGGAGTTTAGGATAAGATGGTTTTTATAGAAATTAACCAGCTGGACATGAAGAAAAACTGCTTTCATGCTCTGATTGGAATTCCTTATACTAGTTAGTTGTATGGGAAACAAATGCTTTGGTCATGGAAGGGCACTTGGTGAAAAGAATGAATTGATGACTTCAGATTTTTAACACTGGAGAGACGATTCAAGTTTGAGGTCTCTGATAATATCATTTTTTGATCACATGCAGTGAAAACTTGGAAGAATTTTAAGAAAACCCAGTTAGCTTAAAAACTGAAGAACTATGTATGTCTTTATGAATATAGAAAGTAAGTACCTACATTGGGGTAAAATTTTTAGAATTTTTGGAGAAATAGACATTCCAAGCTCCTTTAATTTTGAGGGACAGTTTAGTTTGGAGAGAATTCAGATGCTCCTCTGTTAATAACTAAGAATATAAAAAGAACTTATGAAGAATTTGTCTCTTGTTTTTTTATTTTAGATTTTGAAGATGATGATCTCTATGGCCAGTCTGTAGAGGATGATTATTGTATTTCGCCATCAACAGGTGACTTTTAAAAAATAATTTGACTTCCACTTATTTGGGTGTTAAAAAATGTTAAGTATTATTGTCATTCTAGGACTAGAGTGTTCCATAAGACTATAATGTTATGTAACATTTAAAAAGATAATGTCTTTAATTTTTATAAATGTATAAAATCATTTCTTTACCCATGAATAGAACCTAAAGTTTTGATTTCATCATTTAGCTTTAAACATTCGAAGAAAACTTTGAAAACTATGTTTTTTCCAATATTCTTTGTAACTTGCAAATAATCTGAGTTGTACCGAAATGGTAATTTAGTCAGTAACGAAAATCTAGAACTTCTGAAGGCCGGTAGTAATTAATTTTATATGTTCAGCAATCTCTTGAATCTTAGAAACATTGAGGTGTCACGCATAGACTTCCCTTCATATGGTACTTCAGTTTATCTACTATTAAACAGTTTGTTAAATCAACCAAATCCATGTAGGTCAGTCTTCCCGGAGTCAGAGTGATTTAGAGTTCACGCTCCTGTAGGACTCCACATCAGAGCTGCATCTCCTATCTTACCAGCTGAAAGAGTTCTTCTTGACACCATGTAAAGGAAACATGATACATTCATACCTTCTTTTCAGCAAAGACATAGTCTCCGACTAGACCTTTTCTCCTAATTTCCGTAACAATGTATTTGTCTTCATATTTCAGCCTACTCTATAAACATTTGGTTAAAATGCCTTGCTGAATTTTAATCTGCCAGGAAAGGGTAAAATTAAATATAGTTAGGTACAATATAAATATAATTCACAAAACTCATTTTCTATGACTTCAAAGGCTTAATACAATTAACATTTATATCAAAATCCACTTTGTCTTTAATACCATATAGTCTGCAGAGCTGTCCTGTACCCCTGTGCCTGCTTTAATCTCCCTTTCAGTCTCTGAAGACCAGATATGTTCTTTTGACTTTTTTAGAATTCTTTTTTCTTTATAAAGCATAGGTGTTCCACAAGTTGTCTTAGCACCTCTTCTCTAACTGCCATTTCTTACCCTGTTATTTGTTCCTCTGAAATGCATCTAGCTCTTTATTTGTACTTTCCTCATTTAGCCTTACTAATCAAGGCCTTTCCTCTCTTTCTCTAGTGTTAAACTGTTACCAATCAGGATCCTATTAGGAGATATAAATTGCACCAGTTATTTTGTCAGAGAGAATTTAATACAAGTAGTTCACCAGATTTTAAAGAGTGAAAAATGCAAGAAAGGCAAGCAAAATATCAAGGAAGGTGGTAACTTCAGGAAGCATTTAGTTGTAGAGGAGCAAATGGGTGAGGTCAGACCCAACTTTTTAGAAGCTTGTAGAGGGCCTCCTTGGAGCTGGGTCTTAGACCTGTGACGAGGGTTCTGCTTTGCCTCTGAAATTCAGAGGAGGGACTGTGAAATGGGGGATTCAACTCTCTGAGGAGGGGGACTGCATGGCTGGTACTGCTGTCGGCAAAAGGACCCTGTGAAGCTGGGATTCAGCCTTTTGAAGAGGGAATTCTAGCTCGCTTGCTGGTCATGGTGTCTGAGGGATGTAGGTGGGGACACATGGAAGCTGGTTCTGGGAGTTTTGGGCAAACTGCTCACTGGTCCTAATTGCCGTTACTGTAGTGCACAATGTGGGTGAGGCAAAGGGGGCTGCACAAGAAGCAAAAAGGAAAGGAGCACTTGTGTTCCTCCCCTGGCCTTCCAGTCTCCCTTTAGCATCTCCCCCATTGGCTGATCCCCAAAGGAGCTAACTGTCAAAGAAATGAACTTCCTGGAGACTGCAACCCCAGTATCACAAAGCAGAATAAAGAAGGCTGGGTTTGAAGCTCAGATGGCTTCATCAGCATTCCTTTAGAGCTCCTTATGCAGGGGTTCAAGGCCACATTGCATAGGGATGACGAATAAAATAAAAGAAATAAAACAAAAAAAATTTTGTCCAAGGAACCTCTTAGACACATGCCATTTGCAATGTTAAAGAAAACTTCATGGGTTAACCCTTGCGGGCTCCTGTAATAATACTGTCACCGTTGACTAGGTGATAAAGTGATAGCTGCTAGCATGAACTTCATCACTCATATTGTTAAGCACAGTAGAGAGCATGACATGCTCATGAAATGAGATGATGATGTGGGTGTGATAATTAGATTGGAGTTTTTAAAAAAATCTTCTACAAAGTAGAGACTGGATTGAAGGCGGTACATGAGTGGATATACATAGATTAGTTTGGAGGTTATTATACTAACTAAAGATGGAGATATTAGACAACAGTGTTCTCAAAATGTCCATGTGCCATTAGCATCACTTGAGAATTTATTAGAAAAGTAATTCTTGGCCCTGTTCCAGTCAGAAACTCACAGTGGGGCACAGCTACTGTTTTAAAAAGCCCTCCATGGTATGTTGATGCTTGCTTTGAGAATCATTTGTTTAGGACAAGGGTGGTAGCATTAGATTTGGAGAGAGATTCCAGAGATAATTAGAGGAGTTAAGGCCTACAGATTTAGAAGTTGCTTGAATCTGACTTGCACAAGGGTGGGAACCTTTACAGAGGGAGGAACTACTGGAAGAAATCTTTTTTTTTTTTTTTTAAAGATTTTATTTATTTATTTGACAGAGATCACAATTAGGCAGAGAGGTGGACAGAGAGAGAGAGAGAGAGAGGAGGAAGCAGGCTCCCTGCTGAACAGAGAGCCCGATATGGGGCTCGATCCCAGGACTCTGGGATCATGACCTGAGCTGAAGGCAGAGGCTTTAACCCACTGAGCCACCCAGGCGCCCCTACTGAAAGAAATCTTAATCTTGCAGGTTAACACATTGATTTATCTAGTCTTATCTGAATAAATCATGCTTAATCTTGTGTTAGGAATTGATGATACATTCTGAGGTCAGACATTCTGAGGGTGTTTTTCTGAGATTTACACTCATGGTCTAGCTTTCTTGAGGTCAGAGTTTATCCTTGTGTCTCTCATAGCTCTTCATGTGTGTCTTGTGTGTGGTTCATATTCAGGACAGCTTTATAATTTGAGTTACTTTAGTACACTCCAAGAAGTCAGTGATGTTATTGAAGTAGGAGATAGTTAAATGGTTTTGAGTTTTTTCTGTGACAAACTGTGTTTTTCACAAAAAACATCTGGTTTGGGATTTTTTAATTTTTTAAAACATAGTGATATTAGATCAGAAACTTTTCTTCTTTAGTGGTATATTTTCCAGGTGATTTTCAGTAAAAATAATGAAGAGATTTAGAAGGATCCTCTCTGTTCTCAAACTGCCACTGTCATTGTAGAGATGATCATATTCATGGTCTTAATGAATTCTGATAATTGAGTGCTTTATCCATAGGAATTTTTCTAAAATTCATCAGCGCTTGTATTTTTTTGAACTCTACTAAGTACAGTTTTCGTGATTTCTAAATGTTACAGCTTTTTTTCCTTTGGAAAGATTGACTTTGATACTGAATATTGAACATATGTCAAGGAATTGGGGATGGCAAAAGCAACATACATATAACTTTATTTGAACAGTTATGGGTTTTGTTTTGCCTACTGAAATTAGAAGTGTTAAAAGATAAACCAAAGCATATTGAAATTTTTAAGAATTTATTTGAGCAAACATCAGTTTGTATCAGGTAGCTCCAAACTGGAGGTGGTTAGGTGTGCTCCACTGGAATGGAGCTAGGAGCAGGGGTTTTATAGAGAAGACAGGAAACAAAGCAAAGAAATTATTTGATTGGCTATAGCTTAAGGGTTGCATTATTTGGGAAAGCCTAGTTGGCTTTTGGTGATTGGTTGTTCCTGAGACATTCATAGTAATTGACTCTTGCTTCGTTTTTCATGTTATCAAGGTATTGGAGCTACTGCAGTCAAAAGGTCTTCAATGATTACTTAAGCAGTAGTAATCTTTATTCAGTGCGTTCCAACTCAAAATCTTTATTGAGTATTAATGTGTATGAAAAACCCTATTTAATAAATTTATAAATTAGTTTAAGGTAGCATGTTAGAGGTCCTCTTCAGACATGCCATAGCAGTGTGGTGGGTGGAGCCATAGTCCTACATGAAGGGGCCTGGGAAGGCTTCTGGAAGAAAGGGAGAATGGACTGGTCAATTTGGGAGGAAGAATGGCTTTGTTCTGAGGAAGAAAATAGCGCTTGAGCAGTGGCCTCTGTGTGAGGCTTATTTGAGAACACATAACGGTTGCAGCAGGGAAGAGGACTAGGAAAGAAAGTAGGAGGCAAGCTGTGGAAGGCAATTTTTTTTTTTTTAAGATTTTATTTATTTATTTGGCAGACAGAGATCCCAAGTAGGCAGAGAGGCAGGCAGAGAGAGAGGGGGAAGCAGGCTCCCCGCCGAGTAGAGAGCCCGATGAGATTCCCAGGACCCTGGGATCATGACCTGAGCCGAAGGCAGAGGCTTTAACCCACTGAGCCACCCAGGTGCCCCTGGAAGGCAATTTTTAATTGTAGGTGTGTCCTGTCAGCTTATTGAAGGGTTTTGAGTGAGGGGGCTGTATTTTGGGAAGGGAATTGATTACTGTACAGAGTGGACTATGGGGGGACTTGTAGGCCAGTATTTCCTAATCTTCCCTGATGATATTGGTTAGCTGGGAGACCAAATGCAGCTTTAAAAATACAGGTTTCTTGCTCCATTTCCAACCTCACTGAATCAGAACCTCTAGAGCAAGAAGCCCAGACAGCTGTGTCGTTAGTGAGTGCCTCTTAGATGGTTTTTATTTTAAGGTGTTAAGGAAACAATTTGGTTTTGAATTCTTAAAACTTTAATGTTTGTTAAACTGCCTTAAGTTTTAAAAGTCAACGTGGATGTCCCAATTTTTCAAAAAGCATTTCCATTAAAGTTTGTGATTTAAATTTAGAAACAAATAGCATTTTGTATTTATCCTTTTTCTCTCCATTGCTTTTTTTCTTACTATTTTATTGTATTTGTTGCCTTTGGGGCTCTCATTTCAACTTCAAAGATTTGGACTATTTTTCCCCACTAGTAGTTATGTTCCCGGGGGGAATTTGTCTATCCTCCTTCCCTCCCCACTTGTCAGCAAATCTAGCCAACACTGCTTCCAAAACAGTGGCCATAGTGTAGGTTTCTGAGTTGGGTTTGTGTGTTCATCTGGGGTAAGAACACCCCCCCCCCCCGGAAAAAATAGCTCCTCTGAGGTTGAGTTGCAGCCTGGATATTGACAACTTCCCTTTTCCTGTCAGTATTTCCTAAGTAAATATTGTTGGGGGAAATTATCTGATTTTTTTCCTCACTTAATTTTTTATTTTTCTTGGGGTTTTCCTTACAGGTAAAAGCTATGAAAGGAAGTTGGGGCAAATATATTTGTTACTTTTAGGCTAAACTGAATAGTCTATTATAGCTAGGAAAATAATTTGTAAATCACTAGGCACAAAGTGGCCCAGTTTATGTTTTTTAGTACTATCACATTTTATTAATCTAAGATGCCACAGAATGTAAGGTATATTGTAATTTTATGTACCACCTAAAGTAAATCTCCTGTCAGTCTAAGTGTTACATGATGTCGGATGCCATTTGATTGTAAGACACGTCCTCGTTCTGAGATTTTAACATGAAATTAGTGGTCATCTTAGAGAGTCTGTAAATAGGATGACTCTTCTGTTTAGCCATGCTGACTTTTTAATAGTGTTCTATTCTTGTACTGAAGGGGGATAAATAGGGAGAAATATATAAAACATAATGTGTGTATTCTTGAAAAACCTGTGGTCTTCAAAACTGTATACTGAAAATAACAGAACGTCTGGGAAAAACTAGGATCATGACAGATCAGTCAACCTGTAAAGTCCTATCAGAAACACTAATCATCTTAATAAAAATGCTTGCACATTTGAAAAGATACCTTAACTTGCTAATGAAGAAATATTCCAGTAAATATAGGGGTTTACATTTTAAAAAAGGTAAAAATCTTAATAGAAATGTGAGAAAAAGTTGAACTAATGAATAATGTTGCAAAGGCAAATGCTCACAGATGTTGGAGAGCCAAGCAGTAAGCGTGCACAAAGCGACACATGTCCTCCAAACTGAGCCAAGAGGAAGCCTGTGGGTCTCTCTGGCATTGCAGTAACATTATAGGTACAGTGTCATATTTTGTGCTGGGTATTCCCTTGTCCCTGCTGCTTTTAGGTGATGCCAAACATTTAAGTGTTGAGGAGAAAAAAATCTCATAAATCAAAGCACTTGAATATTAAGTCCTCATCATTCTCCTCTTTACCATTTGTGTGAATAGGTCTTGTTGAGGTAACGTGCCTTATAGCAGAATAGATTGAATCTCTCAGCTGTCCTGTATCTCTCTTGTTTGTTCTTTTTGTCCAACATGTCTTCCACCTCTTCTTCAGTTTTTCTGACCCTCTTACCTCATTTTTTAGAACTGTGCTGATCTTCAGTGATTACTTAATCTTCTATGCTTCTGTGGCACTTGTTATCTATATTGCTCTTTTGGCTTTTAAAATACATCAGAAACTTATATGTTTCTTCGTGGCCTTTCCTACTCTTCTGTAAGGCCATCGTTGATTTATTCTATGCATAGATAGCTGTTATGCTACAGCCTTCTGCATATGGGAGTAACACATAAGCCATAGTATTATTATCAGGTGTCTATATGTGCATTATTTATAGGCAGTAGTTGCAAACTTTGAATGGAGTTAGCTTCCCTTTCTTTCATAGATGGTGCCTTCTTGAAAACATGAACAAAAGTTAAGTGTAGGAACACTAAGCAGTATAGACTTGAGTGTTATGTGCTCTTCCAGAAAACTAAATAATATAAAATCCCTAATAACACCTTGCCTGTAGAATACTGTATTAAAATTTCCTTCTTATTCTTTAATTTTATTTCTTCACAATTGAGCACAGTCCTAGGAATTGAGTTCAATGGGAATCCAGCTGAGGTGGAAGAGTTAGCACTTGGAGTGCGTGTGATGATTTTCTTTTTTGCTCACTTGTGTTTTATTTATGATACTCGGGCATATATTGTCTTTCCTCCTTTTAATGAAATCTACAATACCAGCTATATATTAAGTGATGACACTGCTGTAGAATGGCATAGACTAATTGCTGAAAGTCAGTGAGGTATGTGACACTCGTATACCGCGTAGGCAGTGTTTGACTGAAAGTAGGAGTTGTTCAAAAGTTAAGGCCTATGATTTTGGTCAGCTGTTGGGTTCAAGCAAAATTAGCAATTCTCGGAAAGTGAAAATTAACTTGTTTTTATTATTTTCTTAATTATGCAAATAAGCAGGTTTGGTATGTGGTCTGAAATATTTGTTCCAAAGATGAGAACATTTTGCATGGAAGATGGAGTAGTAGGCAGGGATGAGGTGTTAGGAAAGGTAGTGTTCGAAAACTATGGCAAAAGTCAGCTCGGTGGAGCTGTTAGAGATAGGAAGAAAGAAGGAGGATGGTTGTTAAAGCCAGTGAGTAGTTACTGAGGACATCTGACCAGGATTTAGGATATGGTATATTTTGTCTTTGTTTTTGATTCTATCCATTATTATAGAATGTGGGTAAATGGCCATAGGTGGTAGGTCAGAATCTTTAATTTCTATTTTAACTTTTGTGGGGGGAAAAAAAGACTTACTGGGAAGTGGCTGTGCTACAGCATTTTTCCATCATTTTCTCTTCTAGCTGCTCAGTTTATTTACTCGCGGCGTGACAGACCTTCCCTTGGTGAGCCTGTAGAAGAATACGATTACGACGATCTGAAAGAGTCCTCCAGTTCTCTCTTGAACCATCAGCTGAGTGGAATTGATCAAGGTATAGTAAAGAGTAGTTAATCTGTGCTTCTGTGTGAACGTGATTGATGATCAATACACCAGAATTTCTTAGGTTTTTTGCAGTTGTTCACAGTAGTGATTGTGGGTAAGAATGGTACAAATGTCTCTTGTATCTTCATGGGAAATTTACATTTTGTTAAGTATATTTTTTGAGGAGTGTATGGTTAACTCCATGGTTGAAATATTGGTTGTGTGGCTGTTATTTAGTAACTGGAATATTTGACTGAGATCTTCATTTATTTAGGAGAGAAACTTAAGTGATTTATTTTCTTTTAGCAATATTTATTGTTACATGAGCTCTATAGGGAAAGATAGGTATGTTGTGGATAAAAATATAATCATTATAAGTAATTTTTGCCAAGGAAAGAGGAAAGTTGGACCTGCTAATAGAGTTTCAAATCCTTCTTTTGTTTTGTTCTGAAAACTGAGGGTTCTTTCATGACATCATTTATGTATGGCTTTACTTACTTTCTGTTCTAGCTCGTCTTTATTCATGCCTTGATCACATGAGAGAGGTGCTTGGAGACACTGTGCCAGATGACACTTTGATTGAAGCCGTTCTGAAGAACAAGTTTGATGTGCAGAAGGCTTTGGCAATGGTTCTGGAACAAGATAAAATGCAGAATTGGAAGGTCAAGAGTGAGGGAGCAACACCTACAGGGAAGATAGCAAAAGGTATGCTTTTACTTGTTTTCTTTTAGTTTTTTTATAGCTAATGCTTTAAAAGAGGCTTTGATTTGCTTTAGCTGTTTAGAAAAATGGGCAGAAAATTGTGCATGTTAACAGTAATCCTGATGATCATCAATTCATTTCCCCATTTGTGAATTTTTAAACTGAGTGCTGTGTTTTCTTTCCTTTGTTAAAGATTGTTTTTTGATTATTTCCCTGCCTTTTTAAAACTAGAAGAATATAGGGGGAATAAAATCAGATAAAAACAAGACAAGACACTTGTTGCTTCTTGTCAGTAGCTTAGAGAGTTTTTTAATTTTTTTTTTTTTAACTCTGATGGCTCAGGAGATGGAAATTAATAGCCAGACAATTAATTACAAAAATGCCCTTATGTTTATAGCATTTGTAAATGTATTAGTTTTATTTAAATGTCATAAGTATCATACTTATACTGTTCTTGCATTTCAAAGCCTGATCTTTTATTTTGAATTTATAGAATTTGGGGTTAGTGTTTGAATTTAATTGGCATAAGAAGGAAACTGAGGTATCTTTATAATAATTGGTATGGTGTCTGTCAGTAGGAGCATGGTGATTTATTAACTGGCTTGATATTTCCTATATCCCAAGGACTAGATTTTCACCATAACAAAGTTGTATGCAGTCTCTTAACATAAAATAAGGGTGGTTTTTAATTTTTTGTTTAAATTTTAAAAGAATTTTGATGGGGAAGTACCTGTAACTGATCAAATGAAAATGAGTCTATAGTATTTTATCTTTATTAGTAGTTTATTCCAGAAATTACAGAATGTTATTTGTTTGCTTGTTTTTAATACATTAAGAATATAGGAGAAGATGAACTAAATAAGTTCCTTTCATTGGTCTTTTAGACGTTTTGAATTTGACAGTTCTGATGATAATTTTAGTATGTTAAAACCTCACATTATAAAATTTGTGAAAATTAGAATATTGTCTAACTTGGTACTTGTATTTGCATATATCAGTGAGCAAAGTGAGAAGGTCACTTTAAGATGGTTAAAGGAAGGTAAAATTCCTTTATTATTGTTTTTTTAGATTGTTCACTTTTATTAAATTATGATCAAGTGTTTGATCACTTTATTCATGTTATAATCAAAAGAAACATTTAGTAATTAAATGCCTCATTTCATGTTTCCTTTTGGTTGCTGTGACTGCCTTCTGCATATGCCAACCTATTCATCTGAAAATTAATGGCTTTTGTAAGGTAAGGAGTCTTATTATCTTTCTCTGAAGTTTCAGCTGATAATATTCAAAGCTCTTGTCCTCAATCTGCAAACCACTTGGATTATAGTAGCAAACCCTTTGATTTTTCTGGCCCAGTAGGAAAATTTGGATTATATCCTAATTCCTCAGTTATACCAAGTCACTATTTACTCCACAAAAAAAAGAAACTTGACAGACCTAAAAGTGAAAAGAAACTAGAATCATGTAAGTTAACAAAAGAGCTGTCACTAGCTGACCTAATTGATGATATGCCAAGAGATTCTTGTAAAAGTCAACCATCAGTCAGATTATCAAACACAGGTAGTCTGGAAGGTCTGTTTTCAAAGAATCTAGGTGCTGATATGTTAAGACCTCATGAATCTGAATGCGTTTCCAAAGATGATTCTTCATTCAAAGAAATACCAGATTTAAAATCCTTAATGACAAAGGACATAACACCTAATAACTCTTTATGTACTCAGAACAGTTCACTACCTGATTTGCAGAGCATTCTAGTAAAAAACAGCATAGGAAGTTTAAGCAATCCTTCGCTCTTAACTAGCACGTTGGAAGGTACAGCTCATGATAATGTAAATCCTGCTAAAATGACTGAAGTTGGAAGTGTTTCTTCAGTTGAACAAAGTACCAAGAATAACATTTTAAAAAATGACAATTTGCAGTTTTCCCAGTGTGAAAGTCCATCCCTAGCTGAACTCTTTCAGGAACACAAAGAAAACAATCCAAGCCAGTGCTTTCCTTTATCTGATCTTTGTAACCAGTCATCTGCCAGTTTCACAGATCTAAGTTTGGGATCCTTTCCCCTGTCACAGCTAGCAAATCGGTATCCGTCTTCGACTGGAATATCAGAATTAACAGGATCCCTGTCATCTTTGGCATTTTGTAAAGCTTCTCCTACAAGAGATCTTGAGAATTTGTCACTTTCTGATTTGATTGCAGAAACAATTGATATAGACAACACTCAGATTAGGAAGGAGTCTTCTAAGCTCAGTTTATCTGAAATGAGGTCACCTGGAATAGATTCAAATATTGATCTTAGTGTCCTTATAAAAACCCCTCATCTTGTTCCAAAACATGCAGTAGACCAATCAGTTGCTCCAACATCAGAAACAAAAGTTTTAAGTTCAAAGTTAGGGAAAAGTTTCAATTCTGCTAAGGCTAATAAGAAAACCAATAAAGGCTCTTTGACTAGGAAACCACCTTTTTCTCTCTCTTGGACCAAGGCCCTTGCTGCTAGACCTTCAGCTTTTGCTTCAACACTGTGTCTTCGTTACCCACTGAAAAGCTGCAAGCGACGCACTCTTGACCTATATAAGACTTTTCTTTATAGTAGACAAGTTCAAGATGTGAAGGACAAAGAAATAAGTCCTCTTATAGCAATAACACCATTTGACTTCAAATCCGCATCTCCTGATGACATTGTAAAAGCTAATCAAAAGAAAGCTTTCACTAGAGAATAGTAACAAAAGGAAAACTTGCTAACTGTTGAAGAGCTTTTGTTTTAATTTAAAGTCTTTATAGAATTACTTGATATTATGGGATTCAAGTTGTGATTTTTACATTAAAATCGTCTTAAGTCAGTTGATAGTTTTAGTTGATATGTGTTTTTGCACTGAAAAATTTTTTTTAAACTATATCTTCTTTTAAGTGATAACTGGCTTTATTTAAGTTGATAGCCTAAAATGGGTGTATGTTTACAAAGCGCATATGGAAACTTGATATTGTGAAATCAAACCTCTCAGATATTTTTGTTTGAAGCGTTCAACTTTATAAGTTTTTACAACGAGACATTTTCTTTTATAAAGTATTTTTATGCTTCGTTCTTAAACGAAAATGCCACTTGGGATTATTAGAGTTTAGTGATGAAGATTTTTCTTACGATACGTGGCATAGCATAGGTGAGATGTAATTATATTTTAAAATATTAGTGATACCATTCCCATTCATTATTTTTCTGTAGGTGAATACTTAAAATTTTTCTATTAGAAAATTTAAAAATTCCTGACTCTTCAGAATACTGTGGAGGTTGTTGAAATACATTTTTGATGGTAATGAAATGAAAAACCTTTAAAGGACCATGTACGTACTGAAGTTGGATTAATACTAAATTATTTTTATACATTTTCAAAACCATTTGTCCTAAATGCACACTCTACAATAAGTATGTAGGAAGTGTTTTCAAGTATGGCTGCATGTTGTTTGAGTAGATAGTTTTATCAGATCTCTTACTTTTTTTTTTTTACTGTGAGTAATGAAATGTGGAATTTTCCTTTTTGATCCTGACAGCTGTGTGTACTGCAGTGACAAAGTTACAGCAATGGTAGACCAGCAAGAGTTCTTCTAGTTGCTAGAACAAGTATGTAATTCATCCCTTAAAGCAGTGGTCCTTAGCGAACAATCAGAATCCCTGGGGGAATTTTTTCAAAACACAGATACTGTAGCTTCACTCTAGACATGGTGGTCAGTCTCTGAGGGTTGGCATTTGGGAATGTGTATTTTCAAAATAGTCCCTAGGTGATTTTGATATGTTACTTTTACTTAAGAACCACTGCCTTAGGGGAAGAAATCAGTAGCATGAGAGGCATTACTAATGCTAAGACCAATGTGAATTTATACTTCGTAGTTTCTAGGAATCAGGAATACTAAGGAAAATTCGAATTAGGAATTACAGTCTTTTGCATAAGAGGATGATGATACTGTATTATTAATATTTCTTGCAGGAAAAAAATAGTATCTAGAATGTTATTTCTTAATGAAAATGCAATAGCTGGCCTTTTCCCAGTAAAGAAATATTTTTCTCTGGCAGCTACTTCACTATGCTTTTGATAATTTTTATTTTGTATTTCTTGTTTCAGTTTATTTTTAGAATGACATTCCAATATTTTTAGCTGTGTATGATGTTTTTATATCCAGTGTTTTGGTGGGAAAACTTAAGCCAGAATTATGTCTTCATTGTTCTTGACCACTTTTTTTCATGATGTCTTCAGTTTTGTTTTTAACTGTATATTTCAGTGCATATCATACTGATGCTTAGGAGATCATATAAATCACGTTTTGTTTAGGGTCGATTTTAAAGTTTGAACCATCCCAACTGCTGATTTTGTTTTCCTAACCTTAAACCTTGATAAAACATTTTAGTAATTTTGCAAAATTAGTATATGACTCATCAACTAGATTTATGTATGGGCAGTCTCCCACTTAGAATTGAATTGTATTCTATGAGTCTGTTTGGAACTGACAATAATTCCAGATAGATTAAGTGTTATGCAAGTGGTCCACTTTGCACATGAACCCACAAATACTTACTTAACCCATAGTGAAATTGAATAGTGGTACTATTATTTTACCTTCTTTTATAACAGATTTTCAAGCGAAAATACAATACTTTTAAGCCATATAGTAGATCTTGTAGAGTGAACTAGGTCTCCTTTTGTTGACTGATTAGGATTGTAACTACCACTTGTAAGATTATTTAGGGGGAAATACTTTGTTGCAGAACGATAGGTCTCCCTGTGTGCCCTTGTCATGCCTACTGGTCCATTAGGCACATACATGATATGGCCTTATTGACTTTAAGGATGTGTCACAGTTTCTGAGATTCAGAGAGTGGAACCAAGAAGGTCCCTTGCCCCTTCTACCTTTGGCCTTTGGCCATTGATAAAGAGACCAGTGCCTCTTAATGGATACATTCCCAGTGATGATGATTGCTTGCACTAAGTGCATATTCTGCACCAACTGCTAGTTTTTGACTGACTGCTGTCTTGGTAGCTCAGGTATGCTAAGAGTTTTGGATTATTTTCTAATTCCAATATCAGTTTTGTGATGCAAAGCCATTTTTATTTGCATTATGATCAAGAGCATTTTTCTTTAGGAATGTAAATGATACTGTAATTATATTCTAAGTGACATAAAATACAAAAGATATTTAAAATTACTATTTTTGCGCACTTTTTTTTGTCTTTAAATGATCTAAATGATTTAAATGGTTCATGGATGTTTTGTCCTCTTGCATTCTAAAGTCTTCAGTTGGCTTTTTTGGTTATGGTTCTTCTTTTCCATTAATTGCCAAGAACTAGGATTTCACTTGTGTACATGACATTTTGCTTAACTTTTCTTTCTTTTTTTGTTTTACTTTTTTCCTGCTTCTAGTTTAATAACTCGCATTCTAATCTCTTTTTGGCTTTGAATCCTCCTTTCTTGAACTTTTCTTTTACCCTTTTTTCTTCTGATATAAGTAGTAATAAATATTCCCAGCGTGTTATATTTCAATGTTTAGTATTCAAGTGGCAGGTCATCCAACTGATTGTCACACTAGAGATTAAACTAGTACAGTGCTTTTCTTTGTATGTAAAAGGGAGCACTGTTAAGATAAACACAGTTAAGAGAAAAGTAATGAGTTCTTATGTGATTATTTACTTTCTAAATTGACCCTGAATTTATATGTGGACCATTACAAATAAACAAGTACACGGTTACACATTGAGGAAGAACTGTGTATCAACAGGTTTTTTGTTTTGTGTTCCTACAAGTATGTGTTTGGTTATGGAGTCATTTTTGTAGTAGCCTAAAAATTGCTTTTTGTTACTTATATAAACAAAGAGAATGTTGACCAGACAGGGAAGTGTTGATAGTAATTTCTTTACTAGTTTTCTTCTAAAATTATATAAGACTCGATGTATGCAGTTGTATATTATATTTTTAATTTTTAGGGTATAAAAGACTTGTCATTTTGAGTGTATATATACATTTTTGTAAAAGCTACATTGAAATAAATTATAATTCTGGGATTCTCTTAAATAAGAAAACATAACAGTTTATCCGTAGGAATTTTTTAGATAAACTTGATCCTTCAGAATGGGATTTTAATAATTTATGCTGAAGGTACCTGCTTTTATGTTCCTATAAACAAATTAAAAAAAAAAAACCACAAAACTATCTGGTTGTAAAGAATTTTTTCTAAGATATTTGTCACTTAGAATTCTTGCTTTCCAAAAGGTAGAATTTTATAAATGTTTACCTTGGAGGACTTAACATACCATGCTAAAGGGGGGACCATTTTAAACAGCAAAATTACCAACTAAAATTATAATGTGAAAAATGTAACACTAGATAGGTCATAAAAAGGGTATTTGTTTATGGTGTGAGAGCTGAAACAAGAAGGCAGAGTATCTATCACCTTTTGACCTCAGCTGGGACTATGCATGTTGGGGGGGTTCAAATTTTTTGCCTTTCTGCACTTCTGTGGGCATGATTGCAAAAATGCCTGCCACACATAGTGATTTTTGGGGTTAATAATAAATTTTAGTGAATAGGTAAATTTGCAGATATGGAAACTGTGAGTAATAAGGATGGACTGTACATGTTTTGACCCACTAGTCTCCATCCTTATTGCTACTTTACCTTTTAAAGGCCATTAGTTTGGGGCAGAATTACTGAAACATTTGTCTGGTTTCTTTACTTCTCGGTTTATTTCACCCAAAACACTTGACACATTACAGCCAGAGTAACTTTTCCAAATTTAGCTCTTTCTAACCTCTGTATAAATTTTTAAAATTATTTTATAAGACCTTTTAGGAGCTGGGTTCTGCTCATGTGTGCCCCTCTCTCCAACCCACCCAAGAACAAACCACCTGAGTTTTTTCTGCTTCTTTATAGTGTTTTGCCCCTACTGTCGCCCCCATTACTCACCCTGGCCAACCATCCTTCAGGTTGTAGTCTATATATGACTTTACTCCCAATCTTGGTGTAGGGGAACCTTCATATGCATCCTAGTTCATTATATTCCTTTTATTACCATTCCATGTAAAATTACAGTTTTCCTCCCTGGTGCATGTAGTCCCTTTCTCTTATAACCCTGCTTTATTGTTCCTCACAGCACTTAGATCATCTGACATTGTGTGTGTGTACAGTTATTGTTTTCTTATCTGTCTCCTTACCAATCCCCATGCCCCCCATGTCCCCCATGCAGTTGCTAATGGGTACAGGGATTTTATGTGTTTGCCGCTGTCTCCTCAGCTTAGAATACATCTGGCTCATAGATGTAGGAAAGGATTTAAGTAGAAAGTGAGTGTGGTCCTTAATATAGTCCCACATTCTTGTTCCTACAGGAAGTTGTAAATCTGTAAACAATTTGCTTCTTTTGTATTATTCCTCTAGAAGTTTACTTGCATATCACATATGTGTACCTACATATACATATTTAGACAAATGGAAAGATACATGACACTTCTATATCTGTATCATTTACCAAAGCATTTTGCCTATCATTCCTTACCATTTATGTAGAGATCAATCTCATTCTTTTTAGAAGCTTTGTAGAATTCCATAACAGGGTTGTACAGTAAATAGCCCTTGTTGATACTCATTTTAAAGTATTTTCAGTTGCTTTTGCTATGACTCCAAAATGAACATCCTCCATTTTTAGAAATTGAGTTTCTAAGCCAAAAAATATAGACTTTAAATTTTTGATTGCTACTACCTAATTGTCTTTAACAGAGGTTGTTCCGATTTCCTTCTCACAAGTTTGTCAGTGTTTCTCTTCAGATTCTCACAGATATTATTACTCTTTTTGGTATTACACCAACCTGATAATTAGAAAATATTTTTTCATTTATTTATATGTCTTAAATAGAGTTAAGGTAACTGCTTTATTGTATATTTAGATACATTTATATTTCTTCTGGGAACTGTCTATTAATCTTTGCCCATTTTTCTGCTTGTTTTCTTTCGTAATGACTCTTAGTGTGTGTGTGTGTATACATACAATGTATGTATGTATTATATACACACATGCATACACATACGTGTATTTAAATGGTAAAGATAATAGTCTGTTGTTATTTGCATGGAAAAAACTTTTTCAGATTCCCAGCTTGTCATTTTTATAAGACAGAATTTTAATTTTAATACATTCAAATGCATCGATCTTTCTCTTAAAGGTTTTTGTTTGAAAATTCTGTTCCACTACAAGATAATTTTTTAAAAGATTATTCATTTTTTCTAATACATTTGACCTTTGCCAGAGTTGTCTTTTTTCTTTCTTTCTTTCTTTTTTTTTTTTTTTAAACACCTTTGAGTCTTTGATCCAGCTGCCATTAGGGAGTAAGATAGGAATTCAGTATCTTCACCGGCATCTTTTGTCTTTCGAACAGCTGGATTTGTAATGGTACCTTTTCTTGAATTACATATCCCTTTTCTTTCTTAACTTTATTTGAACTGCCATCTTTGGCATGCATTAAGTTCTTCTCTATCTAATTTGGGACTCTACTGTTCCATTTCTTTGGCTCGTTTTATGCCAATACCAGATTTTTAATTACTGTAACAGTTATTGTATAATTTTGATTATGTTTTGTAGTCTCTCTTGTTTCTTCTTCCCTTTTTCATAGTTTCTGTGAGTTATCCCACTTGATTATCTAACTTGGAAACAGCTTGTCAACTTTTCTGAAAAAAATTGTTATTTAGATGTTTAATGATATCAGAAGCTTTGTGGAGAAAATATACTTGTTTTTATAGATGGCAAGAGGCTTTTGATATTACATTATTAAACATTAAACTTTAGTAGATTTTCTAGTAGACCTGTAATATTGGAACAACCCTAGTTGGTCATGGTAAATTGTTCTTTTAATATGATGGATTTTGTTTGCTAATATTTTATTCAAGATTATTCCATCTATTCATAAATTTAATTTGCAGTTATGTGTATGTATGTATGTGTTTGGGTTTTGGTTTCTCTTTGTGATGTTTTTAGAGAGAATTTAGAGTTTTTCTTTATCCTTAAGTAATTATTTTTTTAAATAGAGATTATTTTATTTATTTATTGTTTTAAAGATTTTTTTATTTATTTGACAGAGAGGCACAGCAAGGGAGGGAACATAAGCAGGGGGAGTGAGAGAGGGAGAAGCAGGCTTCTCCTGGGTAGGAGCCCATTGTGGGGCTCGATCCCAATATGCTGGGATCATGACGCAAGGCGAAGGCAGATGCTTAATGACCGAGCCACTCAGGCACCTGTATCCTTAATTAATTTAAAGAGTATTGAAGTTATTCCTTTCATCATAGGATTTATCTTTCTCAATATTCTGGGGTCATTTTGAATGTTTTGTTTTTTTTTAGAAAACCATCTTCATGGTTCACAAATGTATTTGTTTAGCATTATAGCAAACTGTCTTTTTTTTTTATTCTTATATGCAGTTAAATCTCCATTCTTACTTAATTATTTTTGGTAGTTTATTTATTTAAGTAATCTCTACACCCCACATGGGGCTCAAAATTAGGTCCCCAAGATCAAGAGTTGCTTGCTCTTCCAACTGAGCCAGCTAGGCAACCCTATCTCCATTCTTATTTTAAATGTTGTTTTCTCCCCTCTACTTTACTCCTCTTCCCCTCTGCCCATTTTTTTTCTCTTGTTTTTTGTTTTTGTTTTTTTTAATTACCTTTGTTTTATTCCCTGAGGACTGGCTCCTGGATTAATAATTAGCTCTACTGGTATTTTTTCATTAGTTTGTGAGTTCATCTGTTTATTACCAAATCTGTTTTCCATTTTTTTTTCCCTTCCTTTATGAGTGGAACATTTGACTCAAACACATTTTTAATTCTTTACCCTTAGAGGTTAATTTTTATTTATGAGATTGCAAACAGAAAATTTCAGAAAATAATTTAGCAGTCACTCATGGACCCATCATTTAGTTTCATATCTCTCCTTGTTATTAAGAAATAAATTGTTTGATCGGAGTCCTAGCTCCACCCTTTCCTTATTCTTCCCCACTCCCTTGTAGTAGATATGCATTGTTCACATTCTGTCTCATTTTCTTAGGTCTCTGAAATTATATTTTTCCTATTGATACTGCATTTGCTGTGGCTTATGGATTCTTTTAGAATTACTGTTATTTTCTGGGTTCTTTTAGAGTTAACTTTATTTTCTGGATAATTCACAGTTTTGATTTTTTATTTCCTTTTTTTTTTTTTTTAAAGATTTTATTTATTTATTTGACAGACAGAAATCACAAGCAGGCAGAGGCAGGCAGAGAGAGGAGGAAGCAGGCTCCCTGTTGAGCAGAGAGCCCGATGCGGGGCTCGATCCCAGGACCCTGGGATCATGACCTGAGCCAGAGGCAGAGGCCTTAACCCACTGAGCCACCAGGTGCCCCTTGATTTCCTTTTTAAGCCAAGAACCTGAAAGAATTTTACAATTTCCAGGTTGTTGTGGAGTTTTGTTATTGTTGTTGTGATTACTGCTTTCATTGTACTGTTACCAGAGAATGTACTCTCTGTCCTTTACTTATTGAAGTATATTGAGGTTTTTCTTTGAGGCCCAATGTAGTTTTAGAATGGTTTCATAAGCACTTGTCAAGAGTATGAATTCTGCCTGAAGAATACAAAATATGATACATTCTGTTAGTTACTTTTTTGGGTTACTATTTATTTTTTAAAAATTATTTATTTGAGAGAGAGCACACAGGTGGCAGGGAGGGGAAAAGGGAAAGAAAGGGAGAGAAGCAGACTCCCTATTGACCAGGGAGCCTACGCAGGGCTCCATCCCAGGACTCTGGGATCATGACCTGAGCCAAAGGCAGATAGATGCCTGACTGAGCCACCCAGGTGCCCCTTGTTAGTTACTTTTAAATTGTCACAGGGTTCAGTATTCTTACTTAAATTCTATTTCCTTAATTGGTGGTTATAAGCTGAGAGAGGTAAGTTAAAATACAATAAGACCCTTGCATTTTATTTCATCTTACTACTTACAGGTTTTACCCTATGCCTTTTGAACATGATCTGTCTGGATTTGACGTTTTCATTAATATAAAGTTCCTCTATGGTCTGTTTTATGCTTTTTGACTTAAATTCATTTTGCTTACTGTCATGATTGCTGCTTTCTCTAAGTTGTATTTGTTCATCCTTTTGCTTTCAGTGTTTTGAATCACTTTGGTTTAGTTGTTCCTCCTGTAGATGCGTGTAATTGTGTTTGCCAGAGACTGTTTTAATAGATGAGTTTTTCTCATATATGAGAATGATAGGATAGATATAATGCTTTCTGTGATATGTGGTCTGTGTTTTGACTTGGTATGTACTCTTTGATAACTTAGAGATTTGTACTGTCTTTGTAACATAGTAACATACTTTAATTTTTAAATTTTCCAACCCTAAAAGGTACCTGTTGATCTCATTATGAAAGATGAAGTAATTAATTTATACCTCACCTCCACTCTATTTCTCATAGTTTTTGTTGATATTTTAAGTTCTTATTTATACATTTTATAATATGTTTAATTTCTACTAACTGAATTATTAACTTTAAACAGTTATTTAAGGAGTCTTGGGTTTAAAAGTTGAGCTCAGCAAAGTTACACTTTCTCATACCTGCCCCCTTCTCTCTTTTTTGTTCTCTATTTTTAGTTATGTTATTTATTGCCAAGATTTATAGCATTTTAATTTTATTCTGTATTCAAAACTTCCTTAGTTTCAAACCAACCATAGTTATTTTAAAATAGATTTCTCATAATTAGGCTTCTTTTTGTATCATTTGACTTTGACATATGGTTTCACAGATCACCTTGTAAAATATATATGTGTGAAATGTTTCCCAAATTTTTGAATATTTGAAAGTGATTCTGTGGCCTGTGTTTGCATGGCAACTTGACAAATAATGGTTTCGGGTCCCTCTTTCTTTTGTGGAGGGCTTTGCAGACATTGCTGTACTGTTTTCTAGTGTTGTATGTTGCTAGATAGTCTGATTCTGCTGCTTTTATAGTGTGGCTTTTATTTCTCTAGTATTATCTCCCCCTGTATTTCTGAATTCTGCAGGCTTGCTTTCCAACTTTTTCTCCTCGTGTTTTTATCATCTTCTCTTTTATCCTTAGTGTTCTCTTTCTCCTACCTCCCCTATCCCCCGCACCCTGTGTGTGCACGCGTGTGTATGTGTGCATGTGTTTGTGTAGAAAATGGGATAGAAACTAGACATTTTTTTCCTTAAAGCAGTTGACGGATTAAACACCGCCTTTTCAACTGTAAAACTAGACTGATTGGAGAGACTCATGAATAAGGCAGACTTTGTACCAAAGATTTAAATGCTTAGGTATAATGATTCCACTAACCATATCAACCTGATTTGATCATGATGTACCACTGAGCAGCATAGAAGGAAATCTGTTACTCATGTAGAGAATTTTTCAGTCTTTGTACTTTTAGGATTTTGGAACAAGAACTTAATACTTGTGTGAAAATTGGCCTTTTATTATGGTGTAATGAATTAGAGCTCTGATGTCTAAAATAATGCATTAAATGTCGATTGTCTCCTTAATTCGGCCAACATTTTAGTTCATTTTGTTAACATAGGTAATATGGAAAAATCACCAATAGCAAATATAAATGACCTTCAGATGGGTTATTGTCTAATTTTGTTACACATTAATATGAGTGGACTGCTAAAAGAGCATATATTTAGGGAGTAAAATCCTGGGTATATCTTTAAGTTTTCTGGTGTTTTCCTTACTACCTTAAATCTGCCAAGGGAGAAAACACTCTCCAAAACTGAGTAACACAGACTCTTTTTTTTTTTTAAACAAAGGCATCCAAATTGAGATACATATAGTATTGTTTGAAAGGAAAGTTCTTGGCAGAAAAATCTTAATATTTATCTTCAAAATTGTATAATTAGTCAATCTAACTTGGAAGAAAAATAGTTTTCCTCACAATGGATATTATTATGTAAGATGAGGTTAAACTCTTTGATGGCTGTTGAGGCTTTTTCTAACATTAAGTTTATTTTATTTATTTTTTATTTTTTAGAAAAATCATTGGCCTTAAAAAAGTAACCATTGAGAAAAATAGCTGTCTGCAAATCTGGTAAAGGAATCACATGTAATTTAAATTTAATGGTTTTTACAGTTCTTAAAATTGATACTTCCATTGCCTTACAAATAAAGTAAGCAATAATTATTTAAATTAATTAGATCATTCATAGAACTGATTGTTTAAAAATGTTGGAGGCTTTGGAGAAATCTATTTCAATAGTGTACTTTATAGTTGAACTACTGTTTTTGGTAAGACTTGTCTTAAGTAACATTGGCTTGCCCATACTGTTTAGAAATCTACTCATTTTCTTTTCCCTTTGCCTTTCATCTTGTTTTCCCTTCATTTGGAAAAGAAAGTCTAATTTTACATAGTGAAGTTGTATTTTCTAGCCTTGCTTTGCTAGGTTTTATAGTGTTAATACTCTATTAAACAGTCTTCATATAGTATATCTGTATTCTCCTATTTGAATGTAAAATATTACTTATAACTGTACTTTCATGTTCTTGAGTCTTAATGGTAGGTTATTCATGAAAGAAGGTACAAGGAGTTAAAAAAAAGATAAAAGCAGAATTGTAAACGCATCTGCAACAGGATCATTTTTTTCTACTTCTTTATTGTGCTGTATTTGTCTTTTCAGCATTACCTGACTAAATGGAAGAGAAAGTGACATTAGATTTTTAGGAGATGCAGCCTCCTCTTTCCTCTTGGGTAGAGCATTTTGTGAGATTTTTATCTTTGTCCTGAAAACAAATCCCAGTTTTAATTTGAAAAGTTTGTATTACAAAGAAAGCTTTAAATAATGAGATGTTATGAACACTTTTATATGAACTTTCAGTAATGTGCTTAAAATATATATTTCATTTTACTTTAATCCTTTGTTGTAAGGAGTTTAAAATAGGCATATTTAATTTAAACTACAGTATTTTTGATGTCCCTTTCAATATCTTTTTCTTTGAAAAATTTTTTTCACTAGCTTATCACTAAGTAACTTTATTCAAGCAATTAGAAGAATTTTATATTTGTATAGAAAACTTCAGAATTAATTGGCTTTCTGCTTTAAAATTATGTGGGCTTTTGAAAGGAAGTGGTTTATGTCACTGAAGAAACTCATCTGGTTCAGAATGTTTTCAGATAGGTCTTAAGATTCTCTTTGTATGTACACCTACACTGGAAAAACTTAAAACCCTAATTGCTTAATTTAAAAATAATTTGCTTTAGATTCTCAAAACAGTTTATCATCTTCTTGTTAGAGCCAGTACCTTATAAGAATTGCATGAATGCTAAATACAGAGTTTTCTCTTAGGCTTAATTACTTTTTTTTTTCCAACCATAGAAATTATAATCTGATTACAGGTGTATACTTTCATATTTGATTCCTAAGCAGTTCTTTTAGTATGTTTTTGAGTGCTTAATGTATGTACATAAGCATTGCTAAGTACTGAGCAAGGAGTAGAATGGAAGCAAACAACAAAATTCATTTTAGTATTTAATTTTCATATTCATTTTTTATGAGAAAACCATGTGGTAGCCATTGGAGACATAGATCTAGGTCACAGACTTTTCTGTGGAGCTTTATAGTAGCTCCAGTATTCTCCTCGTCTTCAGGAGAATCTGGGGGTTAGGTGGAAGAAACTGAGGCCCAAGTAAAATAAATAAATGGAGTTAATTTCACATGAGTATTGAGGGGCAAATTGTAACTCAAAATGAGTTCTTTTGAACTCCATTGCTTTTTTCATGGTTACATAGTACTCGCGACAAAGTTTTATATTCTAAGAATTTAACCTTGTTCGGTGTGTTTTTGGTAAGTGTCTTAAGGATAAAATTAAATGCTTTGTTAAGGAAGTCATCTTTACCATCAGTGAGGTATTCAGAAATTACTTTCAAGTACTTTTTCTGCCAGTAATGACTTCACTAAGAGACAAGGCATTCATGTATAGGGAATTGGTATTAATTTCCAAATCCTTGCAAATGAACAGTCCTAAGAAATGAAGCCCTTTCTCGTTTAATTTTAAGTCACTTTTTGGTCTTCCATTTCTTGAGCAACAATTCTGTTTGATTTAAAATCTTGAAAAATTTAATTTTTTTTGTAGTTGCAGGCTTGGTGCCATTTTAGAGCAAAAGCTTAAATAAATAATAGTGTTTCTTGAGCAAACTAAAAAATTCAGATGAGGAAATGAAAGAAAAAACATTGTACCTAATCCCATTATCCAGAATTTAGAGTTAATAGCATTTTGATGCATTTAAGCAATAACAGTAGACAATATTAGTGATTACTTATATGCCGGATATTGTACTTTTTATCTCTGTTTTCTCCTTTAATATTCACAATAATCATATAGAGTAGAGGTTTTTTTTTTCAGATTTTATTTATTTTGAGAGAGTAGGGGGAGGCGGGGAGAGAGTCAGAGGGAGAGGGAGAAGCAGGCTCTCCACTGAGCAGGGACCCTGACGCAGGGCGTGATCCCAGGACCTGGGATCATGAACTGAGCTGAAGGCAGATGCTCAACTAAGCCACCCAGGCATCCCATGTAGGGATTATTTTTATCCTAGTTTTATACCTGGAGGATCAGAAGCTCAAAAATGACTAAACATCTTGCTCTAGGCCACGAAACTAGTACATGGCGAAACCAAGGTTTCTAGTAAGATGCTTCTAATACCAATGTCCTTCTCTCTCTCTCTCTCTCTCTCTCTCTCTCTCTCTCTCTCTTTTTTTTTTTTTAAAGATTTTATTTATTTATTTGAGGGAGAATGAGTGAGAGAGAGCATGAGAGAGGAGAAGGTCAGAGGGAGAAGCAGACTCCCCAAGGAGCTGAGAGCCCGATGCGGAACTCGATCCTAGAAGTCCGGGATCATGACCTGAGCCGAAGGCAGTTGCTCAACCAACTGAGCCACCCAGGCGCCCCCAATGTCCTTCTCTCTTTTATACATTGTTTGTGTACCTGTTTCTATATATAGAGAATATTAGGTTTTTTTTTTTTAATGGGACCACACATCACTTTTTAAACACATTATAACTTAATCATGTACCATATACTTTAAAAATTAAAAAAAATTTTTTTTCAATTTTATTTTTAATTGGGTAAAATACACATAACATAAAATTTACTACATTAACCATTTTTTATATGCATCCCATGCTTACTGCAGCATTATTCACAATAGGCAAGGTATGGATGCAACCAAATTAACCATTTTTAAGTGTATAGTTCAGTAATGTTAAGTATATTCACGGTATTTTGCAACCAGTCTCCAGAACTTTTTCATCTTGCAAAACTAAAACTCTGTATTCAAAACAGCTCTTCATTTCCCAGCCCCCCGCCCACCCCTAGCAACCATCCAGACTTTTTTTTGTATGCCAGCAAATTTAGGTTTTCATAGTATTCTGTTATTTAATCACTTACTCTAGGAACTTAAGGTTTTCAATTTATTATTACAAAAAACGCTTCGGCAAACATTTTGTACATTTGTATATTTTTTCAATTCTGTTAAAAAGATAATTATAGAGTAATATTGGATAGAGTAGCTAGCCAAAAAAGTATGGACATTTTTAATGCTTTTCTACATATTGTGAAGTTACCCTTTAGAAAGATTGTACTAATTTACTTCTTATATTTAATTTTTAATCGTAATAGCATTTCTGATATTTTATAAAGAATAATTGTATTTCACTGATGGATTATATATTTGTATTGAAGTTTTCTTTCACTAATTGTTTAGAGTCAAAGATGGTGACTTTTTTATGCCATTTTTGGGAGGCTTGCTGTGATGATGGTCACTCATGTGTTCCTGAAAATTTTTTTGTGCTGCATTGTGCATGCTGTTACATAGGTTGGTATTGTATAAAATACCACTTATTCTTGAGAAAACAGTATCTGACTTAGAAGTTTCTAGTTTAAGTAAAATAGTCTATGATGTGCTATTGGCACATAGAAAATGCTCACCAAGGGCTAACTGACTTCATTCAAAGAAAGGAAGTGCTCTTTCACTACCAAGGAACAAGCGCAGTTAAAAGGTGATTCTATTAAAGGCTAATGCACTGGGGTGCTTAAATGACTTCTGACTTCTTAAAAAAAATCAATTAACATAGTGTATCGTTAGTTTCAATGGTAGAGTCCAATGTTTCATCAGTTGCATGTTCTCATTACATCAAGTGCCCTCCAGTGGCTACATTTTTAGACTTTTTTTTCACCATTCATGATGTTTTCGTATAAGCCCCTTTTGGCTCTTCTCTCTCCTTAGTCATTTTAAACAGCCTGATATAGATTCTCCTATATATTTCTTTATTTTCACATAATATGTAAAAAGAGACATAACAATACAAGGATTTTTTTCCATTAATGTTTTATTAAAATACTGTAATTTCATTTTCCTTATAATACATTGTTAGCTGGTATATTTCCAACTTACTCTTTTTGGTGATTTTATAATATTCCATGATGTGGCTGTGCTACAGTTTATTAAAAATATACTGTATTGGAGGATATTCATTTTATTCCCAATTTTTGTTTCTATGAAGAACGCTGTTTATAGAACATTTGCAAACCATATCCTTACAAGCCAGGGCTTTTGATGTTATGAGATAGATCTGTAGTGGGGGTGCTATGTTGAAAGGTGTATTGTTTGCTTTAAATAGGTGTGGCTATTCTTTATGAAAGTTACTGTGGTTCATCCCTTTTCCAGCAGTAGGTATTAGTACTTTTATTGATTTGGGGAGTCTGACAAGTGAGAAATTAATGTATTGTTGCTATTTTAGTTTGCATTTCTATGATCATTAATGAAGTCAAGTATGTTCATATATTCATTTGGCATTCGAACTTTCTTCTGTGGATTGGTAATTGTATCCTTTGCCCATTTTTAATTAGGTTGTCTTTTCCTTACTAATTTGAAGTCTTTATATTATACAGATACTAATTTAAAGAAATATTGAGTATAATTGACATACAATGTTGTATTACTTTCAAGTGTACTACATAATGATTCATCAATTCTATACATTACTCAATGCTTACCACAGTAAGTGTAATCAACATGTTACCATGTGACATTATTATTGACTTTATTCCCTGTGCTGTACTTTTCAACTCCATGACTGTTTTATAACTGGAAGTTTATACCTCTTAATCTCCTTCACCTATCTCCTCACCCACCTCCCCTCTGGCAACCTTTGTATTTGAGAGGGTTTGTTTGTTCATTTGTTTTTTAGATTCCACATAATGAAATCATGTGATATTTGTCTTTTCTCTGACTTAGTTCACTTAGCTTAACTTTCTCTAGGTCTATCCATGTTGTTACAAATAGCAAGATTTCATTCATTTATTATGGTTGAATAATATTCCTCTCTGTGTGTGTGTGTGTGTGTGTGTGTGTGCACACGCACGTGCGTATGTATGTATCACATCTTTATCCATTCATTGATTGATGGACACTTCAGTTGTTTCCATGTCTTGGCTATGGTAAATAATGCTGCAGTAAACATTGAGTTGCATACATCTTTTCAAATTAATATGTTTGTTTTCTTTGAGTAAATACCCAGTAGTGGAATAACTGTATCATATGATATTTTTATTTTTAATTTTTTGAGGAGCCTCCATACATACTGTTTTCCACAGTGGTTGTACCAGTTTGCATTCCCAACAGCTGTGCACGAGGGTTCCCTTTTCTCCATATCCTTGCCAACACTTGTTTTGTCCTGTCTTTTGGATACTAGCCTTTCTGATAGGTGTGAAGGGATGCTTCATTGTGGTTTTGATTTACATTTCCCTGATCCTGAGTGATGTTGAGCATCTTTTCATGTGGCTGTTGGCTATTTGTCTTCTTTGGAAAAATGTCTGTTCAGGTCTTCTGCCTGTTTTGTAATCAGATTATTTTTTGGTGTTATGTGAGTTCTTTATATATTTTGGATATTAACCCCTTGTTGGATATCATTGTTTGCAAATATCTTCTCCCATTCAGTAGGTTTCTTTTTGATTTTGTTGATGGTTTCCTTCACTGTTACTTTAGTGTATTTCCAATATTTTCTTTTTGTTTTTGTTCCCTTGCCTAAGGAGACATATCTGTAAATATATGGCTAAGGCCAGTGTCTGGGAGAGAGCTTTTTTTAGTTGTATGCATTGTAAATAATTTTCCCAGTCTTTATTTTCTTTATCATCTCTTTTTCTACATAAAAATTTAAAAACTTGATGACACTGTGTCTGTCTTGTTAACTTACCAGGTTCCAGTCTTGGATTTAACACCTCCCTCCCCCGCCTCAATCTCTAGGTTATAAACATTCTAAATTTTCTTTTGAGAGAATTACATGAATTTTTTTTTAATGTTTGACTTCTAAATCTTCTAAAATTTATTTTTGTGTGGTGTGTAAAGAAGGGTCAAACTTTATTTTCTTCCGGATTTTCAACGTATCAGCTTTTATGCTGTGATCAGTTGTGTGTGATATAGTAGGAGGGGATAGTAGCTCTCAAATTAGATCAGTATTGTTTTGCATACTAGCTCTGTCATTTGTTATCTGCATGACTGGTAAAGTGACTGGATTTTTCTGAGACTTTCTTTAAAATCGCAATAATGTTATCTACTTCAAATGTATTAAGATTTATTTAACCCAGCTTCTGCTATATAGTAGTCTCTTAAAACAATGCTTGTTTCCCGTATCTTCTTCCTTTTACTAATTGCTTTAAAATTCATTACATTTGTTATCAGGGAATTATCTCTGGGTATGGGTAATGTTCAGTTTTATCAGGTCTTCTTAAATCATTTGGGAATGACTCTTGGTCCCACATAAGAATTCACTATGCTGTCTGCAGTTAGTATATGACCTTTTGTATATGCTTTTAAAATTTCATTTTTTTTTTTTTTAAGGATTTTTCAGTGCAGTAGCCTCTTCTGTCTTTAAGGCCATGTTCTTGGAAGATCCCAAAGGTAGAATTTAGGAAAGAAATTGAAGACTAAGTAGGAATAAGGATTAAGATAAACCTATGTAGGCCAGGGTGTGTGTGTATATGTGTGTATTTTACAGTCCTCAAAATAAAAGTGTGAATAACACCTAGTTAATGAGAATATTAATGAAATTTAATACCTTTTAAATTTGAATTATAACAGTTTAATTTTTACTTACCTCTTTTTAAATTGGACCTCTTTCTTGAAGTTTTCAACAAGGTTCTTGTAAACTTTCTCCTTATTTCAGCTCGTATCTGTAGTATGAGACTTTTCCTCAGTGCCTTTTCCTCTGTCCAGATGTTTAGTGTGTTACTGATTTTATAACTGAAAGTTGATTCTCACTCCTAGTTTCCACAGTAATTTGGAGAAGAGCAGAGGTACTCGTGTAGATTGCTTGGATTTATACTCCATTTGAACCACTTACTAGCTATGGGTCTTTAGCAAATTTCTTAACCTTGTGTGTCACAAGTTCCTCATTTGCAAAATTAGGATAATAATCTTATTTTTAGGGTAGTTACAGTGTTGAATGAAGTCATATATTAAGCCATTATAGCATGTCTTGGCACAGTTAGGAGCTCATTAAATTTAGTTATTCTGTATTGAGGTGTTTCTCAAATATACATTCATGCCTAAATTTAAGATGTGAAGTATTAAGAAGATTTGTTAGGGAGAGTCTCATGGGTGGATAATCCCAGGAATAGGAGTATAGATGAAGTTTCTCAGGGAAAGCTTAGAGTAAGTGAGAGAAGGTCTAGGAAAGAATGATTAGGGACACTGATATATATATTTGAAGATTTATTTATTTATTTATTTATTTGACAGAGAAATCACAAGTAGGCAGAAGTAGGCAGAGCAGCAGGCAGAGAGAGAGGGAGAATCAGGCTCCCCGCTGAGCAGAGAGCCCGATGTGGGGCTCGATCCCAGGACCCTGAGATCATGACCTGAGCTGAAGGCAGAGGCTTAATCCACTGAACCACCCAGGCGCCCCTGATATATATATTTGAAAGATACATTTTATTCTGTAAAATAAAAAGGCTTTGTTCCTAATTCTGGTCTAACAAAATTTTTATCACAGCATTATTAACAAAATGTCAATGGCTTTTTTAAAAGGAAAATTATTAGTAGTATAGTACTGTCTTTATTCTTTAACTCTTGAAGTAGCCAGAATTTTATTGCTATAGAATGCTTAAAGTACTGTAATTTAAATTCATTATATATATTAGATTTTAAATTTTGTGGCTGCTACTTGGAGGTGTATAATCTAAAGTAATAAACAGGTTGAAATCTGTTCATCTAAAGTTTTTTAGTTTTTAAAGATTGCTGGCTCAGCAATATTTATATTGAAACCTGATCCCAGTGAATATTTTGGGGTAAAACTTTTTCTTCTGTGTGATAGCTGATGGTGCTGCATGGTGGATTTGATGAGGCAAATTTTTCTATATAAAAAGTTTTAAAGTGAAAAAATAATTCATACTGAATAAATCACAGTCAGTGCAGCTGTAATATTGAAGGAAGTGGTTTATTCTCTGTAACCTAGTTGATGTACTTTTTGAATGTACATCTGGTAACTAGAATTTAAATATGTAGTCAGATTCACTGAAATGATTTCATATCTGAAGTAGTTGTTTTTCATTGAAAATTTAACACTGGTTTCTTTGAAATTTTGAAAAATCTTCTTTTTGTGTGTGAGTATACCTATATGTACTGATGTATTTGAAACGTTTTTAGGAACAGTAATGATTGATGGCAAATGATTGATACTTACTTGGAAATCCCCCCACCACTCCAACCCCCTTTTCTTTCTAAGTAATCTTGAATGTTTTTTAAATTCACGGTGTTTTGATCCGAGTGACTTTAAATTGTAAATTTATCTTACATGAAGAGTCTGTTACAGATTTATTTTGAATGTTTCTATCTTAACCTTATAAGTCTACACAATTATTTTCTCTTTCTGAAATTTTTCAAATCATCTAGTCATCTATTTTTCTCAATATCAAAGTAATATATACTTAATTAGAAAAAAGGGGAAAAGTCACTCATGATTTTCTTACCCAGCGATAATAGTTTTGTGTTTTGCCATATTTTTTCAATTTTTTCCTGTGCATATTTATTCTTTATCTCATTGAGGTTTTTGCATATAATTATTATACATACAATTTTATATCCTATTCTTTCTTTACATTTTATATCTGTCTGGGCACACACTTTTAAATACAGAGTGAATTTTTATTCAGTGAATTGAAAAACACTGATTAAAAAATCATGAAAAGCATTTTTAATTTAAAACAAAAACTAGTGTTTTATATTAGTGTTTTTACATCTTTATAGGTACTTCAAATTTAAAATTATTTAATGCCATCACGAGAACAAGCCTACATTTTGAACGTGTCCCTTGTAATATTTCTTATGTTTAGTTGGGAATTTTACATGGGAAAAAACCAAACACACCTTTGTTATTTTTAATTGGTTTTAAGAGTATTATTTCCTAGATAACTAGTCCTCTATTTGATGTGCCCGATATTATTAAAATGTTAATAACTTTTACAGTTGGTGTTATTTAGAGATTAATTACATGCATACGGGGGAGAGATTCTCACTGAGTAGGCTAACTAGTTATTTTTAAAAATAGGATTGTGAGGGCAGGAACCTTAAAAGGTCATCTGAACTAATTTCCTGACTCGAGGCAGATCTTCAAACATCTTTTTAGGTATGAACCTGAAACCAGTCAACAAGAGGTAGGTGGTTGTAATTTGCAAAGAATGTTAATCTGGGCTGATCAAATTGTTTAACTTACATGAACATCACTTCTTTATTTATAAATTTATTTTTATCCCGATAAATTATTCTCAGTTACTTTTCTGTCTCAGGACATCTGAGAGATACAATACTTTGTCAGCATCAGTATCTTCCAGTGACAAGGATTTTCAAAGGAAGAGGGACAAGGATGGTCTTGTTCTTTCCTCCACTTTCCTTCTCTTCCCAAGCTGAGAATCACTGGCTTAGAGAATATATTACTTTTTTCCATCTATAAAATTATGTAATCTTATTAAATATTTGAGTGACTAGTATGTATGTACCAGGCACTGGACTGGATGTTGTGGAAAACATCACAAAGTACCCTTCTGGAGCTCATAGGTTAGTCGGAGAGAGAAGGCACATATTTTATATTGATATTTTACAGTATAGTCAGAAAACAATATATGCTGTATGAGAATATCCAGTAAAGGTTTTTGACTTCAAGTCATACCATTTTGGTCTGGAGTTCTCATTGGTAAGAATTTGGGAGTATCATGTGTGAACCTAAAATCGATAGCCTTATGCGATGATGTATGCTTTAGAGCCTAAATATCACTTTCCCCTCCTAAAATCAGCATCAGCAAAAGGTTAAGGAGTTAGTATGCATGTATTTGTTATTAGGGGAACATTAGCCTATCCTTCTGGTTTCCCACTGGAATTTAAAATTGTATTAGAAACTTCTTTGCTAACCAGAGAATGATTTTTTTTTTAAAGATTTTATTTATTTATTTGACAGAGATCACAAGTAGGCAGAGAGGCAGGCACAGAGAGAGAGGAGGAAGCAGGCTCCCTGCTGAGCAGAGAGCCCGATGTGGGGCTTGATCCCAGGACCTTGGGACCATGACCCGAGCCAAAGGCAGAGGTTCAACCCACTGAGCCACCCAGGCGCCCCGGCCAGAGAATGATTGAACTACTAGGCTCTAAGCAAATAGATTCTTCAGAGATTTTGAAATGCAAACATTAAAGGAAATCAGAATTACTGATTTTAACAACTTATCTGAAGCATCTGAGTAGCTACTAATGATTAACCTCGCTAAAATCACAAAATCATCATCTTGACAAAGCATTGACAGTTTATAGAGATTTGTTTGAGCAGTTTTGTATACATTTAACTTCAAAATAAACCTGGTTCAGTAGTCTTGGGAAAATCAAGCCCATGAAGTCTGGAGGCGGTACAACCAGAAATGGGAAAGGGGAACATGCCTTGGAAGCAGCCCAGAGAAAAGAAGCAGAATTTCCGTAAGACATGTGATCTTTAGAAATCTACTTAAATTTTTCATCTGTAAAAGGGGGTCCTGGACCACACGATTTCTAAAAATAAAGCCCACAAAATTGCCTTGACTGCATGAATCTAAACTCCATGGAAGGATTCTACAAGGAATGTGAACACTTACTTTCTGCCTACACCTGTATTCGTTAGAGTTCCTCCGTGGCCTGCATGCCTTGTCATCCGTCCCTTTCCAGAGGCTGCCTCATCTGTTCCCAGGCCATAAGTTGCTTCCTGTGTTTAAATAGGGCTCTCCTTTCTTCTGTTCTGCAAACGTGATTATCCAGGTTTCTATCCAATTTCTCTTTGCCTTGAAAGAATCTCAGACCCAATGTGTTCTATATTCGTATCTGATTTAGAGTCCTAGGGATTAAGATCTTGATTTGTTGCCTCCCTGACATTTAATTCCTCATCACGATGTACGGATGTATTTTGCCCTCCTGCCCGTTTGCTCTTTCTCACTCCCTGTGCTGTGGTACTTGCTCAGCTATAGTCGTAGCACTTGTCTCCCACAAAATTCTCTTTAATCTCTGTGTATTTTCTTTCAGTCTTGTCTGTCTACATGTCTGTCACATTTAGAATGAAAATTACCTGAAAACAG
The DNA here is from genome assembly GCF_002288905.1 of Enhydra lutris kenyoni. Taxonomy (NCBI): domain Eukaryota; kingdom Metazoa; phylum Chordata; class Mammalia; order Carnivora; family Mustelidae; genus Enhydra; species Enhydra lutris. The sequence continues at coordinate 29,040,016 of NW_019154101.1, read as the reverse complement.
AGACTGTTACTCATCTTTGTGTCCCCAGTGCCAAGAACATGTTATAATTTAACTTGCAAAACTCTCAAGACCCGAGATAGTATCTAAGCAGTGTTTAAAAAAATAAGTTGGTGGCAATCCCGGTCTATTTAGGAGGAGGCAGTTTCTGTATGGACTTTTGTAATTTTGCACTTGATGAAAGGACCAATCAAGAGAAGCAAGACACTGATAGCAGATTTCTTTTAGTTCTTGGGAATATATTTTCTTTTCGGTAATGACAAAACCATCTGCTCTGTCTTCCTTGCTGGAAAATTTGGAAACTGTTACTTATCTCACCTGCTTACATACATCCAGGTATCATATAGTTCTAATTTTACCTTGTAATTGCTTGGATATCCCTTTCATTGTCTCCAATCGTTCTTATCTTGGGTCAATGCATAGAATTTCTTGCATGTGTTAGGACAACAGTTTTCTAACTGTTCTCTCTCCAGTCTTGCCTTCATAATCCATTTTCCATGCTGTGGTCAGAGTGAGTTTTAAAAGCTCTGATACTTTATTCTAATACTTTAATTCTGTTGGTCTTTTTTTTTATTAACATATAATGTATTATAAGTCCCAGAGGTGCAGGTCTGTGAATCGCCAGGTTTACACACCTCACAGCACTCACCATAGCACATACCCTCCCCAATGTCCATAACCCCACCACACTCTCCCTACCCCTTCCCCCCCAGCAAACCTCAGTTTGTTTTGTGAGATTAAGAGTCTCTTATGGTTTGTCTCCCTCCCGATCCCATCTTGTTTCATTTATTATTTTCCTACCCCCCAAGCCCCCCACATTACATCTCCACTTCCTCATATCAGGGAGATCATATGATAGTTGTCTTTCTCTGATTGACTTATTTCGCTAAGCATAATATGTTGGTGAGTCTTCTTATATTTCATAATCAAGTTAAATTCCTCCGTGTTATTCATGGCCCTCAGTGTGTTGCCTGCTTTTCTTTTCTTATGTCTTACCCACTTACCCTCTTTCCCTGTGTACCAGCCATGCTGATCTACCAGCAGTCCTATTATTTCAGGCATTGTGTCTTATTTCCCAATCCCCTTTTCCTTATTTTGTCCTCCAAGATTCATTAGGAATATTTTAAAGGAAATTCTTTCAGTGTGGGTGGGTGGCACCTTTCCTGTACATTGATTTTGCCTGCATTGTCACAGTTCCCATGGTAGTATGTGTGTTACCTCTAGTAGACTTCTGTCTCTTGAGGATAGGAATTATGTTGTATTATTTTCTGTTTATCCTAGTACCTAGCGCAGTGTCACACAGTTGGCATATTTCTTCTCCCCATCATTAATATGTGATTGCCAGAGAGTAATATGTGTCTGTGGATACCCTGTTATCAAATGAGGAAAAGGAAGTTGGTATTTTGGTGATATTAGAGACCCACAGACTATGCTGCTTTCTGTCATCACTATGGAGCACTGAATACTTAATATATGTCACACGTTGCTCTAAACAGTTTAGATGTATTGGCTTATTTAAAATCTCATAACATCTCTGTAAGGTAGATTCCATTATTGTTATTTTGTAGATGAGGAACCTAGGCACAGAAGGAAGTTCTATAACTCATTTGAAGTCACATAGTTAATAGCAGAGCCTGGATTCCACCTAGGCTGTCTTGCAGCAGAGTCCATGTCTTAACCTACTTGACCAGACTGTGGTAAGTTGGAGGATTTTGACATGGAGTGGTTATGGGCGTTCTCCTGTGGAAGCATGAAAGTATGCAACTGGATCTACAGTTATTTTATTCTATTGCCAATTACACAGAGGAGACAGGTGTTTCTACCTCGTAGGCTCTCAGTAAATCTTTGTAGGATGAATCTGAGTCTTTGATCATACAGTGCTAAAGTTGGCCTCTGTGATTCCAGCATTATCAAGAAGCCTTGGCTTCCTTGTATGAATAATTTTAATGAAAATAACGGTATTTGCATGAACATGGAAATAGCATGGGCCATGGCCCTGGATGTGAGAAGACAAGAGGTGCGTGTGCCAGAAAATGTCAGTCTGCTTACGGGAGTAGTAGGGAAGAGATGAGTTTTGAAAGGTAAATCAGCCTTGAGGTCTTAAGGGCCTGACCTAAGTAGATGAGAAAGGAAAGGAAAGGACAAATTTGAGAAATGTTTATGGAGAAAAAGTAAATAGAATTAGTAGTATATAGAGGTTTTGAGAAAAGGGGGAATCAGAAATCAATAACTGGGATTTCAAGCTTGATTGGACAGTTGATCAGTTTGTGGGCAAGAAGATGAGTTAGGAGAGGATCTATGCATTTGAGATGGTGATTATAGGGTATAGAATGTGTATTTAATGCTTTTTCAAATAACTATAGAGCAGTCCTCACCTGGAGGAAAGTGTAGACCCTAAGGGAATGCTGCAGAGGGGACTCCAGAACCCCTCCCTGCGCCGTGCCCCCCCCCACCCCAGCAGAAAACTTTCCTGCGGAAGTATCAGCAGGACCAAGGCTGGGAAATCCGGCTCTAGAGCACATAAGGTGTGCAAGATAGAGTTACCATGACATTGTTCAGAAAAGTCACATTGATAATTCCCTTTTAGTTTTCATCTTTATTCCTTTAGAAATTTGTCAGAGCATTGGAAGAGCTAGGAGGCAATGATTTTGTTTGTTCACTTCAGCAGTCAGCAAACATGCATCAATAGGGTACAAAGTATCAAATATTTGCAGAAAGAGAGAAAGAAAAAATTTGCAGCCGTTACTGTCAAGGAGCTTCAGAGTCTAATGTCAAGGAGCTTCAGAGTCTAATCGAGAGGATTTTTTTCAGCATAGTGGAGCATTCTGAATATATAGTTGTCATTGAATGACTGGCTAGATGAATTTGGCACTTTTGTTTCCAAACACGAACTTTTCAGTAGTATGCGGTATTCAGGATCATTGGTGGGAAGAGTTTGGGTTGTGGGATGCTGATTCTGTTACTGTCAAGTAGGATTTATATTATTAACTTATAAGAAAAATCAAGAGTGCCCTGAAGAACAGTGTAGAAGGAAGTTTTTAGTGTTTTGAAGTATTTGACTTAATTTGTATGCTTTTCACTTAAACATTTTAAAAATTTTATTTATGTGACAGAGAAAGAGAGCACAAACTGGGGGTGGGGCAGCAGACTCCCTGCCAAGCAGGGAGTCCTGTGCAGGCTTGATCCCAGGACCCTGAAATCACGACCTGAGCTGAAATTAGATGCTTAACCAACTGAGCCACCCAGGCGCCCCTTCACTTAAACATTTTTAATTATAAAAATAATATAGTTGTATCTTAGAAGTATATACATTTTACACTTGATCTTAGCCAAAAGGCCAAGAAGCAATGTATGTACATTTTGAAATGAAAGTTACCTCCTTTTTATTATCCCTCTCTCTAGAGAGATAATAATCAATTATTATTAATATTGATAAATCAATTATCAAAGTGATAATCATTCACTTCTAAAAGTTCACTTCCATTCTTGTGGACTTTTTAATGCCGATAATATAGTGATATAGCATCTTTGCTATTTAATATTGTACTTGCTTTTTCCACTTAATGTGTCATGGGTTCCTTTTCATGAGTGTGGGTTTACTACTTTTATATCTGGATTGTTTGGATGTACTGTAATTTGTTTAACCGTTCCCTTATTGATGTACACCCACCTTTTTTTGCCATTACAGACAGCACCACAGTAAATAATCTTGTTCATACACCGTTCCACAGTCCTGTTAATATTTCTGTAGAACACATTGCCAGAAGTATAATGTACATAGTAAAATTTTTGACTTTATCACCTTTTTCTGTGCCAAAAGTGCATCAGGCTGTGCTCTTGCTAATAGTGTAAGATAGCACTCTTCTTCCTCTTTCCCTTGGCAACTCTAGATGCTAATAAAAAAGTAGAAATATTTCTACTTGTTCCTCTGCCCTGTCTCCCTCTCTGTCCTCTCTCCTACCACCTCCACTTTTTAGTCCTTTTCCTCAGTCCCTCTCCGATTTGTGTCTCCCCTTTCCACTGCTACACCTTTCTTTGACTTGTGTATCTTGACCTGGTGCTTTTATTGTTCACTTCTTTCTCTCTGAGTTGTTTTCTCTTGTTGGTTTGTAGGAACTCTTTTATTATTATTTTTTAATTATAATTTTATTTTGTTTTTCAGTGTTCCAAAGTTCACTGTTTATGCCCCACACCCAGTGCTCCATGCAGTATGTGCCCTCCTTAATACCCACCACTAGGTTCACCTATCCCCCCACCCCTCTCTCCAAAACCCTCAGTTTGTTTCTCAGAGGCCACAGTCTCTCATGCTTCATCTCTCCTTCCGATTTCCCCCAATTCACTTTTCTTTTCCTTCTCAGGAGTTCTTTTATTATATATATTAACCCCTTATATATATGTATATTTCCCCTATATATTTTATGTTCCCTTGTGGTATATTTAATGAGGGAGAAATCTTATATAAAACTCGTTAGTCTTACTTAAAGATTATAAATATATATTTATAAAGGAAATATTTTCTATAAAGATTTTATTTATTAGAGAGAGTGAGAATGCACAAGCAGCGGGGGAGGGGCAGAGGGAAAGGGAGAGACAGGCTTCCTGCTGAGCAGGGAGCGCATTGTGAGGCTCTGTTCCAGGACCCTGGGATCATGACCTGAGCAGAAGATAGAGGGTTAACTGACTGAGCCACTTAGGTGCCCCTATAAATATATTTTTATTTTTATGTTATTTTATTTTGTTTTAAGATTTTATTTATTTGATAGAGTGCGTGTACAAGCAGGGGGAGTGGCAGGAAGAGGGAGAGAGAGAAGCACAGACTCCCTGCTAAGCAGGGAGCCCCATGTGGGACCGGATCCCAGGACCCTGGGATCATGACCTGAGCCAAAGGCAGTTGTTTAACCATCTGAGCCACCGAGGTGGCCTATAAATATATTTTTATATTTTTCTTCTTTATATTCATATCTTTGATCAACAAAGAATTTATATATGATACACCACAGACGTATAATAGAACATTTCTTTCCATGGCCAGTATTCCCAATACAACATGGAATAACCCATCCTTTTCCCAACTGATTTGAAATACCACTTTGCATATACTGAATTTCTATTTGTAACTCTCTGTATATTCTTACATATTTTTGTATATACTCAAATGCTGTTCTTATGTATAAGAAATATATTCCTATTAATTGGTCCATTTGCAGATGCTCTGTTCTCATTCATCAAACTATTCTTATGGCCCCATTTTAATTTACTCCAGCTTTATAAGAGGTCTCGATATCTGGTACTTCAAGTCCCCTATTCTTCTTTTTTTTTTTTTTTAAATTTTTTTTTTAAGATTTTATTTATTTGACAGAGAGAGAGATCACAAGTAGGCAGAGAGGCAGTCAGAAAGAGAGGAGGAAGCAGGCTCCCTGCTGAGCAGAGAGCCTAATGCGAGTCCCCTATTATTCTTAATTTAAAAATTTTATTGGTTATTCTCTCACATTTACTCTTGCAGATGAACGTCAGCATCAGCTTGGCTTGTTTCTTCCCAAAATAGTCCCTTTGGATTTTGTACTACTGGATCATTCTTTTTTGTTGTTGTTGTTGTTGATATGTACTCTTTAAACTTACTTGTGTGATACTTAAGCAAATTAAGAAAAAAAAAACCAACAACCTGGGCTCAATCTAAAGATAAAGTATACTTTTGTGTTACTGTCTGTGACAAAGCCCAGTCTTACTCAGATTTTTGCCTGGTTGACCCTTAAATATGCTTTTTCTCAAATTATTTTTGCCTTCTCTTTATTTTCAGGGTCATGTCAAATTTCATTTGTTGAGACTTTCCTAATTAGATGCGTATTTTGAATTCTCTTATTGTTTCTATAACTCATCTCTACCACTTTATAATTATCTCCCAGGGTAGTGTATAAGCCCTTTGAGAATAGCCACCATGCAATTCATGTCTTTTCCTAAGCCCAGTTATATCACAGGCCACGGTTGTATAGCCTTTGTCAAATCAACTGATACCTCAGTTTTCCTAAAGTAAAGTGGGTATGATTATACATAGTTGGCATGGTTGTTATGAAGGCAAAAGAACATGTAAGCACCTAACAGGAATGCATATGAGAATGCCCATAGCAGGGCCAAATTGGCTTTCTAGAATGGAGATCTCTCAGGTTTAGGAGGTGGCTGGTATTAAGTGCAAGTAATAGAGAGTAAGTTGAGATTATTGTCCAAAGAAGAGATTGATGACAATTTGCAGAAGCAGTAGATCATCTCATGTCTTCAAAATGTAAACTCTTAGGGATTAATAATCATTAAACTCTCTGGAATGTTTGTTGTGGGCACAACACTGTTTTCATGTGCTATGGAGTATGTGAACATATGTATAAGACAGTTTCCACCCTCCCAAGAGCTGTCAGTCTAAAATTGAGTGTGCTTTAAGACCAAAAAAATAAATCAGAAATAGGTAAATCATGTGGATATGTAAGTTTACATTTTCAGTAAATTCAGCAAGAGTATGACGGTTGTGTGATGCTGGGGAAATTGAGCTTTGTATCTTTTACAAAGGCGTATACATTAAAAAAGATCTTCAGGGCAAGGGACCTAGATAATTTTGTATTTAAGAGAAAACTTAAGACACTGTTATTTAGATCTCAGTTGAGAAAAGAAGCAGTGAAGCCGTGGAGAAAGCATTCCATGAAGGAATAACTACAGGGACAAAAGAAGGCTTTGCTTTAGAGACAACTAGTATTTGAGAATGGTGAATTGGACGGATAGGGTGAAATGATTAAGTGCGGGTCCTGCCATGTCCTGTGAAGTCACTTAATTTCCTTGTGTCATTTTTTTCGTCTATAAAATAAGCAGGTTAAGCTTGATCAGCTGGGTAAGCTGTTTTTCCCATCTGAATGAAAAATCAAAATGATGATTGAGTCTCCTCCGTTTTCCTAGAGACTGAACACTAGTCACTAATACGTGAAATTTCAGAATGCAGATCTTTTTGTGATAGGTTTTACATGACTTGGGGGAGGACATTGATTATTTTTCTCTGGAATGGCACATTTTACTTTTACCTCCTAATGGGCTATTTGATTTAAAAATCATTTTAGTGGTTTGGGAGTCAGAGACCTAATACTGGACAGAAATCATTTATTTCGTTGTAACAGATGGTTTCCCACTTACAATGGTTCTACTTAGATGTTTTGACTTTACAGTGTTGCTGAAGATATGCATTCATTAGAAACCATACCTTGGATTTCAAATTTTGATCTTTATTCAGTTGATAATGTGGTGCTGTCTTCCTTCATGATGCTGGACAGTGGCGGTGAGCTGCACCTTCCAGTCACTCACCTGATCACGGGGGTCCACAGCCAGTATGCACACAGCCATTCTGTTTTTCACTTTCTGTACAGTATTCAGTAAATTACATTGGATACTCAACACTGTACTAAAAAGTAGGCTTTGCATTAGATGAGTTGTCCCAACTGTAGGTCAATGCAAATGTTCTGAGCATATTTAAAGTAGGCTGGGCTAAACTGTGAAGTTCTATAGGTTGGGTGTATTAAATACATTCTCAGCTTATGATATTTTCAGCTTCTGATGGGTTTATTGGGACCTGACTCCATTGTAGGTTGAGGATGATCTGTAGATCAGAAAACTGAAGCTAGCAAAATTAAGGTGCTTAAGCTGTAAGGTAGGTAGTAGCTAAGTAGTGGCAGAGCAGGAACCAGAAGCCATGCCTCCTTTTTCTGTGCAAGTATTCATTCCATACTGACATTTTTTGGACTTTCTGAAAATTTAATGCTCAGTTTTTTGAGGTATGTTATGCAGTGAATGAATTTCTAGTTGGTTGGGGAAGGTTGGAGAACACAGTAAACATTTCATACTTTTATGTGATGGCTTCAAATACTCATATGTGTCTCTTTGTGATCCATGACTGGTTATTTGAGTTATTAGTTCACTTCTGACCTATGTGTAGATTTTGCCTGGCATCAGTCTGATGGTAATTATGAGAGGAACTTTGTAATATGGTTGGGTAAGTGGAAGTGTATCACATTGCTGTTGACAACAGCTCAGTGGGAATTTATTGAATGTATCTTTTTTCTTTGTGGGTAACACCAAATTGAAATTAGCATATTTCCAAAATAGTCCAAGTCAAGTTTTATCAAAGGGAGGATTCTATAGGTAGAATTATTGAACCCCTTGAAATAGTGTGCAAAATTAGTGTGTATGGTGAGTTTTTCTGGCAAGTATTTCTCATTGTTTTTGTGAGCTTCTTAAAGGGGTGTGTGTCCTAAATAAAAAGATTTCAGAATTACTGCTCTAGTGGGTGATAGAACTATAATACTAGACTTGTAAAAAAAAGATTTTTTCACTTAATTGAATTTTTGAAATACTACTTATTGTGTTTGATATCTTATAGATAAGAATCACTAGAAATGAAAAGGTTTTGTATTTATTGCATCCCACAGAAGTATTATAGGATCATATTGTGATTTTTGTGTTTAAGACCTTCTATGTCATTTTAGTTTTAGTTTTAGTTTTTTTTTAAAGTCAAAATTACAGTGTTCCAATGTACTACATGTGTAGGAAGTGGGAATTAGTCCTGGATAGCTTGGATTAAGACATTTCTGTGCTTTATGACTCTTCTCCCCTATTTGATAGAGGCCAAAATCCACCATGCCTCTTTGCCTTGCCCTAGGATGTCTTCCCTACCTACAGACACCAGCACTACCACCAACATCATCATCATCATCAGTACGGTGTGTCCTCCTTTTTTATCCCTGTCTCATCTCTCACTCCTCTCTACTTTTGCTATAACTCTGGAACTGCTTTTTTTCATAAAAATCAAACCTCTCTGTAATTTTCAGTGTTTTCCAAGTGGTTTTTCCACTTCTTGCCTTACTTCACTTATATTCTCTCAAACCTTAGGGCCTGGAATGTCAACTTTGTTCTCTTTACTGCCTTTTCCTTATTCCTCCATTCTTTTTTTTCCCCCTCAAGTCTCTGCTCCTTTGAAATTCCCATCTTTTGCCTAAATCACCTGTTCATTAGTCCTTACTGCTGTCATTTACTGAGCAACCTCGTTGTCCACTCTTCCTTGTTCATTGAATACTGGCAGTTGGCCTACAGTACTCTTCTTCAGCTTCAGTTCTTGATGATCGTAGCTTATTTGTGCATCAGTGTGGGAAAACACTGACAGAAGCCCCACCTGGACTTTCAGTTTCTTGACCACTTGATTTCCAGTGACCTTTAACTCCTTAGCAATTCACTCTGATTCCCCTCTTCCAGAATCATGAATTCACAGTCCTGTTCTGACCATGACTACCTAGTTGTGCTTCTCAGGTCATGACCTTCTCTTGACCTGTGGACCTCTCTTCTTTATCCCAGTGCTTCAGTACTCTTCCTTTGTCATTTTATTTGTTTAATCCCACTTAGGATTCCTGTTTGATTAATTTCAATAACTTTTCCTCCCATTTTGCCAGTACCTTTAACTGCCTTATTTCTTTGCTTTCTCCTTGCACCTGTTGGGTAGAAATGTAACCCTGAATGAAGTAGTTAATGCCTTTGCTGTGCCTATTCCTAAATGACTGATCATTGCTAGAAAAAGTCACAAAGAAAGGCAGAGTGATTCCATTATAAATTTATTATCACTGATCTTTTTAAAAGATGTTTTTATTTGAGTATCATTGACCCACAATGTTACCTTAGTTTCAGGTGTTACCACAGATCTTAAGTGGGCCTTCACTACTGTCCAGCCATTCCCCCTTGTATGATGACTATTGAAAACCATTTGCTTCACCAGTCCTTTTACTTCCCTTGTTCACCCTCAGTCTCACCAGGTCACTGGCTCCTTGTTACAGAGTAAATAGAAGCTAACCGTTAGGAATTTTCATCTTCCAGCTCCTCAACACACAAACCTACCTCCTGTATAGTAATATCTATCTTAATTTAGATTCGGCCTATGCTTCATATCCTATCCCTTTCTGCTTTCCCAGGAGTTCTAAAATATGTAATGTGATGTAATCTCTTCCTAATATTTTCAACCAGTCCCTCTCAGTGCTGTACTTTCTATCAGCTGACCTTTTTTTTTTTTTTTTTTAAAGATTTGTTTGAGAGAGAAAGATCACAAGTAGGCAGAGAGGCAGGCAGAGAGAGGGGGAAGCAGGCTACCCACCAAGCAGAGAGCCCGATGCGGGGCTCGATTCCAGGACCCTGAGATAATGACCTGAGCAGAAGGCAGAGGCTTAACCCACTGAGCCACCCAGGCGCCCCTCAGCTGACCCTTTTTGCTACCATTCTACCATAGCCCTCCCTTTCCACCAAACTTTTTAAGTGAGTCATTTGCACATGCCTGTAATCTCTCATCTAAAGCCGTTGGGACCAGAGTTGCCTCAGGAATCTGAAGTTTTGGAATGTAGAAAAGCATTACCATGTATGTACTACCTATGGTGTGATAACCTCAGTGGAATGGGGGGCTGCACCCTGTAATCATCATATTGTGATTTCTGACCTTGAAATGTATGACTTTTCACTTTAAGTGGGATAAATAAGGGCTATAATAGCCTTCATGTCAGTCCAGGTCAGGTTTTGCTTCCACATTAAAATAAGACAAAAACCTTAATTTTCCAGAGCTTTCACATTGTGGAAATGTGGATAGGAGATTGTGGCTAGGTACTGCCTCTGTTTTCTCATCTTCACTTTTTTAAATTTTTTTTAACCCATTGTGATGTTTCCTTCTCTCACTTCTCTCAGATGGCTCTTATGAACTCTACCAGTGACCTTTACTTGAGGCGATTATGTCACTAGTGAATGTTTCCCGAGACTTGGGCGGTGCCAGCCCCATCAGCCACTCTTCCCCTGGCTTCCTTGGCACCGCCCACCCCGGCCCTCCTCAGTCACCTTTTGCAGGCTCAGGGTCCCTGTAACGATTAAAGGCTGGATTTCTTTCAAGGCCCTGTCCTAGAACCACTTTTGTTCTTAGTCTGTATTCACTTGCTTTGTGATCTCACTTAGGTGTGTGCCTTCAACTACTAATCATGTGCTGATGAATCACAGATAGATGCTCCAGCCCACACCTGTCCTTGAGCTTGACTCTGTCTTCTCCTCTCTCTTGGTCTTCCTCTTACTTGCTTACATCATTTTGGTGGCTTCCTATTTTGTTAGAACAAGTGTTAGGCTCTCTGGCCTGGCCTGAGGGCTCCTGCGTGGCCTGGCTGCTGTCCCCGCTTCAGCTTCAGCTAGTGAGCTGTGTTCCCTTTCCCTTCTGCTCTTACTTCCTCTGAGGTCCACGCTGCCTCCCACAGCACAGTCACTGTGCAAGCTACTCTCTCCGTTCACAGTGCTCTTCCTTCTGTGTAGTTCACAGTGCTCTTCCTTTCTGTGTAGGTCTTTCCTTTTGCGTCATTGCTAAACTCTTAGCTTTCCTGTGGAAGCTTCTAATTTGTGTGCCCTGCCACCAAACCTTATGGTACCGTGTACATATTCCAACACTAATAATAGTTTTTTATTTTTGGTCACTTAGTACACTTTGTCCAGTCGATTTAAGCTCTCTCAGCACTGGGATTATGTCTGCTTTTGTTTGCCATTATATTTCCAGCATAGGGCTTGGCATAGAGTAGGCAAATAGCAAGCGTTTTGTATGCATTATATACATTAATTTACCTTTTCTAACTTAAAAAGTAATTTATGTACATGTATTTACCAGTGTAGCATGTGCAGTTTCCAGTTTTAAGTGGACCCAATCCTGATGGTAATATTACTGAAAATTACAAAGTTACATTCTAAAGAATTCCATAAATCACAGGTCTGTTTTTTAAATATCAAATGCATTAAAGTCTTTGACCTAGCTCATAATTGATCTTGTTCTTAATTCACTTTTTCTATATTGACCTCTTCCCCCATATCCTTGTTAGATATCAAATATCTTCCTAAGCCTAGTATTGTGTGCAAGTAAAGTATGTACAGTGTCCAGCACAATTCAGCAGCCTCTTAACTTGCTCATCAGTTTATAGGTATCACGGGATTAAAAATAGCTTAGCCATCTGCTAACTGACCAAACAATTTTAGTAGCATGAAAGGGCGTGGTAGGAGACAGGGACCTAGGGTCTAGGTATTCTGTCAGAGCAAGGCTTAGTGCAGAAACCACCTTGTAACCTCTTAATACTGAAACTTAAGAGTCAGTTCAAAATTAGGAAGAGATTTGGTGGAGGTTAAGCATAGCAGCATCCCAGTAGTAGGGGATTTCCCAGAATATAGGTAACAGAAAAATTTCAGCATTTTAATGTTCACTGAATTTTTTTAGGGAAAAGAATATGTATAAAGATACAAATTCTATAACACTAAATTATCATGCTGTATATTTATGTAGTATATAGTATGTAACATTTTCTAGAAATCAGCTTTAACTAACTAGCCCTTTACATTTTACTCTCTAATTAGGAAAATCAGTAGACTCCCAATCATCTCGAAGTGAATCTGAAATTGTGCCAAAAGTTGCTAAAATGACTGTGTCTGGAAAGAAGCAAACTATGGGATTCGAAGTGCCTGGGTAAGTTCTTAAGCCCTCCCCCATCTTTTTTTTGAAATCAGTATTGTCTTCCACTTGACTGTAAGAAAGAGAAACTACCTTAATAAATTTTGCATGATGTGTCAGTAAGGTTAAAGTAACATGGGTCCTCAGTGTGACATGGTATAAAGAAAAGGGGTTGAAAAATTAGGATTGATACTAAATATGTATGTTACTCAATCTAGCTCACTGTCCATTTCCTCATATAAATTAAATAAATTTTAACAAAAATCCTCTGTTTTGTGAAATCTAGCATTCTGAGCTCGGGAACCCTACCACTAGATGGCGTAGGTAAGCAGTGTTTGGGAATTAAAAGTGGTTGGTGAATCATGTAATCATTAATTAAAAATTTTTTTCTAACTCTAATCTTTAAACTCTCTTAGATTTTCAGGTTGAATGAAATGGATCACTAGAACAAAGTCACAAAATATAAAGTGAAACATACCTAGAATTTCAAATCTGGTGAGAAATTATAGATCCTACATTAGTAGCACTCATTTGTTCTTATCATAAGAGGATTCCCCCCCAATTTTTTTTTTTTAATTTTATTTATTCCAGTGAGAGAGAGACAGAGCACAAGCAGGGGGAAAGGCAGAATGAGAGGGAGAAGCAGGCTCCCTGCTGAGCAGGGAGCTCTACGTGGGCTGGATCTGAGGACCTAGAGATCATGACCTGAGCCAAAGGCAGCCCCTTAAACCGACTGAGCCACTTAGGCGCCTCTCTGGAGAGTTTCTGTAAGCAAGGGAAATTGGTTGCTTGAGACTTAACAACACAGTAAACTTTAAACCTCTTTGAAACACTAACTTTCAACATTAACTTTAAACCTCTTCAAGAATTTTCAGATTGTTTATTTCTTAAATCCTTTACTTATAAATTATACATATATTTTGTCTGTCCTTTAGATAGATAAGAATCAATATTATGAAATATAAACAACAAAGTAGAGGATTTTTTTTTAATTTCAAGAAATAAAAACTAAGCAGCCTTATTTTTCTCCCTTTAACATTGCTGTATCTAAATTAATGGAAGTTTCAAAAAAATAAAAATTTAAAAATAAATAAAATCTTTTAAAAAATGGAAAAAAATAAATTAATGGAAGTTTCACAAGTCTTGGTTGTAAAGAATCTTTATGATCACTTAGTTCAATTATTTTGATTTTATATAAGCAATACTTGATTTAGATTCTAATTTGGTGAAGGAAAGTATCCCATATCTAGAACAGAATAAGTGTTCAGTGTATGTTGAATGATTGGATGAATGAAATTTTAATGAGTGACATTTAATGAATTAAAATGAATGACATTTAATTTGGGTAGTAATTGTAGCCCACTACAATAATTTTGAGTCCTCATTTAGTTATCAAAAACTTAATATATGTCTTTTCTCTCTGAATTGGGGTTGGGTTGTCAGAATCATAAATTTCTTTTTTATTCTTGTGTTTTGGGAACCATACAGTCCTATAATGGGATTATTTCCACTAAGAAGAAGAAAAATAAATAGAATATACAATTCCTTATTTTAAGGATTTTATAATCTTATTGAAAAATGTTTCAGAAATCTTAGCAACATACTAATAAACCCAAACTAATGTATCACATTAGAAGTAAGTGCATAGTTATCTATGGGAATAATTATAATAAATGATCAAGAAAAAAATAGTAAGTACAAGTAAATAATTCTTGACAACCTAACTCTCTACTTCACAAGTGTAATACAAGCCTTTCAGAACCTTACAAGACTATATGCTTCATGAGGACAGCGACCATTACTGTTCATCATCATATTTCTTTCATAGAATAGCTTATTTATTGATCAGAGTCCTTGGGGAAATATATTTTATTTTAAAAATAAACTTGGAGGGGTGCCCAGGTGGCTCAGTCGGAGAAACTTCTGCTTTCAGCTCAGGTCATGGTCCCAGGGTCTGGGATTCAGTCCCACATCGGGCTCCCTGCTCAGTGGGGAGCCTGCTTCTCCTGCCCCCTCTTTTGTTTCCTCTGCTTGTGCCCTCTGGCTGTCTCTCTCTCTCTGTCAAATAAATAAATAAAATATTAAACAAACAAACAAACTTGGAAAAACATAAAGGTGATAAAGCAGCCTGTGCATCAATATTTTGTTACGGCTCTAGGAGAGAAGTCATCAGAACATGAGAGGTCTGTAGGTAGAGATCAGGATACTCAGAAATGCATAATATTGCTTAAGGACCAAGCTATATTGTGTCAAATACTTATATAGGATTTTTCAGAAAGTTTATACTAAGGATAAACTTAAGCTGTAATTCTGATTTGATCTTGAGGAAGCACAGAGAAGGATAACAAAATGCTTCTGAGTCAAGATTTCAGTATCATAGATACATATGTAGTGTGATTCCCAATGGCAGCTCATAAAAAAGGGGTAATGCATTGCTTAGAAGAAACTAAAACAGCAAACTTTTTCTTCACTAATATTAAAGATGGTAAATACCGCTCTAGAAGAAGCTTATTTAAGTATAAATGGTTAGAACCTTACATAGACAATAAATACTCTTGAATTTAAATTAGCTTCCCAGTCTCATTTAAATAAATGAAGAAGAAAGATTAAGTCTCTATATTCCTGTAGAAATATTCCTACTTTTGGAACAATGGCTTAGGAAAAACACCAGAGTAGTTATTTTATAATAATAGGTAAGTTTACAAAATTGTATCAGAAAGCACCTGAAAAAATTCAACCAACTTACTTTTTTTTTTTTTCATATCAATCAGTAGTAGGCCTCATCTTAGAGATTTTTTTCAAAACTTTAAAATACTGAGGTTTGCTTGGTAATATATAGAAGTTTTTACTAAGTACAGACTTAGCTAGGATGCTTTTCTAATTACTTGGTTCATTTCCTTCTAACACTGTACAATTCATTGAACTAATTTGTGTTTTACCTAGACTTTATTTGAATGTTTTCATGACACCAAGAGAAAAACAAGCCCTTCATGTGATTGAGTTGTACATGAAATAATCCAGTCAGACCCCTGCTTTGTGAAACCCTTCCTCCGCTGGGCCAGCAGAGCTTCAGGCCTCTACCTGCTGTCAGTCATAGCTGTTCTGCTTGGATCTCTTCTCCGTACTGGAGTTAACATAAACTTTGCTTTGGAGAAAAGGTTCTGTAACTAAAAACAGAGATTTGAAACCAGAAACTGTGATTTCTCCCGGGTCTGATCGGAACCAGAGCCCATGTCTAGTTACTTTGGTTGAGCACTTGAATTATAATTTATAGGGTTTTTTCAACTTGTCTAAATGCAGAGTTGTCATGTTTGGTTTTAGAACTAACTGTGGTCATTCAAATGTTTGCAAATTATAGTCTAAGATTTCACTTAATTTACCCTGTTGGAATCCTTTAAAAGACTTGGAATCTTTTTCACATGCTTAAATTTTTTTCCCCTGTGGGTCTAGATGAAGCTAATCTGTCTACATGGTGTCGACAAACACCACCAAAATTGTTAGTAGAGACTGACGAAAGTGAGAGAGAAGGGGAGTGGGTACGAGGTTTTTAAGGAAGTTGCAAATGTAACTAATGGGACTTTTCCCTGAGGACTAGGATGAAGGGTCAGTGTTCAGCATATGAAAATGCCCCGAGAGGGGAAAAATGAGTCCGTTTTTTTGTTACTGTGGACAAGAAGAAAATAATGTACTGTTCTCACATGAACTGCTTTTTGTATGTAATTCTTTGCCAGTTCCAAATTGGATTGGATAGAATTGGTTTCATTCTTAATAATTTGCATTTTAACCTGTTCTTTGTCCCATTTTTGTTTATCTCTGTCCCTGAAAGGAATGTAAACTATATTGTAGTCTGGTTGATTAGATCCCATCGCTGCTAGCTGTCCATGGGATAGATAGTACTGATATAGTTTCTGTAGATAACAGTCAAAGAGCTAATGAACTAAGGTCCGTGTTTACTTTTAGGGGCATCATCATTATCAAAGAGCGAATAGGTTATGCTACATGGCCTTGGGGTCTACTTTACGTATTTGAGTCCCTCACTAGATTGTAAGCTTTTGGGATTAGTAGATAAATTTCTCATCAGCATCTTCTTTTCTTTTCAACATCAATGCCTAGCAGAAGTTGTAGTTTTTAGAAAATCAAGTATTAGTTGAATTAATGAATTAAATAAAAACTTCTTTGCTGAAATTATTAAGAAAATGTAGACAGAGTTAGCTCCCTTAAGGATAGTGTTTGAACAGAAAAAGATTGTTAGTCTCTGTCCTGTTAGAAGAATGAGTTAGGGATGAAGCTTTTTTTTTCTTTTAATAGTACTTTATCTCTAGAAACACATTTAGTACCAAGTTTTACAAAATATCTCCATTATGCATTTGTTCTGATGGGATTATATGGCTAAGGCTATGTGGCCTTGAATTCAGTTATTTTATAGGCTATTTTCTTCTTATCTTAGTGTTTGCTGGACCGTTTTTCTCCTGGGATCCTCCAAGTCTGTATTTGTGTGGTTTGGGTCTAACTACTTATCATTTCCACCTTAATAGAGTGGCCACTTAGAAGAGATCATTGTTGGTCTGCAAGTATAAGGAATAAGAAAAGGCAACTTCTCTGCCCTTCTGACCTTATAGGGTGTCAGTTGAGTTGGTTGAAACACTTTTTTTCCTATCTCTGCTTTCTGTAGAGTAACTGAAGAAAATGGTCATAGTTTCCACACACCTCAAAAAGGACATCTTAGTGAAGGAACTGGCATTGCTGCTTCTGATGTTCTTGACACTGTTTCTAAACCAGTTCTTCCATCCCACACCATTCAAATATCAGAAGAGCAGAGCTCAACACCAACGCCGGTGAAAAAGTCTGGCAAGCTGAGGCAGCAAATAGATGTCAAAGCAGAACTGGAGAAGCGGCAAGGAGGGAAGCAGCTCCTCAACTTGGTGGTCATTGGTAATGCCCTTTGTTCCTCTGGATGGGTCACCTCTGCCTTAGCCTGGCCACTTCCTGGTGGCAGCATGTATACTCGTTCCCACTCTGAGTGTCTGTCTGGGTGAAAATGGACACAAGCAAGGAGGCATCACATCATAGTGCTTTCTAGTCACCCTGGGGAAAATAATGCCAGATTACCAAGGAGGTCATTAGACTTGCTTGTGGCATTTTCATTTTGTGACTGTTTTGAAAATGCCATGTCTTACTGACAGTTCGAATGTCCAGAAGTCAAGGAAATTTCCCCCCTCTCTAAAGAGACTCTTTTTTTCTCCATTTACTTTAACTATCATTTGATAAAAACTGGTATTTATTACTCTAAACACTGACGTGAACTATTGGAATACATATTCATGTAATACCTCAATGTGAACAGCGTCTGGAAAATGTACCTAGTATTAATCCTAAATCAATTTTCCTTAGGTCATGTTGATGCTGGGAAAAGTACTCTGATGGGCCATATGCTTTATCTTCTGGGTAATGTAAACAAAAGAACTATGCATAAATATGAACAAGAGTCTAAAAAGGCTGGCAAAGCTTCGTTTGCATATGCATGGGTCTTGGATGAGACTGGCGAAGAAAGGGAAAGGTAGTCACTATATTTCAAAATTTTTAGTTTGAAATGATATATAGTCTTTTAAATAAGTATATAGTATGTGTTGAATATGTATGAAACATGCCCTGAAATATTTTAGAAACTTCTTTTAGAGAAAAGCTTTTAATTGTGAGGGAAATATTTTTATTATAGTTTCATTATATCTACATACATTTTCTACTCTTCCAAATTCTATGAGAATAGTTGAAAAGAATGTTTATCAAAAAAAAACTTAAAAAAAAAAAAGAAACCACACACAGGAAAATGGTAATAAAAAACCTTAATTGTTCTGTGGGAGAAGTTTCAGTTGTCCCCCCTAAGTATTTGTTAAATTGACTTGATTTTGAATTAAAATTATGAATAAGACTAAATTTTATATAAGGTAACTTTAAGGGAAGGTAACTTTTTGTAGTAAACTGTCTTCTGTCTGGAATTAAAATGACCAGTAAATTTAAATTATCAGACTTAATTCATCTTTATACTTTCTGTAGTATGTTTTTATGAGATAGAATCAATGAACTAGTAATTAGATCTACTTCCTACAATAGAGATTTAATCTAGTCAGTTACTGTGCCCATTGCTAACTCTGCAGGAGAGAACAGCTATTCATATACCCCAGCCAAAGTATTTCTTTCAAAGTATTCAGAGTGGTTGTTTATATCATGTCACAACTGTCAGAGATGGGGGAACCAGTGGCACCTTTGTCAGAAAAGAATGAGGACACCTAGTAGATGAAATGGCAGGTATATCAACTGTGTCAAAATAATGACTGAAGACTCTGAAGTCCTCCCAAAAGTCCTAAATCAACAAAGAAATTATTCCATGTTCCCTATCTTCCTTCTGAGTATAATTAGAGAATATATTTGGATTTTCATACTTTAAAAAAAAAGTGTGTATTTATTTTCTTGGGGAGTCTTAAATAGTCTACATTATAATATATAAGGTAATTCTCAATAAAGGGGGTCATAATATTCTTTAGCTTTTTTGATAAACAGAATTTTATGTCATGGTGGGTTTTTTTTTTTTTTTTTTCTTATAGGTGGTCTTTTTTAGTCTATATCACATCATAAGTTTCTTTTCCAACTAGTAAGGAAAATTAGTTGGCTGCAAATTTTTGGAACATGAATGTTCGAAAACAGTGGAATTCTTGTATGATTCAGTGTTAGAAGACTAAATAATTTCTACCTACTAGGTTACCAAACAGATTATTAAAATATATGGCTCTTTAGTTATATTTATGTCATCTGTTAAGTGGGTAAAGAGAACAGTAAAATTTAAGTTAGAATAACTTAACTTGTTAATATCTGAGTTGAGCTGGCAAGTGAGCTAATTATCTAATTCCTAGAATAGTCAGTAATTTTCATGGGGTTTTTTATTTTTTATTTTTGATAATACATCTACTGGTTGGCTGTTATTTTTTGCTTCTGGTAGTTTTCTATGCTCAGCATGATGCAATTTTAGAATATTCTTTGGTTCTGTAGATAACAGATACGTCTAGATACCTAATAAGAGTTTTAACTCATCACTGTATGTTTCTTCATAGTATTTCAAAAATACAGTGTGTTACTTATCCCACCATGTTAAATATTTATAAGTTGTCTCTTCTCATGTTGATCAGAAATTAGTAAAGTGAGTGACATTTTTATATCCTTAGGGTTACAAATGTAGACCAGAGCTGGCTCAAGAGTATATTCTGGTCAAAACAGTATAGGGAGGAGCTCAGAATAAGTCTTAGTTCATCAGTATTCTGGGTGATTATTTGAGGATTTTTAGAATTAAGCATCATTTCCACCAAGTCAAATGGCCCATTGTTTTAGATGAAGCTAGAATGACTTGATCAGGGAGACCCACAGTTACCTCAGCACTCTGCTAGGGGAGACACATAAATTACTTTCATTGTCAGAACGCTTGGCAGTAAAAGGGATGGCCCATCCATTATTCTGGACTGTTTGGGGCAAACCAGGATAAATGATTACCCAGTTTATTGCCCACCCGACTTCCCTTTCCTGATGTCTGGAAAGACTTAGTACCTTTGTAGACTCTTCCTGGGCTTTCTTATAAACCGAACCTACATTTTTGTGGCTAAGAAGCGGTACTGTGTTTGTTGGTCTCCAAGAAAGATGAAATGGGATGTGAAACAAACTGCTGTTTATCTTCCTCAATTTTTTTAAAAATTTGCTATCTCCTTTGATATTTCCTTTTTTCTAACTGTGTAACATACTGATCTGCCTTGGAAATGAAAGTTTATAAGTTTATTTTTATAATTAGTGAAGCATCTACATATGAACATGAGGGAAAACTGCCTCCTGATAGTAGTCATTCTCCACTTTACCTTCTCTGGTGTGCAGTAGTTACTGTTTCCTCCTCCAGAGGTATCCCCATATATCTTTCTCTGTTTACAGTCTACCTAGCCTTTTACCAAAAGAAAAAAAAAAAAAAAAGAAATGGGAAATAATCCAGCATTTTGATTAAGTTCTTGCGGTATCTACAGCCTTATTTTAAAGACACAACACATAATTTTGTTAACAGCAGAAATTCTAGCCCCAATTGGTAGCTTAATTCATCAAAATAGTAGACTGTGTAATAAAACTCCCATTATTTCTTAAGAATTTAGACTGTCATTTAGCCCATATTATTAAATAATTTAGTCCATAGCACTGATAGTATTTCTATAGTGTGTTCTAACCATTTTATGTTTTCTTTAAGGGGAGTAACAATGGATGTTGGTATGACGAAGTTTGAGACCACAACCAAAGTTATTACGTTAATGGATGCTCCAGGCCATAAGGATTTCATTCCAAATATGATTACAGGAGCAGCCCAGGTATTCAGATGTTTCCTGAATTATACTACACTGATTGTACATGCAGTTTCCTGATGCTGAGCTTATAATTCTAGGATTAGAAGTTCTAAAATATTTTGAAATTAAAAATTTTAACTTTTGAAAAAATTTGAAAACATAAAGATTATATTTTTATGATCTTATTGGTCCTATATAAAACTTCTTTAGTTATTATATAACTATATATTAATTATGTATTACTATATATTATATATATTATATTTTTCTAGTTATTATATAAAAGCCATGAATTTCTTACAGTAAAAATACTGGCATGGTACTTGATGAAACATAGCTTTATATTATATTAATGAGCTGGAGAGAATGTTTCAGTGTCTGCCTTTTCACTGCATTTATTTTCAAGGCCTGTATCTTTTAAAAGCAGAAACAGTGAAGCTTGGGAGTTTTGCCCCTGTGGTTTATTTACTTTTCTTGGAGGATTAAAAAACAGTTGCAATTTGTAGAGTTATATAATTCTTTTTTTTTTTTTTTGTAGAGTTATATAATTCTTAAGGATACTGAAAAAAAATCAAAGATAATAACTTTAAAAAAATTAAAACAATGAAAGTAGCACTGTACATAGAGGCCACAGCTTTTTTTTCAATAAAAAATGGAAAATATAAAGAGTTCAAAAGTTTGCCTGTGTCGCTTGGCAGAAAGTGTGACTTAAGCAATTGGCATTTTCGGAGTTCTTAACATCTGTTTAAAGGGAATGTTAATACGAGCATTCATCAACCTAAAAAGGATGTTCTATAAATAAATTAGAATATTTTGAAGATGAATGAGAAAATATTCTATTTCAGGAAATTGATATATAATTTCAAAATAATAATTTAAGATCCAGGGACTGAACAAGATATTGAAGATTAAAAAATATCCTTCTTGATTGAGTACCAAATATGGGCTAGACACTATATGAGGTGTTTTGTATACATTTAGTTTACTCCTTGTAAAGAAGGTGTATATTATTCCTATTTTATTTTACTTTTTTTTTTTTTTAAAGATTATATTTTTAAGTAAACTCTCTACCCACGGTGGGGCTCGAACCCACAACCCAGAGACCAAGAGTTGCATGTTCTACCAACTGAGCCATCCTGGTGCCTCATCCCTAGTTTAAATTAGTGTACTTACCATTTCATGTACCAAAGGAAACAATGTATTTTTCCCTTTGTTTCATTGTGTATGTGTGTGTTTTCATTCAATGAATACTTGCTGAATGCCTGCTGTGTGCCAAGGACTATGGTAAGCAATATAGGGGTATGAACTAAGAAGCACATTTTGTTAATTTAATGGGAGAGGGAAATATCAAAACAAACAGTTACAGTAAAATGTTTTTGAATCCTAGAATCTTAGACTCCAGAATAATCATAAAGATCATTTATTCCAAATGGCTAATGGAATTAGGATAGGAAAGGATTTCAGAAATTATCGAATTGAATTTTATTATATGACAAAGAAATGGGCTGAACATATTAGGGAACTTAGTGTGCAAAATACTGGGGTGGGCTTTTAGGGATACAAGCTAAAATGTGCAATATGCTGCTTCTCCTCAAGGAAATCACATAGGAAGGTGAAACATACAAAGATGAAAGGTTAACACATATGTACCACAAGAAGTATATACACAGTATACGTGATAAGGAAAGATCTCTTTGTCATGCTAAAAGCTTCCTTGAAGACCGGTAGGCATTTGAGCTCCCAAAGACAAGCTGCTGCAAGAAAAAAGAGAAATTGCCCCCCAAGATTTTGGAGATGGTAATGGGAAAGAGAATTAGGAAGAGTATTTATTGCCTTAGATATCTTAATGTCAATTCAATAAATTTCAGGTTTTTTTTTGTTTTTTTTTTTTAGATTTTATTTATTTGCCAGAGAGAGAGCACAAGCAGGGGAAACAGCGAGAGAGAGAAGCAGGCTCCCCGCTGAGCAAGGAGCTTGAAGTGGAACTCGATCCCCGGACTCTGGGATCATGCCCCAGCCGAAGGCAGATGCTTAATCAACTGAGCCACCCAGGCGTCCCAGTGATTTTCAAATTTTAACCTAAGAAAATAAATACAATTTGACAGTTATTAGTAAAAACTGATTAGGAGGAGATTTACAGTTATTGAGCCTAGGATTTGGAAGGTCAGGGCAGGGTGCTTTATATAAACTACACTTACTCTTAAGTGTTTCTGTGAAGTGAGCAATTTTTTTTTTCTTTTTAAGTTTTCACTTACATTCCAGTTAGTTAAGATATAATGTAATATTATTTTCAGGTGTACAGTATTGTCATTCCACATTTACAGCAAGATTAAACAATTTACTGGAGGTGTGAGGCCTCAGTGAGTACACATGAGTGAAGCAGAGTCAGTTTCCAAATGGATTGCTCCAGTTTGTGCTCTTAACCAAGAATTCTTATTCAAAGAACTGGATCTCATTGAAGAAATTAGGGTTCAGTGTCTCAAGTCATGAAGGATTGGAAATGAATGCTGAGTTTAAGATGAGAAGAAAGGCAGGAGTATTTGGGTAAGCAAAAAGGAATAGAAATCATGGTGTAAATTGCCCCACCAGAGTATGTGGGTGGTACTTCTAATTTAAAGTTCTGTTCAGAGCAAAGTATCTGATAAATTCTTTACTTTTGGACCATTTTATTTCTCATTATGGTGAAGATTATATGGCAATATATGTGAAATTCTTTAAAAACTCGATAGCACAAACTTTAAATGTCATTGAGGAAACAAGGAAGAGGAAAGCTATTTTGGAGACTGTTCAGAAGACCAGAGCACTTCCTGTGGATGGAATGTAAAAGGATCCTTGAGAGAGCGATAATCCAGTACCAGTCTGAGCTAGCTCTGGAGGGCACTGCTAGAGTTCGTCATTACATCCTGGATTATAGAAAAACAGATTTCTGTAAGAATAGGTAGGCCTGCAAGGCAAAAACCGCAAAGGGGGAAAAAAACAAGAGTCCTCCTTTCAGGGATGTCCTGACAGGGCATTGACAGAAATACTTGATGAGGATGAAAGTAGAGGGACACCTGTGATTGCACAAAGCATTCTCTGCAAATTTTCAAAGACTGCATCCACATGATGTATGTGGAGTCACAGAAAGAAGTATCAACACAGGGTGCCTGGGTGGTTCAGTCGGTTAAGCGTCTGCCTTTGGCTCAGGTTGTTATCTTGGGGTCCTGGGATCGAGCTCAGCATTGGGTTCTCTGCTCAGCGGGGAGCCTGCTTCTCCCTCTGCCTGCTGTTCCCCCTGATTGTGTGCTCTCTCTCTCTCTCTCTCAAATAAATAAATAAATAAAATCTTAAAAAAAAAAAGCATCAACATGAAAGAATAGTGGGAACCCATAAAACTAGTGTCAATAAGGCTAAAGAGGAAAAGGAACTAAGGCGAAGGCTAGCTTACTTCTTTCTTTGTGTGTAAATGGCGTGTGAGAGGAAAAATGTCTTTCACCTCATTCTCAAAATGCTCCAGAAAGGTTCAGAACCTTTGTTAAGTTCTTTTTCTCTGCCTTAAAGGGTGAATGTGCTGTTTTTGGAGGACTCATTTGTTCACAGT
This sequence comes from Enhydra lutris kenyoni, assembly GCF_002288905.1. Taxonomy (NCBI): domain Eukaryota; kingdom Metazoa; phylum Chordata; class Mammalia; order Carnivora; family Mustelidae; genus Enhydra; species Enhydra lutris. The sequence goes on along the minus strand of NW_019154101.1, from coordinate 29,015,556 downwards.
TTTTCATTATCGTAAATAGTACTCTGGTAAACATCCTTGTTGGTTTATAATTCTCTAGGATAAATTCCAGGAAATGGAAGTGATGGGAAGCAAAATATATATAATTTTAAGACTTGATACTTACTGTGAAAATGCCCTCCAGAAAGCTAGCTTCCTCCCTTAAACAGGCGGTGCTGTGCCTTTGCCTGTAGTAAATCATTCTGTCTTTTAAGTCTTGCTTATGTGATTTCTGAAAGTGGGAGAAGGAAAGAATATGTTCATGTATTTCTAATGTCCTTTGGTTTCTAGTGAATTTGAATTTTTTCATGTTTCTCGGCCATTTGTATTTTTTGAGCAAATTGTTTGTACCCTTTAACTATTTTTCTACAGAGCTGTGTCTATTTTCCCTGTTTTAGTAAAGTTCATATTGATTATAACTTTTACAAATATCTGTTCCTGTTTTATTTATTTATATTTATTTTACTTATTTTTTATGTTTTAACTGTGTTTATGTATTTCCTTTGCCTTGATATTTTAATTGGTATGTAATCAAATATGGGAATTTTTAAAATTTTTTATGTCATTATTTTTGGCCACCTGCTAGTATTTTTTTTTATATTTAAATTTTAATCCATCTGTATAAGTCTTTTGTTTGGTTTGCTTTGGGGCTTGGGGTCAGGTTAAAGTCTACCTTTAAAGTCTGGCCATAGTTAATCAACTAATCTGTCCTTTGAATTAAAATGCTGTGATGTTATTCCTAGTTTTGATTATTTCTTCTTTCTTAGGCTGATGTAGCCATTTTAGTTGTGGACGCCAGCAGGGGAGAGTTTGAAGCTGGGTTTGAGACTGGGGGACAAACACGAGAACATGGCCTCTTGGTTCGCTCTCTTGGAGTCACCCAGCTTGCGGTTGCAGTCAATAAGATGGATCAGGTATTTGAAGGCAAATGAGCATTCCTTTCATTTCAGATGTTAGTTAAGATGTTATCCTGCCCTATCGAGGACCTCAGAGGTCACTAGAGTACATCTTATCAGTCTAGTGACCATATTTAAAGAATTCATGATCCTCATATTAAATACATAAGATAGAAGTAATTTTTAAGCAAAAAGATGTCTTCTCTAACTTCCAACATTAATTTTAAAATCTTATCCAAAAACTAATGATGTACTATATGTTGGCTAATTGAATTTAAATAAAAAAAAATCTTAAAATTGTTTTTAGTTATAAAATAATACACAATTTAATTTAGTATAAAGAAACCTGAAATAACCTATTTTCCAACTCCCCCTTTCCCTCTGAAATCTTTTGACTTTTCATTTTGCAGATCCATCTGTTTATTTTTATATGTAAAAATATTTTTCTTCATAATGCTGTGTTATGTTATGTTATCTGTTTTGTTATCTCCTTTTTAAAAAAATGATAATGTTCTTGTGCATGTTTCCAAGTAATTAACTTTTGTATGAACAGGTGGTTTTTATAGCTTTTTTCTAGTCTGTTTTAAAGATATATGTAACTTAGTCAAATAATCCCGTATTTGTGAATATTTCCAGACGTGTGTGTGTGTTATGTGTGTACTTAGAAAAAGCTTATTCTTTGGGAATTTCTGCACCTAAGGTCATATGCATTTTTAGGACTTGCTATATGTATGATCAAAATGCCTTCAAGAAAAGTTCCAGTTACTTACTCTCAACACATATAGTATATGTACTTACCCGAACATTTATTAACACTGCTATTATTAAGTGATTATTTTCCAACTTGATATGCAAAGCATGTCTCTTTTTTTGTTAACTTGAATGTTAATATTTAAATATACTTTATATATTAACCATTTATGTTTTTAATTTTGGAATTATTTATATAATTCGCTCTTTTTAAAACTTCTCTTAGCAATTTTTAAATATAATTTATTTATTAAAAATATTAGTCCTTTATCTTGTCTTAGATACTTTCCCAATTTGTTATTTTACTTTTCATTTTGTGTGTTTTGACATATATTCAAATTTATAAGTATTTTCTTTTGATTCTTTTATGATTAGGTACTTTCTTATCTTACCCTGGGATCAGATACTTTTTCACCTGCATTTTTCTACATAGTTCTTTTACAGTATCATGATTACATACACCTTTTATTAGTTTGAAAATTCTCAAATACAGAGAATAGAAAAAAGGAAAGAATAGTAGAAAGAATTCTATAATAAATACCATATTATACCCATTACCTAAGATTCTCCTATGTACTTGATGGCATCTTTGTCTGTCTACTCCGTGTCCACCCATTAATTCATCTTATTTTGACAAGAATTTCCAAGTAAGTTATGCCTTGTTACACTTAACCCTAAATACTACAGCAGGCAGAGTTCATATCACATATACATTTTTAGTCTCTTTGGCTTGGGGGGGTGTATCAATAATTTTATTTTACTTCAGTAGTTGGTCTGAGCACAGTTTAATAAATTATTCACTCTGTCTCCTTAAATTTGAAATCACTTACAGCATATACAAAACATTCTGTGTGTATTGAAGTTTGTTTCTGGGCTTTCTGTTGTAGGAAAAGTTATTTTTAGATGATGTTAATAGTAAGATCTCATACTCTGAGTTTAAATTTTAATAGATTTCATATTTAATAGATTTTATGCTTATATTTTACTGTCTTGCTTTACATTTTATTGCAGAAATTTAAATTTTATATATAGCATGGTCTGAAGTGTAGTTTTAAAAATTGAATCTTTATCAGGTTAATTGGCAACAAGAAAGGTTTCAAGAGATTACTGGAAAGCTTGGGCACTTTCTTAAGCAAGCAGGTTTTAAGGTAAGATAATTTTAAATTTATATAGTTAACCTCAAGTCTCATCTTACTGATATGGCAGAAAAACCCAATATTTGGTGTTCTTGTCTTACTAAGTATGTTTAATTTCGTTTTTTATTTCTGCCTGGTAGCAAATATAGCTTATGTTTTTTGGGTTACTTCACCATAGAAAATGCACATTTTATGTAAATAAATTTAATGTAAATTTAATGTAAATAAAAGACTTTTCTGCAGTTAGTAAGTTAGGTGGATAGGTTTAGGGAGGTCACAGAGGAATGGAAACTATACTTCCATTACAGTGGAAACTAGTGGGGAGGAATTTCTCTAGCAAAGTGTGAATGAAATATGCCTATGTTACCAGGTTAAAAATGCTTTGAGTGTTTTGGAACAAATTTTTTAAGTTTCCCACAAAATCAAAACAGTTGAAAACTGTTGGTTCTTTGATTTCTACTACTTTTAAAAAAGTACATTGTTGGGGCACCTGGGTGGCTCAGTGGATTAAGCCACTGCCTTCGGCTCAGGTCATGATCTCAGGGTCCTGGGATCGAGTCCCGCATCTCTCTGCTCAGCAGGGTGCCTGCTTCCCCCTCTCTCTCTCTCTCTGCCTGCCTCTCCGTCTACTTGTGATCTCTCTCTGTCAAATAAATAAATAAAATCTTTAGGAAAAAAAAAAGTACATTGTTGCATTTACAGACTAGGTGCAGCATGGTAATAGTGAGCCTTTTAACTTTTTGAGAGCAGTGTTGTACTAAGTTTCATATATTCAATCCTTTTTAATAGGAAAGTGATGTAGCTTTTATCCCTACAAGTGGTCTCAGTGGTGAAAATCTAATCACAAGATCTCAATCAAATGAACTCACAAAATGGTATAAAGGACTTTGTTTATTAGAACAAATTGGTAAGTATACTGCCATACTAATTTTGATGCATTTATAAGCTTGATATTGTTATTTACAGTTCTTGTTGGGAGGCATTGTTGTATGTGAAAAAGCATAGGATTTATAATCAGAAGAGCTAGGATATTATCTTTATATAATAAATATAAATATATATAATTTTTTAAAATATATCTTTTATTTCTCAAACTCAAAGCTTTATTTCATCAACTTCTAATACAGTTTGCATTGACAAGTGATTTCACCTTCATCACATAAGAAGGTCAGTGACATCACACCAAAGAGGAAGCCTCACGTATTGTGGGCATCACTAAGAAATTTGTATTTCAAAGGCAAATCAAGAATAACAAAATGTTTTCGATTCATTCTAATGAGTATCTTACTTTTCATCTCCATTAATTTGGAAATGACTGGATAAATACTCTTCATTTTCCTAAAGCAGCTATTTTTCTTTATCCTTTGGGGTTGGTGGAGACCAGATAGCTTGAGTTTTAAGATGCCCACATACCCATGTTATTTAACGACTTCCTCTTTAGTGGACCATCTTCTCACCTTCCTATGCAGACACACGTGACAATTTTTACCAACTCTCACCAGCCTGCGCAAAACTCCAAGCGTTTTCTTTAGCTTAAACTATTTTTGAAAAAGTGATACGTAAACAAGATTGAAAACTCACCAAAACAAAACAAAAACAAAAACACATTTTCTTTCCTGATCCTCACCTTCAGGAGTCTCCACAAGTAATCCTGAAAAGTTGCCAGGTCTTTTAAAACCCATCTTCCCTACGCACCTATGATTTTGAAATCATCTGCAGTATTTAAACTAATACTCCATTTTCTTTCTTTAGTTAATGAGGCTCAGGCCTACCCTACTTAACCTACAGACTGTTGTTAACCTTAAATGTGATAATGTGTATGAAAACATTTTATAAACTAATGTTTATAAACATTAGTTTATATGTTATATAAATGTGTTATATGAATGAAAGTGTTATATGAATGAAAGTCAATTTGCTATTAGTAATTATAAAAGAAAGTTATTTTCTGGGAGACTCGGGTCTATAATGGGTCGACTGGACCGGAGTCAAAAATTACTTTTAAATTAAACCTTGGTTTTTTTGCCATTTTTTCCAGATTCTTTCAAGCCTCCTCAGCGATCTATTGATAAGCCTTTTAGATTATGTGTGTCTGATGTTTTCAAAGGTAAGTGCTCCCTCATCAGTGCTGCTTCATTCTGGCCCCTGCTTTTATTTTCTCCTGACCTCTTTTCTTAGACGAAATTATTATACTGTCTTGATATTCTCCCTTCTCTGTGGCAGTGTCAGGATCATTGCCAAATTAATCTTGAAGTGCATAGTTCTAGTTCTTTAGCTCTCCTGCCCAGAAAACTCTCCAGGTTGCTTCAGTTTACGTCATTTCCCCTGCTCATACTCATCCTCCCGGTGTGGGCCTCCAGTGTGGACCTCTTTATCTTTTCTCTTTCTAGCCTCCTGTGTTTTTGTCTCTCTTCTCATCTCTTTTGTTTCTGTATTCTTCAGCCAGACCTGATTGGTAACTGTCTCTTAACCACATGGAGTTTTTGCCACTCTTGCTCCCCAGTGTTCTGTTTTTCTTCACTTGCCCATCTCCTACTCCTCTGTAGCGGTCTGGGTCCAGTCAGGAGATAGATACCATACATCGGTAAAAAGAGAAGCGGATTATAAAGAAATATTAGTAAGGTAAAAGAGTGACTGTAAGATGAAAGGAAACTCTCTCTGGTACCGGAGGACTGAGAAGAGTATGCAAAGGAGGAAAAACTTAGAACGCCATGCTAGAGAAGGTGTTGTATTAAATCCCGAAGAGTACATCCAATCTAATGTGTACAAGATCCTCTTTAGAAAACTATAAAACAGAAATGAAATAAAGGTCTTAATAACTAAAAGGATATAGTCTGTATGTTGGAATAATCATTACAGTTCAGATGTCAGTGGTCTCCCAAATCTCCGTTATCACAGAATGGGCAGTGCAGAGTGGATTCAGAACTGAGCAGCAATAAATTGGTAACTGATGGGCTCACCCACGCACATATCTTACAGCGCCCCTCTGTGTTCTCTGTATCCTCTGTCATTGCATTGTTTGTGTGGTATTATAATTGTTTCTGTGCATTTTATTTAACTTAGATTGTGAAGTCCTTAAGGGTGAGTACTGTCTCTTCTATGTCTTTATCTGCAGGACCTAGCTCAGTGCCTGGCACATAGTACATGTTTAATAAATGTTTAATAAGTGGATGAATGAAGGTGCTTCCCTAAAAATCGTTCAGTGAAATTGATATGAATCATTATTATTGGCTTCCCAATTCTAGAAGTAGAAGAAATATTATAATGCTTTTTTAGAATGCCTGTTATCTATTTGAAATACAAAATACAAAAATAATGTTTTGATTAACAATATTTGCTGACTCTGCTTTTTCATCTTTTGTTCTCTCCTTGGGCTGCTTCCTGGCTTCTTCTTACACTCCTCCCTGTCAGCGTGTTCCCACTGACATTACCAAATGACCCTTTGGTTGCCAAAGCCAGTACTCATTGTTCAGTTCTGTCTTACTTCCACCTTACTTGAATTTGGCATTACTTCCGAGACTGGTAGCCATATCTGCCTTAAAACTTTCCTCCATCCGTTTCTGTGACCCACTTTCTCCTGCTGTCCTGTTTCTCTGACTTTTCTGTATCTTCTTTGCAGGCTCCTCTTTTTCTGACTCCTAACTAGTGTTCTATCGCATCAGTCTTTTTCTTAGTCTACCTGCTGTTTTCAGACAGACATCCATGGGTCCTCTACCTCCTGCGTCTTGATGGTTCCCAGATCTGTATATTACTCTCTGGGTACATGTGCTAACCGCTGCTGGACATCTCCGCAGGGATTGTGCTCCTGGGCTCCCATTTCCTGGAATTTGATGTGATTGGTGCCCTCTGGAATGTCTTGTAGACACTTTACATTCACCAAGCCTTAAATGGATCTTGTTCCTTAATTTCCTATCTCACATTAAATGTGAGATAAATCTCACCATCATCTTAAGGTTTCTCCCTTTTTGCCATTATCTGTCATCTTCCTCATCACCCAAATATCTACCGTATTCCCGCATTCTTGAGTTTGCTTCCTATCTGCAGTGTATGCATTTCAGTCAACCTCCCTTCCTCTCTGACACAGAAATAACATGTCACTTCTCTGTTCACAATTCTTTACTGCCTTCCTATTCTTTAACTGAGGATGCAGTTCTAGCCCTGAGCATGATTTATGAGGGTCCTTTATTAATTTGTCTCTTGCCTATCCCTGTTGCCTCATGTCTTGCCTTTTTCTCCTTCTCCCTGTGGTCCCATAAACGTGTCATATGAGTGACATGTGGGTGTTAGCACATCTCACATGCAGTTATGACTCCGTGCCTGCGCAGTGTCCTGGGTCAGCAGTGTTTTCCTTCTCACCCCACCCCCCAACCCATATGCATAAGTACCCGGTAAACTCCTGTTCTTTCCCCTTCTTAGTACCCAGTTAAAGTGCAGTCATTCCCCTCATCATGGATTCTTTTGTGTACCTTTTTCTATTTTCATTGTGCATTTTAAATAATACTTGTTTCTGGACAGTGTAATTGTTTTTGTCTTTCTCTTTGCTGGAGTAAACCTTTTATGGGTAGGGGCTTATATTTTCATCTTTTAGGTTAGTACATGACTTGGTACTTAGTAAGCATTCAGTAAATATTTGAAAAAAGAATGAATTTCACTTTTTATCACATGAATATTGTGATTTGTAGGAAAGTCTAGAGTAGAATGTGGTATGCTGTATTTAGTATATATGTTAAAAATTCTGAAATGATCACTGTTTAATGTTCATGGCACTGCTAGTCTTATTTAACTCCTTGTAACTAACTGTAGCTGACAGCAGCAATCATCAGATAACACTGCTGTATGAATTGTAAGATTTGGGCATGTTTTGCAGATCAAGGATCTGGATTTTGTGTAACTGGTAAAATTGAAGCTGGTTATATCCAGACTGGTGACCGACTCCTAGCAATGCCTCCTAATGAAACTTGTACTGCAAAAGGTATTCCTCTGCAAGATTCTTTTGCTAAAAACCTTTAAGTTGAGACAGCAGATTTTTAAAAAGTAGTTTAGTTATTAACTCCTGAGTAAATAACCTCTTAGTGAAATTGTAACTGACTGTCAAAGTGATACTAACTGTTGAAGATAAAAATGTGAAAACATTAAACGATTTTTTCTGTTGTGACTATGTGTATATAAATGTACATAGAACATTCTAACTGTGGTAGCATTTCTTCTTCTTTTTTTTTTTTTCCTGATTCTTAAAGCCTGGTTAGGATTTAACCAGATGTATAGACACCTGACAGATACATTTAAAGTAGTATTCGGTAGCAGAAATTAAATCTAACCCCATCCTGGCGCTAGACAGTAACAAAGCAGACTGCTTGCTGTGCTGTGTTGTTTTGAAATGTGTATTTCAGAATTACTATAAGTTAACAGCTATGATCATGTTTATACCAAAAAAGTTTTTTTTGCACAAACCTAAGAAAATAAGATGCAAATGCAGAGAATCCTAATGTTGAAAAGAGAAATTGAGCTAACATGCCACAGTCCTGCTTTCCCACCTGTAATATATGGCCTTTCATAATGACCGATAACTATTTCTATCTTCAAATCCTTTGTACTTGCAAGTACAAGTGTTATTCTTCCAAATTCTGCTTAAAAGTTTAGAATTCTGTACTTATCTTAATCTAACTTCCAACTAAGCCTCCATCTTCAACATGAAACTGATGATCTGTTTTATACTATAGAGTAATAATTTGTAACAATTTTAAACTAAAGTATACTGAGAATGCTAAAAGTTTTTAGATTTCAGTACTTTTCTTCTGTCTTTAAAAAAAAAAAAAAGATTTATGTATTTGTTTTGAGAGAGAGAGAATGAGTGGGAGTTTCAGAGGGAGAGGGAAAGAGAATCCTAAGCTGATTTTCCCCTGAGCATGGAGCCAGTGTAGGTCTCGATCTCCCCACCCTGAGATCACAACCTGAGCTGAAACCAAGAGCTTAATCGACTGAATGCTCAACGTTGCTTAATCGACTGAGCCACCTGGGTGCCCCTCCTCTGTTACTCTTATTTATAGTTTATATCCAGAGTTGTACCTGACTGGTTCATAAATTTGAATGTACATTTTGTTTGAATTTATTTTCTTACTTTAAAAGCTGATTTCTTAAAGATTATAAGAAATTAATATCTGTTTAGATAACAGAGTTTAAACTAAATTTAAAAATGAATAAGGGAATGAAAGCCGAAGTTACTTCCATTTTACTTTTTTCTTTTTGCCAGCCTAGAAATCATGAAAATTCTGTTTAGATAAAAAGTAATTCACACATATTTTTTTAAAAATTTATTTTTTAAAGCTTTTATTTATTTGACAGAGAGAGAGCGAGCACAAGCAGGGGGAGAGGCAGAGGGAGAAGCAAACTCCCCACTGAGCAGAGAGCCCGATGCAGGGCTCAATCCCAGGACCCTGGGATCATGGCCTAAGCTGAAGGCAGATGCTTAACCCAGTGAGCCACCCAGGTGCCCCAAGATTTATTTATTTTAGAGAGAGAGCTCAAGAGTGCAAGCAGGGGGAGGAGCAGAGGGAGAGAGAATCTCAAGCAGACTTCCCACTGAGTGCGGAGCCCCACAAGGCTCGACTTCACAACCGTGAGATCATGACCTGAGCCGAAACTGAGAGTCGGACGGTCAGCTGACTGGGGCACCCACGCGCCCCAGTAATGCATGCTTTTCGTAAAAGAATCATTTTCTGTTGATGTATTGTTTACAAGTTCACATCTCTGCTTTTGTTTTTTAAAGTGATCAAGAGCTACAACACTTTTGAAATATGAATTTCTTTGTATGTTAATGAGCTTTTTTGAGAATAAGAATTTTTAAAATAATCAATAGGCATGAATTAAAACCATGATCCTAAAATTATCGTGGACCTTACAGATTGGCTCTTTGTGACCTCTGAAATCATAATTTACCTCTGGAAGTACCACATTGTTTTCCTTTCTCCTTCCTGTCTCTTCCCCACCAGAAAAGCTCTTAACAATTTATCTTTAATCATAAGGGGTAGCTGTATCAGAAGCACCTGAGCTCTCCCCACTCCTTGACAGCCACTGTTGTAACCCAACTTGGAAGTTCTCAGTCCTCAATTTCTAACTCTTGCTTTTGCTTCATTTACTTGATTTTTCAGTGCACCCTCTATCTCAACAATTCTGTCACTAACCCATAGTATCCTAAAAGAGAGAAGTGACTAAGTCTGCTACCAGCAAATGAAAATTCTAAATTAAGTTTTCATTTTATTAACATATCAGGTTCATGGATTGTTACAAAAGAACTTCTTTGTGGGATGTCTGTCCAGTGAAGAAGGTCCTTAAGAAGATGAATATCCTATATAGGACAGTGTAACATGTTTGGAGGGAAAAAAATCAGTTGATAGATTGCCTCTAAACAATTTTATATTGCTAATTGACTTCTAGTATGAAAGCTCTTCAGAATCTTAAGCTAAAGGCAATCTCTGTTGTTTGTAAGTAACTAGCCCCTGTGTTCAATTCCACATTTCAGAGCAAAAATCAGATATGGTCACTTTAAGTTTACATTTTAAAACCAAATTTAATTAGTTGAAAATTTAACAAACATTTCTTCATATCATAATTGTTAACATTTTTTAGAGTCAAGAACTTCTCTGATGCCTTGTTGAAAGTTATGGCCCCTCTTAGATTAATGCAGCTGTGTACATACATTAAATTCTAAATAAAACTATAGGTTGTCTCAGAGTTCTTAAAGTTCTCCTTGAACTCATAAAAAGTCTAAAAGAAACTTAGTTAAGAGTTTCTTAAGAGTATGCTACATGGAAAAAGTAAGTATTTTGAGAAAGATATGGATGAGTTATAATTTACTAAAAACACATCAGTCCACTGTTTCACAGTGGTTGGCCTGTGTAGTGTCTTCATCAAAAGGTTCAAGTTCTAGTGGAAAGGAACTTACCCCTTTTATTGCCCCTTAGAATCAGAAAATATGAGATACCTTTTAAAAGCTTTTGAATAAGGTAGCTGAGTAATGCCCTTTGTAATTGTTCTCCAGGATTATCCCTTGGTAATAAAGGTATATAGCAACACCTGGGACCGTTTTTGAATTCAATTTCCTACACTTTTCATGTAGTCAGTTATCATTGTTCACCTCTCTCTCTGGGAAGCATTTCTTTTGAGCCAGGAGTAGTGAAGGGACCTGTGAAGAGCACCATCTGACTGAGCACTGATGCCCTAAGAGTTCCTCAGAGAACTCAGGTGACTGTTGAGGTGGTTGTCTAATTAAAAGCAAAGTTCAAGAGAATAAAATACTGCTGGACACCTTCCTTAGTCCCATATTTTATGTTATCAAATAATTTGAATTGCATTATTACGCTTGTACCTGTTAATGTAAGTGAACTGTTTGAATGAGGTGTGTTTAAGGAATATACCGGTTGTATAAATGAGTTTTAAAATTTTGATTAATTAAGCTGAACTCAGCCTCTTTTGGACAAATAAGAGTCACTTTATGTTTAGGGTGGTGTTCTAGAAGAGTCAAGTGTAGAGGAAGTGTGTTTTCCTCAACGCTCACAGTTACACTTCTCATTCTCAATCCATTCATATTGAAAATGATGAGTAGTGACTGATGAAGCATAAATCAGCCAAGCTCTTTTGGTTGTTATGATTTGATATCGAGGTGTTTCACCGTATGCTTTGGTTCTTACTCATTTCCAGGAATCACTCTGCACGATGAACCCGTCGACTGGGCGGCAGCAGGTGATCATGTTAGTCTTACGTTGGTTGGCATGGATATCATCAAGATCAAGTGAGTGAGAAAATGAACTTAAGCAACCATTGTTTTGGATATAGGACCTCAAAACATAGATTTTGCTGTTCACTCGCTAAACTGAAAGAATGAGTATTAATTTTGAATTTCATTTGGCCAAAAATAGGCACTTGTAGAAACATACGAATGATGAGCAAAACCTGTTTAAAACTGAAATTAATACATGTAGCATGTGTACTTGACATGTCCTTTGAATGAAAACTATAATGTATAAAAATGGTGTAGGGTTAATAATTGTATAAAGCTATGCTTTAACCCAAAAGGGAGTGTTTAGTAAAAGTCTCCAATCTACTTGATTGTTTTACTTTGTAAATGGTTTTAGAGGTATTGCTATTGGATGTATACTTATCTTTCCTCCAACTACCTTCTCTCTTTCTCTTTTGTTTTGTTTTGTTTTATTACAGTGTTGGCTGCATATTTTGCGGCCCCAAAGAACCTATTAAAGCTTGTACTCGTTTCAGAGCTCGAATCCTCATCTTTAATATTGAAATTCCTATCACTAAAGGATTTCCTGTAAGTTTCGAAATGTTTGTTATCGTTGATTCAAAGTAAACTTCAAAGTAACTTCATCCTAAAAAGTAGTAACTTACTTTTCAAGTGATAATGCTCTAGTTATTTTCAACTAACATCTTAATATTCTAATCCAGAGAAACATGACATTAGACTTTGAAAGTCATTTTTACTTTTTTATTTTGGTCCTTGAGGCTGGGGATTTTTTCAAAGAGGCATTAAGAAGAACTATAATCAGTAGGATACAAACTAATGATAATAATAGTCAAATTCATCTGGGGAAAATGGTAGATTTTTTTATTGTGTTTTAGGGTTATTTGACTAATCTCAGATTGTGTCTTTCTGTTCATGCTTTAGTATGCTTATTTATAGTGCTTTCCTATCATAAAAGTAATATATATAAAACTTTGGAAAACACACAAAAGATAAGAATATTCTGTAATTACATAATACATAATTATCTCTACACTTTACAATTTAGTGATTTTTTTTTTTTTTAATGTGTGCACGTTGGTATTTATGAGTCTATTCTGGGGATGCTTGCCATAGAGTTAACTTTAATTGGGCTGAAGCAACACGTTCAAACCCTGCAGGCTGTGAGGTTAGTTTGGTAGATTATTATTGTCCAGCATCATTTAAACATACACATTAATGGGGAGGAGGGGGATTTTATACTATAATATTACTTAGCCAGAAGACATAATGCTTGTGAATTACGTGGGTTCCTTCTCTTACGTGTAATTTTTTTTCAGATGTTTGGGGGCCATACTCTGTTTATAGTTTGATACTTTGTTTTTGCCACTTAACAGATGAGATTTTCCCCTAGACTAGGCTTTTCTTTTCTTGATCAGCCTATGTAGCACAGATTTGCAGGACAAAAAAATGTGTCTCCATGGAATTAAATGACTTGCCTTTGGAAATACAGATTGTTTTCACCATTTGATGCATCATTGCAATAAAAATAAGACAAGAATAATAATTGACCTTTAAACTTAATTTAGTTAGTGGTAATGTTTTAGGGGTCAGGAATAAATTTATTTAGCTCATTTAAATTCATTTTATACTTATACACCTTTATTTGAGATAACCATGTGCTTTGATTATAATCCTTTGTAATTATTTCTATGTAAGTTTGATCAGATAAAAATTATAAGATACTGTTGAAGTATTTTAGTTTTATAATCCATATTCCATTTCTCCCATATGCTAAAAAAAGGAGTAAAAGTTTCTCTCCCAAAAAAATGGCTTTAGTTGAAAATATTTCATTTTTAAATATTTAGAATTCATGTTTGATAGGCAAGAAACTACAGCTAATTTGCTATGAATGAATGGCCCCCGTTCTTAGAAAGCAATGTGTCCAATGGGGAGAAGCTGGAGAGGTTGGTTACTGCGTGTTTTTACTCATGCAGCAATAATTTTTTTGCCATTGGAGAGGCAGAGAGGTCGAGAGGTCAGTAGTTACTTTCTATAGTAATACTGTCTTCCTGTCTACTGTACTTTCTTAAAAATATGTATGAATTGAAAGTTTGTCAGTGCTGTTTTATGCAATTCCACCCGCGTATATTGATTGACGAATCCCCGGATGAAATTTGTTTCAGAAAAAACAGTCGTGTTTCGTCATTTAATCTACCCCTTGTGGGAAGAAACCTTCAGTTTTTGTTTGTTTTGTTTTTAAATCACAAAAAGGCTTCCTAGGCAATTAAAATAATACTGTTTCAGGGACTAATTTCTTAACACTACAGAAATAGATTTGTGTCTCTTGGTTTATATGATAAACTCAATTTAAGAAGAAAGAATAGAAGAATGTGTTAGACTTTAAATTCATGCTTTTTTTTTTATTGTGGTAAAATATTTTGTAAACATAAAATTTACCATTTTAATGATTTTTAAGTGTTCAGTTTAGTGGCATTAAGTACACTCACATCAACGCCATCCATCTCCAGAACTTTTTCCTCATCCCCTCCTGAAACTCTGTCCCCATTAAACAATAACTCCCTGTTATCCCTTCCCCTTTTCCCCTGACAACTGCAATTCTGTTTTCTCTATGAGTTTGTGTATTCCAGGTGCCTCCTATAAGTGGACTCATACAGTTTGTTCTTTGGTGTTTGACTTACTTCACTTAGCATAGCATAATGTTGTCAGAGATCATTGGTGTTGTAGCATGTATCACAATTTCATTTCTTTGTAAGGTTGAATGTTGTTCTTTGTATGTATACGCCCCCTGTTGTTTATCCATTCATCTGTTGATGGACAGTAAGATTGTTTCCATCTGTGGGCAATTGAACATCAGTATTTAAGTATCTGTTGGAGCCCTTACTCTCAGTTTTTTTGGGTGTATACCTAGGAGTGGAATTGTTGGATCACACAGTCATTCTGTGTTCAACTTTTTGTGGAACCACCAAACTGTTTTCCATAGTAACTGTGTCAGTTCATGTTCCTGCTAGCAGTGCACAATGGTTCTAATTTCTCCACTTCCTCATCAACACTTGTTAGTGAGTGTGTGTTTTGGGGGATGTGTGATTTTTGTTGTTTGTTTATAATAGGCAAACTCTAATGTGTGTGAAGTGGTATCTCATTGTGCTTTTGATTTGTACTTCCCTAGTAGCTAGTAATGTTGGGCATCTTTTCACTTCTTTATATATTTTGGATATTAATCCCTTGTCAGATAAATGCTTTGAAGATATTTTCTTCATTCTGTGGGTTGTCTTTTTGACCTTTTAATAGTGCTGTTTGATGTACAAAAGTTTTTAATTTTGATGAGGTCCTCTTTATCTTTTTCTTTGATTGCCTGTACTTTTGGTGTCATATATAAGAAATCATTGCCAGATTCAACATCAAGGAAACTCTCCCCTCTGCTTTCTTCTTTGAGTTTTAGTTTTAGTTCTTTCGTTTGGCTCTTTGATCTATTTTGAATTAATTTTTTGTACTTGAGTAAAGTAAGGTTTCATCTTCATTCTTTTGCTTGTGGATATCCAGTTTTCCCAGCACCATTTGTTGTAAAGACTGTCCTTTCTCTGTTGAGTGGTCTTGGCATCCTTGTTGCAAACTAAATGACTATACATTCATTGATAACTTTGTAATATAGGTTACCTGGAGGTATAAGGAAAATAATAATTGGCTCATTTTGCCACCTAACAGATTACGTAGCTCATTATAGTTTATAATTTTATTTTCACAACTGCACATGATGTAGAGTCCCAACCCTTACCTGAAACTTTTCAAGCTACTGTGTTTCAGAATGCAGAAATATTCAGATGATAGAAGAGTGATGTGATGCATGTATGTTACATAAAACCCCTAACAGAGAATGGGGAACACCCTATAATCAAACATACTAATCATTCTGTGCCAGGGCTTATTAATATTAATGCTAAGTGAAATAAATAAGGACTGTAAGTTGCCTTACTGCTAGTGCTGTTTTACTAGTTAAATGGGTGTATAGCAGAATTAGGAAAACTTAGGTTTTCAATCTTTTGGATTTTGGAATTGCAGATAAGATTGTGCACTTCTGTTAGTGTTGTCTGCACTTAAGGATGAGGAATTGGAAACTCAGGTGTGGTGACTCTCCGAATGAGAAGTGATGAAGCCAGGACTCAGACTCAGTACTGTCCACTTTGAAATCCAGTACTTTCTTTTCCTTTTACATTAGGCTGCAGACTGTTTTGAATTATAGATGACTTTGGTTATATATAATATGAATTAAATGTTAAGATAATATATAATTACTTTCCACTTACTTACATGTAGATTTTTTTCACTCGTGTGTTCCACAAGGGTTGGTTTTTTTTTGTTTGTTTGTTTGTTTTTGAGCTACTACCTGTAAAATGGTGTGGAGATAAATAACAAATAAAACTTAGCCCCATACTGCCACAACCCATTCTTTATCCACTTCATTGGATGGAACCCACACATAGTTCACAAATAGGTTAGAAGAAGCTTAACTAGGTTTGTGTGCCTCTGTTTCAAATTTGGCAAGCCGTGGATGGAGACCAGTACCAATTTCTTAGTCACACCTGAGCCAACATCTGCTTATTTACTTGTTTGTTGCAAAAGAAATGTTTCTTAGATTTGTAGACCTACATTGATGTTATACATTGGTGCTCTTTGACCCCTGAATCTATTGGATACCCAAATGTGACTTTATCATGCATTATGGATTTCCCCTAAGGGTTGATTGTTAAATTTTTCTAGAATGTTTCCAGTTTATAATGGTCAAATGCCAAAAAACGAAAACAATACAAAACAAAAACAAAAAACAAAAACCCAAAACTAATTTGCCTTTGCAGAGTGATAGAGGTTCAGTTGTGCCTTAAAAAAATGAACACCACAAGACTGATTTACTCCATGTGTTTTAGGTTTTCTTTTCTTTCATACTTTTATTTATTTCACAAATATTTACTGAGTGTGGATTAAATATCTGGCACTGCACTGGTGTACATAGTTCCTAGTCTTATGCAGTTTATATTTACCTGGGATGACTGACACTTGAAATAGCAGTTACAATAAAGGTGAGATGTTACATTGTGAGATTACAGAACACAGATGAAGGGATCTATCTCAGACTAGGGGTTCGGGTTTCTTGTAAGAAGCAGTGCTTTACTCTAAGAGAGGTAGAGTAAGATGAGTAAGAGTTAGCCAGATGAAGCTGATGTGTTCTGGCCAGAAGCATAATACGTGTAAAAGCCTGAAGAAAGGACTTGGTTCATGTAGGGAGTAGAAGTGCTATGTGTCTGGAGCAGAGAATGTGAGAGGGACGGAGAAAGATGAGGATGGAGAAGAAAGTGACGGTCAGGTTGAAAAGAGCCTTGGTGCCTTGTGGTGGAATTAAAGTTTCTGTGATTTTAAAAAGCAAGGAGGTACCATTAAGTTTGTCTTTTAGAAAATCAGTCTGGTAGACATATGAGAAATGGGTGAGGGGGGCAAGAGTGGTGGCAGAGAGAGCAGGAAGGAGCCTGCATCTTAACGCGGGTGAGAGCAGATGGTCCTGGACTGTGGACACCATTGTCCTAGAAAAAGAAGTAGACAGAATTAACCAAGAGCTGATTGAAAGACTCGGTTTTTAGAAAATTACAGAGTTCAGGATTGTGGATCTATAGGTCCCCCGGGTATTTCTGTTCTCTGAACATGCAAACTGTTTGAGCCAGGCAGTTTCATAGTAGAAGCGTCCGTGTTTCTTCAAGCAAGCAGCATAAAATGGTACTTCAAGCCAGTTAAACTTTAGCTTTGCCACTTCCTTAGTGTTTGGTCTTCCCACTACCCTACCGCAGACAGGTTGCACACTCAGCGCTTATTATTTAAATCAGGATAGCTAGTCCGGCTCTGCTTCCAGTTGACCTCAGCGTAAAATTCACCTCTGAAACATGTCGCCATGGCCACATGAAGTCACTTTGCCTTTTTGATATTAAACTTCCTTACACATAAAACATGAACAGTAATAGCAAATATCTGAGGTCATCAGTTAACTGAATGTTTACCATGTCCTGGGCACCACTTCAAAATACCATCATCTGATTTTCCTCACTGGTGGGGAGCCTGAGGCTGGAGGTGTTGGGGGTAAAGGGCCTTTAAGGACTTGCCTTAAATCATACCCCTGGAAACTGTAGAATCAGTCCCGACTTCAAAGCTTGTCTACCCTCCCACATAGTCTTTTATTCTCATTATCCAACAGTGAATACATTAAGTCCTGCTGAGTATGACAAGATCCCCCTTCCCTCTTTCTCATGAGGGAGCAGTTTGCATCTGTTGAGCATCTCCTCAAGCATCTCCTCCACGGGGCGCTGTCTGATGGTGTCCTGTAAAGAAAGTTGTGTGATCTACTAAGGTTCACACAGTGAGGTGTGGTGGAGGAGAAGCTGGAACTGGCTCCGTGACCTCTTTACCTTAGTAAGTTAGGGAGCACCCTGGGCAGACTGCTGGGACTTAGAGGAAGCAGCTGGAGACCCTGGAAGTTCCCAGTGGGAGCGCTGGCTGTAATAACATGATGACAGGTGACTGTCAGAGTGAAAGGCCACAGATGTACGGTAAAGGGTGTTTTGATGTGACAATTTTTTGTTTTAGGTGCTGTTACACTACCAGACTGTCAGTGAACCTGCCGTTATTAAACGACTGATTAGTGTCTTAAACAAAAGCACAGGTGAAGTCACAAAGAAGAAGCCAAAGTGAGTGTTTTAATGCACAGAGTGAACACAAGCAACTTAGCAGATCTTTTACTGGTCAATTCATTTTTATAGTATTTCTCTTTGTGATAAGTGAAGTCTATTTTTACTTGCTTCTGAAATCTGACCCCCCCAAAAAAAACTAGATTAAAGGAAACACAAAACATCTATTTAAGCTCCTACCTAGGTATGAATGCTAGATATAATTTCTGTTGTGGATGGTGGCAGTGGGGTGTGAATTGTGTATAAAAATTTAAGTATAAATTTATATGTTTGCATCAGGCCCTAGATACTGAGGATGTAAAAACAAAGGGCACTTAAAAAAATCAGTTCTGCATTTTAAAGAATGAATTTGAATTATGTCTAGCCACTAGTTCCAAATTCCAGCTGAGTGTTCCTCTTAACTATCTTGTCACTCCCTTAATGAGAATCATTCCCTATGCTAAGAACACTCCAAGAAGAAAGTGAATTACATACTGTGTAGCTTCCAGGAATTATTTTCTTTCTGCTCAGAATCCACTTGGAGCTTTAAGCTGAGCTATCACCACCATGTTGTTTCCCTCTGATTTTTTTTTTTTTTTTAAGATTTTATTTATTTATTTATTTATTTGTCAGAGAGAGAGAGAGAGAGAGAGAGCGAGCGCGCGCGCCTGTGCACAAGCAGGGGGAGTGGCAGGCAGAGGGAGAAGCAGGCTCTGAACTGAGCAGGGAGCCCGATGTGGGACTTGATCCCAGGACCCTGGGATCTTAACCTGAGCTGAAGACAGCTGATTAATAGACTGAGCCACCCAGGTGCCCTGTTACCCTCTGATTACCATTAATATCCAGGCCTAAATGTGGACAGGTCCCCTTGGCTGGGATGAGGTTGGGATTTTTCAAGGGAAGTGCTTCCTGAGAAACTTAAGTTTCTTATCCTAATTCAATAAAGGGTAACCACAGTTTGGCTTGGCTGCTCTAGCTTTGGGGTTTTCCTCACTTCAGCCCTCTGGGGAATCCCATCCAAAATCCCCCTTTTTTAGTCTTTGGGTGTTCCTCCTCGTTTGCACCTGTGTAGGAGGCCAGAGGGGGTTAATGGGTTCAGAGGTTGGCTACGAGAAGGGAGTCTTCACACTGCTCTGAACCCAGGCCTGTTTCTCCATTAGTTACGAAGAAAGGGCTTCTTAATCTCTCTCTTACAGGTAGTCCTTTATTTTATTTTTTAAGATAAATTTTAAGAACTTACTGAACTGTACAATGTTGTGTTAGTTTCAGATGTGCAGCTTAATGACTCAGTAGTCTGCGCATTTTTCAGTGTAGTGACCAATCTTTATTTTTAACCCGAATCTTTAGCTTCTGGCGTGAGTGTGGCTCTCGTTCTGAGAACTGTAACTAATGGCTAACATTACTTGAGGACCACTGTTTCCTGGGCTCTATCATGACTGCTTTCACATGATATACATTCTTAGCAACCCTATGAAGCACGTGCTATTTTCCCCATTTTTCAGATAAGGAAACTGAGGTGTAGAAAGGTTATATAACATGTTCAGGTTCACAGAGCTAGTGAGGGGCACTCAGGATTTTAATCTAGTACCTTGATTCATGTACACTGTGTTATTTTTGGCAGAAGCCAGGTTGTTTGACCCATCACACAAGTGATTTGGAGAATTCTTGATCTAGAATTGACTCATCACATCTAATCCTGAATTTTCCCCTCTTTGCTTCTGCTACAAAGTCCTTGCTTGGTGATGCTAGGTTTTAAGATATTTTCATAGTAATTTTCCCTGGCACCTTATTTGTAGCTTTTCTTTTATTTTGCACCAATATAATTTGGTCTTTCTCCTTCATTTCCACTTCAAGGATATTATAGACTCAACTGCTTTATGTGGAATGGAATCAAGCTTTCTAAAAACAATATTTAAGTGCAAATAATGAATATATTAGATGCTCTCCTTTCTCCATTCCCTTTCTTAGGAATGGGACTTTGGACTGAAATTGCTCAAAACCAATATTTGGAAATTTTGGAATACTTTCTTAGAAACTTGAGTTTGGCTAATTCTAATCTGTCTGTCCCTGAACTAATCTTGCAGAAGGAGAGTCTATAATTGCTATCTTCTATCCTTGCAGAAGGAGAGTCTATAATTGCTATCTTCTATCCTTTTAGAGCACATCAGAATTAAACTAGAGAACCTTTTCAGAGTGCACCAGTAAGTTTACATGAGCCCATACACAAGGATTTTTGTTATGTATTTGTATGAAACTGTTTACAGTCAGGCTCATGTCTCCTGTGTCTGTCCCCTCCCGCCACCTTCATTTCCTACAAACACCATATTGTGGAACAATCTTATGTGATTTTCTTCTGAACCCCTGTTAAAGAATCACTGTTCTATGTGAGAGAGAGAGGAGGGAGGGAAAGAGAAATTTAGAATAGTCTGTTGGCACTAGGAGATTGTCCTCTTCATAGGTAACTTTCCTAACACATAATCTACCTGTTAGAATTTTATATTGTATCCCTCTTTTAAAATGACAATTCTTTACTTTCTTTATTAATTGAACCTCTCAGTTCCATGAGGAATGAAAGGGAAAGCTTTGGTGGAGGGTCCTTGAGCATTTGGTTATAAGATCCTTCAAGAGTTGTATTTGGAAGATTGGTTAAAAAAAAAAGTATGTGTAAAATGAACCAGCTAACATTTCTTCTATCTAGATCAACTAGCCCAGAAAAATATAAAGGCATATATTTTCATTTAAAAAAAACCTTTTCTTTTGAAGTTTTTGAAAGTTGATTTGTTGATCGAATGTGAAATACTTATTTTTCAGTTGTTACTGCTTTATTCACCTGTATGGGCCATCCCTGTTCCCCACCCACCTTTTATTTGACAGACTGTTGACTAAAGGCCAGAATGCCTTGGTGGAGCTGCAGACACAACGCCCAGTGGCTCTGGAGCTGTACAAAGACTTCAAGGAGCTGGGCAGGTTCATGCTGCGCTACAGTGGCTCCACCATTGCTGCAGGCGTGGTCACGGAGGTATTGGGAGGGGACTGGTGGCTTATGGGTCCCGGTGTCTTTTCTGTACCTACTTCATAAGAATGATGCCTGAGAGTTTATGACTTAAGGGGAATACAGTTATAGTAGTAGAACAAGATTTTTAAATTTATATTAGATTTTTTTTAAATGATGGCAAGAAAATGTTGGGTTTTAGAACTTTTCATAATGACACTTCTGAACTGTCCTCTCCACAAATAATGTTTCTCAGAATTTAAGTAAGTTTGTTGAAAAATAGATTTGTAAGTAAGCAATCCAGATTATGTGAACACAGTCTTTAAGAGTCAAATGAATTGGGTGAGGTGATTTCGTTTGCTGGAAGAGCTCTCATTACTTTTTTTTTTTCTTTAAATAACTGGTTCTCTGTGCATTTAAAATAATCCATTCAGAAAGTTCAATGAATGTTTCTGAAAGGGATCTTTTGTATCATGTAAGGTGCAGTTGAGTTTTGAAGAAAATAGCCAGTGGTGAACCAGCAGGCTTCAGTAATTTACATGTTCTTCCACACAATCATGATTAATCTAAAATCTTAGAAATATTATATTTATAATGAACTTCATGTGGCTGTTTTCTGCATAAAAATTATTCACTGTATTTAATGGGATGTCTACTTTGAACACTGGGCTCTGTTAAAATTGCATCAAAATTTAGTTACACATGCAACCTGTGAAAGGCTTTGGCATTCAGCTGCCCAAGTTTGTTACTGCCCTACTGAGTCCTAGCAGCAGAAGCATGTTTCTCCTTCAGTTCATTCACCTGTAAAAACTGAGTGAGAA
This sequence comes from Enhydra lutris kenyoni, assembly GCF_002288905.1. Classification (NCBI taxonomy): domain Eukaryota; kingdom Metazoa; phylum Chordata; class Mammalia; order Carnivora; family Mustelidae; genus Enhydra; species Enhydra lutris. Next base: position 28,993,508 of record NW_019154101.1, on the reverse strand, counting down.
CCTATCTCCCACCGTTGCAAAGTGAAAGGGCTGTTACAAAGCGCTTGGCACAGTAACTGGCACGCACAGTCTCACAGTCAGCCAAAGCATTCTTTCTAAAAGAGCATTCTAGAAATAAGATAGTTTCTTGTGGAAAATAATGGAGAGATTGTAGTAAGTCTTAGAAATAGCATGACTGGAAAAGGGGAAAAGTTACAGGAAAAAAGTTTCATCTTAACATAATGATTATATTGCTGCCATTTTCCTTTTGTTTTCTTAAAATGTGACTGATTAAATTATAGCACCTTTTCTTTTTTTTCTTTTACAGATAAAAGAATGATGGGTCAAAATTTCTACCATGTTTCCAAATACAATGAAATAGCTAACCTCTATTTTTAAAGAATCCAGTTGTTCAAGTTAAAGGAATAATGTGCAGTTGGTTATTTTTTTAAACAAGAGAGAAACTTAAAATGATATAACCAGCTGCAAAGAAGTATTAATCATCACTCCTGCAAAAATTTCAAGTTGCTAAATGGCAAAGAAAGGCTAATACTACACTTTCATTAAAACAACTGGCTTTCCCTTTGAAATGTTAGTGAATGGATTTGCTGAGGTTTATGTAAACCATCAGAAGTATGTATTAGAAGACATTCAGTCGTCATGAAATCAACTCTACTTCCAGCCATACCACAAACGTTTACAGTGTTCAACTTTACTGCACACATTTTAAGGAAAAGTAATAAAATGGATTGTTGAGGCAGTTAATACTCAACCTGAGTGGTTTTGTTTGTTTGTTTGTTTGTTTTTTAGTTAACTAAGAAAAGATTTCCTGAAGATTATAGGAAAGGTGTTTGGTGTTGAGCATAAGAATATTCTTCTTCTACCCAATGAACTTTTGAAATCTTAGTTTGGAATTAGTGGAAACTGTCCCTTTGGTAACCAAGATATTATTTAAAGTATAAAGCCAGCTTTAATAAAATGCCTTAGTTTGAGCATAACAGCAGACTGTGTTTTGTTTCTTAGATTCTGTTGAGATTCTCTACCACCATTGCTAAGAATGACTTAAGGATTTTATGGGATCTGTTTCACCTAAGTTTCTTGGCTCTTCCACATGAATTGTTGTTTTTTTGTTTGTTTGTTTGTTTTCCTAACAGCAGGTCAAATTTAATCTCCTCCATTTCTCACCATAATTTTATTTCTCCTATTTATGTATTTATTTATTTATGTATTTATTTATTTAGAGGAGGGGTAGAGGGAGAGAGAACATTAAGCAGGCTCCATGCCCAGTGCAGAGCCTGGCACAGGGCTCGATCTCGTGACCCTGAGATAATGACCTGAGCCAAAAATCAAGAGTTGGAACTTAACCGACTGAGTACTCAGGCCACCCTCTTCTGCTCTCATTTAGAATTACGTATATGATAACTTTATCTCGAATACCTTATAGACTGCAGGTCTCCTGGGAGTAAAAGTCATGTTTTTGTTTGAAGTTTCAACAGCAAACTCCAAGGTATATTTAGTTAACAGGTATTTGTTGAGTTGCCTCCTGAGTACGAGCTGCTTTAGAGCAGAATTCGTGCTCAGCCGAGCCTGGAACTCTGATCTGATAGACTGTATGCTAAGCTTTCTTTATTGGGAAATAGTGTGATTTGTACATTGGTGACTTACCGTATACAACAGCATGTCCTTGGTTCTGCGGAAGACTGCATCCGTGTGCTAAAATGCACAGAGAGTAAATGTGCTGCTTGGAGAACGATCACAGTGAATACACCCAGATCACACATTTCTTTACTGAAAAGTATTGGAGTAGTTGTTATTTCAGATAAACTTGCTAAGATAAGAAAATATCTATTTATATATTATGTTAATCAGGAATGTAACTGGTAAATCTGGCAAAACCTAACTTACAGTGACTTAAGCAAAAAAGAAAGACTAGCAGCAGACTTGCTTTGACTCCGCCTAGATCAAGCAGCTTGCAGTGTGAGCAAAGACTCATCTCTACTCTGCCTTCCCCAGGGTTGGTTTTGCCCCTAGACTCCATACAGAACCCCTTGAAGTTTCACACATAAATCTTCAGAGGCTTCGTCAAGAGTCAAGAGCAGGTTTAAAAGAGCAGGTGTTTTCCAGAAGTTCTAGAAATATCTTATCATTGACTATAATTGAGTCTAATTTCTTTACCTGGGGCATCCTTGTAGTTGAGTGTGAAGTGAATCACCCACAGCACATAGCTGAGATTCCTGGGAAGGAAATTGAGGGTGCTTTTAGGAAAGGGAAATGGATTGAGACCTGGTAGGGCTGGGGGCCAAGAACAAGAAACAACCACCGTGTTATGTAAGATCATGATAGAGTTAACTTTAAATAAGAATATAGCATAAAACAAATGGTAGTAGCAGTAGTAGAAATGAATTTTATTCCTTCTTATATTGTGATTCCTTCTTATATAATGTCTTCTTATTTACATTATGTTTACAACTGGTTTTGCAGAAGGGGGATTGGTGACATTAAGGGGACCACCTGTGGGACAGGTGTGCTGGCAGTGGGAGATTGGGGCAAGGGGACAAGACATACAGCAGCAAGCATGCCCAAGTTTGGTTTTGGTGGAAATCCTCCCCGTGAAATTTCCACCCATATTCATAACCGTACATTCCTCTGGGGTTACTCTGCCTCCCATACTGTGTTTCTTCTTGCTCTGTGTGGTTTTACTGTTTGGTCACACAGGTGGCTTTGTTCTCTGATCTCAACTCTGAGTCTTTACTGCTCAGTTGCCTGTAGAGTAACTGGGCTTAACAACATAGATCCATGTTTGACTCAGTGTTATTTCACATGTTCATTATGACTATTTGGGCCTCTCTGTGATCTTTTTATAATATAATAAGATTTTCAAAAATATGTATTAGTAGCTTTTAAAAAAATGGTGTAAAAATACAAAATTATTTGAATGTCCCTAGCATATTACTGATCTATAGGAGTTCATCAAGGTTATACAGCTGAAACACACACACACCTTCCAGAAGAAGACCCAATAAAAATTACTGAGTCATCACTTTCTAGTTTTCCTCTAAAATATCCATGGAGATATTAATGTAAAAACATTTCCTCCTTAACATGAGCTTGCCACATTATAGGCGCAGGAGAGAGCCCTGGAGTGCAGGTCACTGTGCTGCCAGCCCAGCCGGGGTGGGAATGGGTTCTCAGTACCACAAACTACGAAGGAGAATTAACAATATGAAAGCATCCAGCAGGAATGTACCGAAGGACAATGCAGAAGGGTCTAGATGGGGAGGGAGACCATTAATGCTGAAGTAAAATTTTACTTCTATAAAAGATTCTCTTGGGTTAAAGTAATTCAGTCTGTAAATTATAGTCTCCCACCTGCCTGTTTAGAAATTAGTGGGGGAGGTGGGGGGGGGCAGGTTTTGCTTTGGCAAAATCATCCAAGAGGGCAGCTTGTGGCCTCCAAACTAGCAACATTTAAAATCCCAACAGTGAGAACCATTCTTTAGAACCCACCCACCTCCAGGAAGAAGAGCCACATGAGTGAGAATCTTCTCAGTAGGACCAGAGCTGGCACAAGCCCGCAGCGTCACGGTGACATGAAGGACGGGTCCCAGGGGCAAGATGAGCCCAACGGTAACCTTTGAGCCATCAAAAGCCCTTCTGTATCAGAGATCTCAGAAGAAGTAGAATGGATGAATAATAGTCTGGTTCTTTGAAAATGCCAAAGCTATTCCAGATTTTAGAAAACACTGATGAGATGAGGCATGTAACTGCATGATAAGGATCAACTGGAATTCGAGGTGAAGCGTGAGGTTCGGCTCTTGTGGACCAGCTCTGCACCACCTTCCCAGGGAACCCCGGGACTCTGCTCACAGTAGTAGAAGGTGGGCTGTCATGTGCTTTCAGAGGACCCCGTTCCTCTCCCTGGAACACTTTCAGGGCTGCAATTTCACATTTATTTGTATAATTCACTATTTTCTCCTACTGAAATCTGAGTCCCAAGAGGAAAGAGATCTTTTCTGTTTATTATTTCATTATCCGTCTTAGTCCCTAGCACATAAACGATTGTTAAATGATTGTGAGAATTAATGCTGGTGATAGCAATATGAATGATCTTAATTTCCTTATGCCTGCGTTGTCTGAAAATTACAAGTTTTTACTTCTATTCTAATGCTGTGTGTGCAGCATTAGAATGGCTATTTTTATAGTGAAGGAAAAAGAAAACTTAGGGAAGCAAACTTCAGCACTGCTTCTGTCTGTCCTCTTGTCTGTTAAGACACAGCCCTACTTTGGACAGAGTCTTTCCTGACCTGGGGTGAGCTCGTAAGCCTTGGGGATTCAGCTGTGCTTGTACTTCAGAATCGGGCCAGGAAATCAACTGGCTGCCAGGGATTCATTCTACCAGCACCGGCACGGACGTTCGATGGCCGAGATGGCCGAAGGAACTCACTGCATTCTCGCCTGCCAGCACTGGGCTTACCTAGAATTCTTTTAAAGATGACTATGAAACATAGTAACAGGCCCGTGGAAAAAGCAGAAGTACGTGTAGGGTTCTGAGCAGGTGGAGGCAAAAACCTTTCTTTCCTGTGCATTGTAGGTAACAGAAGTTTTCCTTTAACTGCTGCATGGTGTCCGTGAGATGTAGGAGATTTGATGGGTTGAGAACAAAATCAGAATAGGTTAGAAGAGATGGCATGGGGACCCAAATCATAATAGCAACATCCGAAGCCTGTAAAAATAGATACTAATTGCAGACAGTGAATTGATGATCTGGAATTTTCCTTGGAAACCAGTCCTAGATACAGATGGATGAAAATGATAGACCCCAAGATTGCAGTTGAAGACAGTATGACGTTTTTATGCAAAACATTACAAAGGGATTACAATCACATTTTTTTCTGTTAAAACTTTTACATTTCTAAGATTAAAACAAATCTTGGGACCAAAACAAAGCTCCCCAAAAAGTCATCTTCAAAGAAACAAAAAATGAACCCCAGTCTTTTCTGCAGCACTAAATTTTAAAAGACAAAGGAACACAGGAGCTAAATATATAAAACTTTAAATTAGAGGGAATGCGACCCATGAACCCATTCTTTAGCTGTGTGTTGTTTACAAGTGAGGGTAAGATGTCCTTGTGGGAGAGGGGTGAAGGAAGTGGGGAGGCAGGATGTAAAATGCTCAGATCATGGAGGTAGTCCAAAGCTTTAAGATTAGGGAGGTCGTGACAGAATATTATGCAGCAAGCAAAGGCTGGTGCCCATCACTTGTAGATGTCATCGGTCAAAGACCACTAGGGCACAACTAGTCAAAATTATTTCTATTGATGCTTGCTACTGCAAGAGAGAACACAGACCACAGAGGATGAGGAGCTCAGTAAGAAGGTGTAAGGTGGGGCTGTTAAAGAATTGGCACGTGGAAGTAGGTAATTTTGAGGAGGCTCAAGTGAGCAAGGGTTTCTTCTGGATTGGGTGCTGTCAGAAAGGGAGTAATTCTGCTGCTGGGGGACCCACTTTTATCTAAGAGGTCAGGGCAATGAAACACGGCACAGCGACGGCAGTCACTCAAGTTAGCCACAAGAGGGGGTAGTTTCATCATTTTTAAGGTTTACACAGTCCGTGGGTTTTCGCTCAGGTGTGATCACAGAGCGACCTAGTCTGACGTCAGAGATTTAGGAATTGTTAATGTTTGACAGAACACCATGGCCTGCCTGTGAGGCCCAGGCCAGCTTCGAGTTCTCAGAAGTGACTTTTTCTTACATGGAAATCACTGAAATAGGTCGAAGTAACCGTGTAAAACCGACCACATAAAGAGGTCAATTAAATTATACCTAACTATGAGGATACGAAGTAGCTTGCGGCTTTTGTAATATCAATTCAGCACCCCATCAACTGGGTTTAATTTTGTGATTCTTGGAGCAATGTTCTGTTGGAGAACTTACACACCTCCACTGCCAAGCTCCTGCTTTCCTCCACCCTGGTCCCACGATCCGCTATTATAGTGGAGAGACGGGCTCTTTGAAAGGCTGCAGAACCAGGAGGGAGAAGAAGGACATGGGGCCGGAGAGGAGATAGTCTGCTGGTCAAGTTTCTTGTGGAGACAAGGCAGGTGGGGTTCTGAATAGATATTTCCTCTGCCTGGGATTACCCACTTCTTGGCTGCCCGTTAACTTCCTCCCCATCCTTCTTCCTTAGCCATCTCCCGAGTCTCCCGAGTCTCTCGAGTTCCATCTTCTGATCCCTCCAGGGAACTCACATGGGGATCTCCATCCTCACACCTGGGAGCGCTCTACATCAGCGAATGCCTACCCTTCTCAAAAGGAATGCTTTTTGTCTATGAGGTGAAAACTATCTTCTTCGAAATATTCTGGAACTCTTAGTCTTCAGAATATGAGTACGCTCCATAGATCATGTTTATAGTTTTCGTCAGTTGAGCTTACAGTCCTGAGTCCTCTATTCTCACTGTGCCAGACTTGGCACTAATCCGTCCACTGGGGGGTGGTGGGGGCAGACCATATGGTGAGCCATATGCACCAGAGCAAGAAATTCTCTGGAAGAGATTCTGAAAAGGGGAATTACTAGCCTCAAAATGGGCACATTTTGTTTTTTAAAGTTTTTTATTTTTAAATATTTATTTATTTGAGAGAATGAGAGAGAGAGAGAGAGAGAGCATGAGAGGGGAAGGGCAGAGGGAGAAAAAGACCCCCTGCTGAGCAGGGAACCCAATGCAGGACTTAATTCCAGGACTCCAGGATCATGACCTGAGCTGAAGGCAGTCGCTCAACCAACTGAACCACCCACGCGCCCTAAGTGGGCACATTTTAAATGGTGATGCTTCCAGACTGCCCTAACGGGTGTTCTGTGACCGCACCGCTGCCCCCCTCCCCCCACCCCCACTGCCCTGAATCGGGAGGAGGAGAGCGCGTGCTTTCCCACGCCTGCACACACAGTTGGTGTTACAGTTTTCCAGTCTGACTGCGGAATCAGGGCACCTGTCTGTATTTCATATCCTCTTGATTAACGTGAGGTGGAGCACCTTTCAGGCCTTCATTAGCCAATCGCATCCCTTTTACTATGAATTGGTTTTGTATAGACTTTGCTTATTTTTTTTTTCAATTGGATTGTTCATTTCCCTTACCAATTTATAGAAATTCTTACATGCATCGTGGCTATAAATCCCTGTAGGTTACTTGTATCTGTGCATGGACACGGCTTGTGCCCTTACTGGCGTGGCACAGTGGGGAGGATGTGAGCTGCTGATTTCAGGATGGAGGAACTGTTCACGAAGAGGGCAGGAAAACAGACGAGAGACGGAAAGAGGGAGTCTGTCTTCAGTCACCTCTGCGGAGTTAGGGCAGTGATGTGTTGAAGAAAATCACATGATTTGAAGATAAACAGATTAAAGTTCATGCCTTACTAACAGAGATTTTGGACAAATTCTTTGAGGCTCAGTTCCTTGTACCATTCAGGGATTTAATGACTTCACTTTATAAAGCATTGTTGCGTGGAATAAATGAGTGGATTCATGTCAAGGACTTGCTTCAGGGTCTGGCCCTCCATGTTTGAACAATAAATAGTTTATAGTGTGAACCCAATAAAAAGAGTCACACAGGTGCCTTCTGACATCTTAAAGGGCCATGGACACAAGCTTACCATATTATTATCTTTTTCTCATAATATACTGGAAGTCTGTGAAATATTCCTAAATCTTCTTCACTCGGAGTTTGGAGACTGGAACATTCCTGAGCGTCAGGCCACCTCCCACTTTCACTGATTGGCAAATGAGGACTTTAGGACTGGAAGCGAGGGTGGGGCTAACTCAGGGTAGAGAACCGTGCAGGGAGAACCGAAGGAGACAACTGCCAAGGAGAAAGGCACGAGCCGCGTTCACCATGGCTGGAACAAAGGCACTTCTGACGCTAGAAAACTTCATTAATGGAAAGTTTGTACCTTGTAACTCCTATCTTGATTCTTATGATCCGTCCACGGGGGAAGTATATTGCAGAGTGCCAAACAGTGGGAAAGAAGAGGTGAGTGGGGTGCCTGGCTGGGGCAGTTCGTTGAGCATCCCTTGGTCTTGCTCAGGTTCTGTGTGATCACAGGGCCGTAGGATCGAGCCCCGCATTGGGCTTGTGCTCAGCGCAGAGTCTGCTTAAAGGCTCTTTCTTCCTCCGCCTTTGCCCCTCCCCTCCCCCTCTTTCTCTCAAATAAATAAATGAATAAATCTTAAAAAAAAAGAGAGAGAGAAGAGGTGAGTATATTCACTTAGGGAAGATGGAAATATACCTCATGTGCTGATGAATTATGTGTCACTTTTCTAGGAGCAAAGGGAGTCGGGAAAAGGTGTAGAATTGTTAAACACTAGCAGAGGGAAGATTTTAGTGCTGGGAAGGTTTGCTTGGTAATGGGACTTTTAGGGTGCAGGATTCCCAGGCTATCCGAAAGCGTTCTTATGACACCTTTTGAAATGGTGTAAAGTGAAGACTATCCTCCATTTTCAGGAAGTCCGCGTTAGGCAACTTGGCTTTTGGGAAAGAAATAATAAGTATGGTAGCGGCTTTTTTCATAGAAGTGAAAATCCTCTTCGTATTTCTTTCGGTGAGTGAAAACAGGTGCTAACGTAAAAGCGAGCGGCCTCCTGTGAGCTTTCAAATGGGGATGCCTGTGCCTGGCACAAAGCCCATGACTTCGTGCAGAACGCAAGTGATCAATGAGGCGTCTTAATACACAGCTACATTTCTCAGACATCCCTTATTAGCGGTCTAGTAAAAAGTATTTTTTGTTAAGAATGGTCCGTGTTTCTGTTTCCTTTTCTTTACTAAGCGTTGCCTAACTTTGCCACTATATTCATGGATTTCTAAAAAAAAAAAACCCAAAAAAAAAAAAAACAAAAAAAACTTGTTGCTCCACTAAAACAAGCAAAAGTGAAAAACCCAGGGATTGATTTTAGATTATCCTCTAATAATGCCTTATGTCTTTAAAATATCTAGTGATTTAAAACTGATCGTTTGATGAAATGCAAAATCAAATTCCCATGTATTCTTGCATTTAAATTTAACACCATCACTCAAAGTGCTTAATGGTACAAACATTAAAATTTTTTTTAGTGATGCAAAATTTTATTTAAGAAGTTTTATAAAATGTTGGATATATTCAATTAGCTATCAGTTATTTCATTGACAATGTAAAAGTGTCTGGGGTGATGAATATGGCTAATGTGTGTATGCTCATCTAATGCCTAATGGGTTTTACTTTTTAAGGCACAAAGAACTAGATTATTTATTTATTATTTAAAACAATTTTTTAGAACTAGATTATTTAAAAGCCAACTGTAGTCTTCATATACAAATAAGTATCTATAAATAAGCCTTCTGATACTAAGCCACTATTTCTCTTTTTTTAATAATATTTTAAAACTGTCTTGCATTAAAAAAAAAAACTTTAGACTTGTGGACAAAAGTTTGCAAACATTGGCTAATCTGTTGGTTAAACTGTAACCCACAATTCTGTTTCAAATGACTTGGGATAGATGTGGGAAATCCAGCTTTGTGTTATCCAATCCTCCTGGTCTCTAAGTGTTTTCCAAAGTGCTGTTAAAAATGACAAATATGACAAATGTTGTTGAAATATTTTCTGCGGCTAATGGTTCATGCCTTTTCAGAAGATAGAATGTAGTACAGAGGCATCTGCTAGGAGAGGAATAAATATTTTGGATTTCCCAGCAATTTAACTTGCAGATATTCTCTCTGATCCCACAAGTCTCAGTTTTTGCTCGCTTGAAAAATATCATCAACACACAAACTGCACACCCAGTTTCACAGAAAGTCTGTTAAAGAAAGTGCTGCTGGTGTTGCTAACAGGTTTTGCTGTGTGCTCCACATTGACTAAGCCCTCTAATACAAATCACACCCAATGGGAGTCATAACAACCTACTAATAAGACTCTATCATCACCCTATTCCACAGATGACAGTGAGCTAACATTCTCATCTCTGATGCCTAGATCTCACACACACACACACACACACACACACACACGCACATGCACAGACACACACAGAGATTCTCGGTGGCATTTACATGATAGCTTTGCGATCATAAGCACAAACCAGAGTCCGACCGCATGGCTCCGAAGACCAGCTGTACTGCTCAGTATCTACTGTCTTGACTTAGAGCTGAACTTCCTTGTGCCTCAGTCTCCTTACCTATAAAATGGGAATAACAGTAATACCTGTCTTCTAGTGTGGTTCTGAGGATGAAACAGACTGATGCAAAGCCCTTCTTGTTTGGCATACGTAAATGCTTTCCAGGTGTTAGCTTTTGCTCATATAGATTTAATGTGTATTCTATACTACACAGACATAAGCCACCTTAGAACATATGACTGGACCTGAGTTTTCTGCATAGCAAAAATCTTAGATTTTGTATCGACAACCTCAGGAAGATGAGATTTTACACTGAGCATGGGAGGAAGGAGCCCTTCTCTTGTTGGCTGGCAGCCAGGCCCCTGGGAGGAGGCGACTTCTGGTGGTGAACAGCACAGCCCACCTTCTCCCTTCATCCCGTCCTCCGGTCCACAGTAGAGATTCAGCTTTTCAACAGAAACCACCACTTTTCCAGAAATGTATAATGAAGAGGAGAATCACGTCATCCTTTATTCAGCTCAGCTGGAAGTGACTCTGTTTATAAAGGAAACAGAGAAGGAGTGTGGATCAGATTTGGGGGGAAAGGGTGGCTGAATTATCAGGTCACGTGACACAAGAAAGAGGCTTGTGGTTGCCTGAAGCCTGTGGAAAAGGATTCTGAGGCTGGGCCCGAGCCCAGGGTTGGAAGAAAGCTGTGAGTAATTCTGGAGTCTTGTCATGCGTGTGATGGGGGAGAAAGCTGAGACACAGGCTATGGATTTGCTATCTCCGGGAAAGACTGCTTCGACTTCGCTGAAGACCCCAAGACTCATTTTGCCTTGCAGGAATTGGCCTTGCTCGAACCTTCCCATATACTATTTCCTTTTGGATTTTCTCCAAAGCCAGGTTTCCAAGCTATCTGTTCAAACACGGATGCCCTCCTTTCCCACAGAGGCCTCTTTCACTGGGCAGAGCCAGGCAGGCTACAGGGACCGTGGCTCTGCCATAGCAGGCCAGCTGTGGTCTTGGAACCACAGAGATCTGGGTTTGAGTCCTGACACTGTCACTTATTAGCTGTGTGACCTCTGCTGAGTTACTTGAGTTCTCTGTGCCTCGGTTTCCTCATCCGCAAAATGGGTATAGCAATAGTCAGGGTACAGAATTCTAAAACAGGTGAAATAAAATAATTTGTGCATTTAGCATATTCTTTATATATAAAAATTAGTAATTTTTGAGTGGTCTTTTTAAAAAAATATTTATTTATTTGACAGGCAGAGATCACAATTAGGCAGAGAGGCAGACAGAGAGAGGAAGGGAAGCAGGCTCTCTGCTGAGCAGAGAGCCCGATGCGGGGCTCAATCCCAGGACCCTGGGATCATGACCTGAACTGAAGGCAGAGGCTTTAACCCACTGAGCCACCTAGGCGCCCCTTGAGTGGTCATTTTCAGTGGAAATGACAATCTGAGGATATGATTTCAAACAAACTTTCAGACTTTGTCAGATATGTTGGATCTGGATTAAAAGCTGAGGGATTCTACACATCTTAGTGATGTTTTCTCTCTCATACGCTACTGAGAAAAATTTTTGTATTTTAACGTGATTAAAAATGTGCATCTGTTAAAATTCAAATAACTTTCTTCTGATGGTTGCATCTGAATACCCTGGTCAAAATGGAGCATTCTTCTCTGTTTTTGTGGTGCCCCTGATTCTCTGGTCACATAAACACCACTTTGCAGGTAACTCAGCATGAGGAGGCCTTGAATATTTGAAATCAGGCAGAAGGAAATTAGGCGGGGGTGGACCTGTGTATTCTGGATTCATCCAACCTCGAGAGCAACGGTCTTAAGCTGACCCTCTCCTCTTGCTCCTCAAAGATTGAAGCCGCAGTGGAGGCGGCCAGAGCAGCCTTCCCGGGCTGGTCGGCCCGGAGCCCCCAGGAGCGCTCGCAGGTGCTGCACCGGCTGGCGGATCTGCTGGAACAGTCCCTGGAGGAGCTGGCCCAGGCAGAATCCAGGGACCAAGGTGAGTTGCGGCTGGCCCGTCCTGTACCGGCCAGTGCAGTGCCTAAGGAAGAGTGCAATACTAATCCTCAGATGTCGGCCATGCCTGCCCTACTTCCGATTGGTCAGGTGACCTCCAGCCTCTTAACTACAAGGGATGGGACTCGGGTACTTCCTCCATAGTAGCCCCCCCAAGTTGCCCCCCTCTAGTAGATGTGGGGCAAAGGGAAGAAGAGGATCCTTCTAGGTAGGCCATCCAAAGCAAAAATAATTGAAGAGCAGGTTATTTAGAAAGAATCTGTATGTCAGTATCAAACTCCCAACACAACTTCCCAATTTTAATTCCTTCCCAGAAGCGTAAGTAATGGATTAAATGTCCAATAGTAATATCTATTGGGAAACCCCGAGATCTTTTAAAATGATACGGATGCTTATAAATTAGCTTAGAGTTAGAAGGCAGCCTGAATCCAAACTCTTAAGGAGATGCTTCCTGCCAGTGCTGCTGACACTGGGGGTCCCCCTGAATCACCAAAGACAACTAAGGAACAACCCAGAAAAGCTATGTTTCTCTTTTTGTTCAGTTCAGAAGCTAGGGCATACATGGGGCACGTGGTGAGTGAGTGAGGGCCACACGGCATCCTTGGGGTCCCCTCAGCCTTTCTGGCACGTTCCCATCTTAAGGACTCCACCCCGTGTTGGGAAGACGTTTAGTATACATCATCTGTTTGTCAAAGTGGTTTCATTGTGTCGTGCAGCTACAGCTGTCTTAATACCCATTACTCCAAGCCCTCCTAGCAGCTACAAAGCTTGGTGATTTTGACTTGAAAGAGCTGATGTGAGCGGAGTGGTAGCCTCTGGCAGATTCATGATAGCCACGAATTGTTCAGCCCGCAAAGCAAAGATGGTTTCACTTAATTTTAATGCCCCCCCCATTTCATCTGATAACTTCATACCTAATTATTTCACGGTTCTATGAGACCATGACCAGCTCTCTGTGTCGTGAGGGGATGAAGTTTCAGGCTGGAGAGGACCAACGTTCCGTCCGCGTGAGCTGGGATACGGGTATGATCATGTCTTCTCCATCCCCCGGGGAAGCAGGCGGACGGTGCTTTCTGTTGTTGGCTTCTTTCAGGGAAAACCATAACACTGGCCAGAACCATGGACATTCCCCGGTCTGTGCAGAACTTCCGGTTCTTCGCCTCCTCCATCCTGCACCACACGTCCGAGTGCACGCACATGGACCACCTGGGCTGTCTGCACTACACCGTGCGGGCCCCGGTGGGGATCGGTGGGTGCTGGGGGAAAGCCTGCTCTGCGGGGGTGCCCAGGGATGCTCCCTCCATTCTGTAGAACTCGTCTAAAGGAACAGACCGAGAGGAAGGAAAGAGATGACTTCTACTTCGGCTGAAAATGAATGGGCCTCAAAAATCTATTTCTAGTTTATTTTCTTTGTCTCACATTCCCTACTTATTCCTGAAACACTGTTCTTGGGAAATTAGCAGGAAAAGAAGGATGCCGGGAGGAAATTCACATACGAAGGTTTCCACCGCCCCCAACATTAAAAAACATTTTTTTTCCCCCAGAGAATTTTGTAGTCAAGAGCAAGGATTTTGGGTATGTGCGGGGGCCAGTTTCATAACATTTCTATACCTCAGGATTCTTGTCTTAAAAGCTGGGAGAATAGTTTTAATTTTATATTTATATATGTTAGTGTGAATTAAATTAGTACGTGTAGAGCACTCTGAATTAACTGCTTCCTGCTTTCTTTTAGAGGATAAGTGAACCTGAGCAATGACTCAAACTGTCCACTAGATGTCACTGTTCCTCCAACCCCCAAATATGCATACTTAACTAGTTACATTTTATGATGGGATAAAAGTAAATAAATTCAAAGGAATGAAAACAGGACACATTACCACTTTGGTTATTTGAACTCTTTGGAAATCATATTTTGAAGGAATTAGGAAAAACTCAAACTTCTCTCTTAGAAGTATGGTGATATATCATGCTGAAAAAAAACTCTGTTATCCTATAAAGAAAAGATTTTCTAGTGAGAAATATAATCATATAAAATATATGTTGACTTTCACAGCATAGGTTTAAGGGAAGAGTATAAATAAGATGAATCCATTTACAAATTCATAAAGTAAATTTTTTTTTGAGAGTTTTATGGTTGGAAGTTTTATGGTTTCAGAACATTGCATGGAGACACATTCTAGATGCTGGTTCTGTTACTTATTTAGCAATTCTATCTGGTCATGAAACAGGTGATAACCCAGAGAGAATTTTTTATTAAAAAGTCCTCTGGCTGGCCAAAATGGATTTCATAGTCTATGCATCAAGTTTCCCTGGCTTTACTAATCAGAAGGCCCCCACATGGCAGACTAAGAATTCATTTGCTCTTATTTTACCACTAATTCTAAAAAGCTTGAGATTTTATGCCTTAATCCACAACAGGTTAGAAACAGTGATGGAAAAACTTAAAAGAAATAGTAGTTAGACAGTTGGATGATGAAGAAGGAGAGAGAAGTTTAAAAAAAATGTAAAGGCCAGTCTATAAATCTCAAAACTCATCACATTCTGGAACTGTTTAGTAATAGGTGACAGCCTCTTGGCCCTGGAGCTTACATTGCCCTTGTTCATAAATACAGCTGTTACATCAACAAGAAAAGAGTAAATTGTATTGCTTTATAGTTTTAAGAGGCACAGTTGCTTATAATACATTTTAGAGTTATTTCCCCAAAGTTGGCTACAAGTAAGCCAAGGTGGAGGTTTTAGAAGGGTAAGCCCAAGTTTCATGCAGGGTGGAGGAGTTCCACGTCAATAAACCCAGTGTGGCCAGTCTAGTTTGAGGGTCCTGCCTTTGGTGGCAGTGTTTCTGTTCTCCTCTTGTAGCTGGTCTGATCAGCCCTTGGAATTTGCCACTCTACTTGCTGACCTGGAAGGTGGCGCCGGCCATCGCGGCTGGCAATACCGTGATAGCCAAGCCCAGCGAGCTGACGTCAGTGACGGCGTGGATGATGTGCAAACTCCTGGAGAAAGCAGGTAATGAGCGGTGGCTTTGGAGAGGTACAGGACTGGCTTTGGGGTTGCAAGTTTTGTGGGTCTCAGCCGCCACAACGTCGCTGACATGTGAAAAGTTGTTCTGACTAGAAATCTGCTTACCAAAATTGATTCCATTGACATCTTTGGTTTTCCTCTCTCTGATCCTTTTCTGAGAAATCCCCTTCACACACAGGGTTGGATCACACTCCTTCCTTTTCTTCACCCCTGTCCTCCCGGCGGGGGTGGGGTGGGGGTCTGGCAGGCAATGACATGATTGCACACCTGTGAGTGAGAACAGGCTTAAAGATCCCTGTCAACTCCCACACCAGCCTGTTCCAGAGATCGTCTTCAGCTGATGGTTTAAAATCTTCTATTTGAACCACTTGTTAATCTTGATGCAAATAAGACTGCCCTTAAGTACTTCTCTCGTTTGTATGGTTATACGATACCTGCTAGAAATGGGCATTTTTAAGAGATTTGAATATACCTCCCTCAGTTTTCTCTACATTTGGAGCCACCGTGTGGAAGCTGATATAATACGGCTCCTTGGCCTCTTTATGTCAACAGTGTCCTGGCCACGTTCAAGGTATTTTCCTGGGTAGGTTCTAGGGTATAACTCAGCATGGGTGCAGTCTGACTCTGCACCAGGGTTGTGTCAGGAGAACCTAGCTTGCAACCTACAGGAAAGCCCCTCGTTGTTAGGTCCCTCTGCTCAGGTCTCCATATCACCCTGCTCTGTGTACTTCCTTCAAGTCCACAGAGAAGGTAGTATTGGGCTCACCCATATCCATAAAGTAGGTGCTTGGAAAGAATCCATACCTCCCTCTTCTGGATACCTTATCTCTCTAAGCAAAAACATACATATTGGCTTCCAAGAAAGTTGAGCCAGTTTTTACTCCAGGATTTAGATGGCAGAGCGAACTATGTGGCCTTATGACCCTAGTCTAGCTGCCCATTTCCCTTGTATTGTACAAAGGAATGATTTGATCCATTTTTGCCTTCCCTTGTATTGTACACCCCAGCTTCAGCCTTTGGGGTGACATTTATGGATGCCCTAGGCTTCTAGAGGGTTATGATAGAAATGTGCCTATCTCTCTAATGTCCCAAGGGTATCATTCCTTCTTTACATGAGGGATCACTTTCTAATGCCATTCTTTGCAAAATTAAGTGCCTAGTATCTACAGAGTTCCAAGGCCTTTCTTCCCTCTCTGTTGGCTATAGGTTCCCTGGAGTAGAGAGAAGGGGCCGATGCTGTGCCGTGATCTATGTTGGGGAGGGCAGCCCTGCAGGTGGGGCGAAGCCACAGAGCTGTGTTCCCAGAACCACTCTCTCTTGAAGTCAACCACATCTTGATCTATGAAGATTTCTCTTCCCTAAGCACTCTCCCCTTCCATACGCCCAGCTCCTGGGCTACAAGAGAGTTCTACATTTCCATGTATTTGCATAGCGTTGATCTTATTTCTAGTGAATGAATACGCTTGTTATACCAAGACAGTTCTTCCTTCCTTTCCTGCCTCTGCTGGCTTTGCTAAACTTTCTTCCTCTGGGGACCACGGAGAGTGTAAGGCTCAAATTGCACCTGTCTTAAGCCCTCAGTTTCTCCATTTGGATTGAGAATCTGTACGAGATGTGTTGAATACTATACACAAAAGAAAACTAAGACGACCTGCTGGTGCATTCTTGATATTTATAGAGCCAGTCCTTGGGTCCGGAGCATTCAAACAGACTTGACAGTTGACCCTCCTGTGAAGTAAAGTAATTTTAAAAGTATACAGTGAGTGCCCCTTTTGTAGTTCTAGAACAGTTATTTCTTCTTGACAGCACCAGACGCCTGCCTCATTCCTGCAGTGTCCAGGGAAAGCAGAATTCTGTCCTTTCCTAGTTTTGTTCTGCCCAGGGGAAGCTTGTTGCCATCCTTCCCCATCCCGGTCCCTGGTGCAGGGAATCTATGCCCTGTGCTGTCTGTTAGCCACCTATTCTGAGTTTTACTGAATTATCATTTGCCAACGTAGTGCCTCCTTTTTCTGGTAACTGGCATATCTTAAGGGTAGAAAAATCTCATTACTGTCTCGATCAAATTGGCAAAGTGGTGCTGAGAATTACTGGCCAGTAGGTAAACACATTAACACCAAAGCTCAAGGGAATGTAAAGTGTTAATGCCGTTGTGTAGATCGCAATTGGCCTGCTGAAGTGAACTCATTTTCCTGGGATGATAAATATGTGGTGTTTCTGAGTTTTCTTCACTCTTCATTAAAATGCTGTTGTATACATTAGCTGTGATTTGATCCATTTTTGCCTTCAGGATTTATAAAACCCAATAATCCACCTTCTCTTGCCCCCAAACCCCAATCAGAAAGTATTGGGCAAATATTCACATGCTCACTGTCTGATGGAGATGCAGGACCCCCCAGCCTGCAAATGGTGGGAAACTTGACCTTGTTTCTCCCCCATCAACCACCGTGAGGGCCCCTCTCCTGAGCCCCCTCTTTGCCCCAACACGGGCTTAGCGGCTGTCACATGGTGTCTGACTCTGGGCCTGTCCTCCATGGCAGAGTGACCTGTGATCCAGGACCAACCCGAGCTAGATTTCAGTATGTGTGCACCTGCGGGTAAAGGAGAGGCCATTAGAGGGGAAGCTCCCCCAGATACCACCAGGAGTCATTGATTCCCCACACCTGTCTCCGAGGCTCACGTGAGGGGGGTGATCCCCTCAGGTGATCACACCAGGGCTCTGGCTTGATGGAAAGGTGTTCTGGTTGATGATGGATCATCAATGCCAACTTGTTATTTGTACTCTAAAAGCATATTCTGGAAGAGATGGTTTGAATCCAACAGAGCATGTTTCTTTAGAAAGAGAATGTCTAACCTGGACAGGGAAAGGTAGTGGGAGCAGGGAAGTAGTTAAAAAACCTTACACGTTGGAGGTTTTCTGCATCTCTGTACTTCCAGGCTGGAGAAATATGGGAAAGAAACTCAGCTAATCTTCTAAACCCTAAGACACAACACGATTGCACTTAGATTTTCTTTCTGGACACATAAAGCTTTCCAGAGTCAAGGACCATTTCTGATTTGGATAATATATACTAAGTCTCCATTCATTCATTCACGTAATTATTTGTTAACCGTGTGCCCCCGGTTTTGCCTCCTAGTGGTTGTCCTTTAGCCTCATTCTGCCTCAGATTGGTTGAGGTGAGGATATGAGTCCTCCCTGCCTCATCCAGTAGCTAGGAGATCTAGATCGCTTCCAGCAGTGACTGGCCCACAGTGAATGCGGGCACTTACTGGTATTAATCTATCTGGCAAACTAGGGCCTTAGCGTAGAAGGGCCAGTGGGGAGCAGTAGGGTCTCATGCTAGAAAGATGGGGCTCCCGTTTTAGGATGTATTTGGCACTTTAAGTCAGTTCTAGAGTGTATGTCTGTACCATGGGACACAGGACCTTTAACTCAATACTCACCTTCTTGGAGGAGCCCAAGAGAGCCCAAGGGAGCCCAAGGGAGCCCTCCCTCCCTTCCCTGGGCCAAGCCAGTCAATCTCTCCTTCTGTCCACTTCACATTTTCACACTGAATCGTGACTCCTCAACGCCCATGTGGAGCAGGGTTCTTCTACCTTCCAGGGCTTGACCTGCCTGAGGACATCTCTGTGACCCGAGCCCTTGATGCCCAGTCAATATTATGGAATGAATTAATTAGACGGTTCTACTCTTCATTTTTCTAAGGCAAAGCACCTGGAAATAGCTCACCTAGGGCACACTGGATTTGAGCTATAGTCTTTGCTTTGCCATTAAACTAGAGACAGCCATAAAATACGCTCCCCTCCATTCGAACTACTTCACTTCCAAGGAGAACCTCCTTGTCACTGAAAGTTCTCAACACACGGAGAATTACTGTTGTAATTTCTGTTACTGTTTCTGTATCCCATCCAGATACAGACCTGGACACTGTTCTGTTTCCTGTCCAGGTGTCCCACCAGGTGTGGTAAATATTGTGTTTGGAACAGGGCCCAGGGTTGGCGAGGCCCTGGTGTCCCATCCAGAGGTACTTCTCATTTCCTTCACGGGGAGCCAGCCCACTGCCGAGCGGATCACACAGCTGAGTGCCCCACACTGCAAGAAGCTGTCCCTGGAGCTGGGGGGCAAGAACCCCGCTATCATCTTCGAGGATGCCAACCTGGAGGAGTGCATTCCAACGACTGTCAGGTCCAGCTTCGCCAACCAGGTATGTCCTCTGGGTTGGTGTGTTTTGTTCTGAGTTTGTTTTTTTTTAAAATTCTGTGACCCAGTCAGCCTGGATCCGTTTCATCACAGTGCCAAGCCAGGAGTGAGTGGGTCAATCTGGGGCTATTTCAGGGAAAGGAGATTTTGACATTGTGCTATGCCATCGACTCTGTTTTGTCTCAATGTCCATCTGTGGTTCTTGTGGAATCACAGCTTCTATTGGGCAAACACCTGTTCTTGAGCTTTATTGGGTATAAGCCATGGGCAAAATGATTGACTGTTTGCTCCTCTAAGCTTTTTCATCCCTGTATTCATAGAGTCACCCCCATTCTCTTCTTGCTCTCTGAATGTCCTATCTCCAGTAAACCTTGTGCTCCCCAAAGCATCCCAAATGTAGCACACACTTAGAAATAAATGCCTAAACCAGTCTAGGGGACGTTGCTGATGTCACAGAGTCATGGGCAACTTGGTATCTCCCGAAATTGTGTAACAGATGTTTTTCTGGAAGCCACAGTTCTCAGCAGATTCTTCGAGGCGGTGGCATCCCAAAAGATTAGGAACACTGACCCAGATAGACCGGATGGTAAACCCCACAGAGTCTGCTCTGGGGCTACATTCGACTTTAAACGCCCCAGCATCAGGTCTCGGGTAGAGCAGGTGTGCACAAATACTGAATGATTTTCTCCAAAGGGCCTGCTTTTTAAAAATGTTAGCAGTGAACAAAGAATCTACTAAAGAGTTAGAACTGCCATAGAAAGAAAGATGAGTGAAATGAGATATATCTTTATTTAACTTGCCCAATTTGCTTTACGTAACCTTTTGAATCTTCATTTCCTTGCCTGGAAACTCCTGGAAGCAGTAATGATATCTTCCAGTAGCATTTTTGTGAGTTGTAGAATGAAAACCATTCTTGACAGTGGTTATTTTTGTGATCGTTATCATTGTAATTATTTCTCTCACAGTCATTCTTAGAGAAAGTGGCTTCACTGCGTCTGTAGAGAGCGTTTTTCCGGATCAACAGACTTAAATTTTAAGATTTTAGAAAATAGACTTGCAATTTTATGATGCAGCTATTTCAATCATTAAAGTAAACAAGTATCCAAATGAACAATGAAATCAAGCGTTTTGGTGTCTTAGTGACAAAACAGGGGGGGTTAGGGACAAGCTGTGGACTGCGAAACAGCCCAGAGGACATCAGGTGAACTCTGCATGAAAAAAAAAAATGTACTCTGAGCGCCGAGATGGACTGTGGCTTCTTGGCTACCAGGATTGTGCCAGAACTTGAAATTGCTAAGAGAACCTTCCTCTTGGGGGGGGTATTTTAAATGTCCTTGGGGAAGAGGACAGGATCCCAACTGGCTAATTCAAGACAATAGGCAGATTTTAGGCAAACTACAGGGGCTGGTTTCTTTTTCCTTAACCAAGAGCTGAGTCCCATGTAGTGAACACTTCTTCCTCAGTTGGACATAATGGGCCCCTTTGAAACATCTCTGCCACACGTAGTCTCCTTCGGCCAGGGGCGCACTCACACTTCGACAAGCTGTGAGACACTGAAGAAATGAATGGACTTCAGCATCACTCGGCCTGAAGTTGAAACTTCTGGTGCCTGGTGGCCCTGCGCTTGGGTTCGTTCAAAGCTCCATTTCCTAATTGTAAGCTGGGAAACCTATGGCATCGTAGAATTATTATGAAAAAAGCACCCTGCACAGTCTCTGGAATGCAGTAAATAATATTTCCCTTTTCTCATTTCCTCAAAAGTCATGCTACCAGAGATCCTGGCATTACCTAGGCTTTCCTGGCACTAAGTAATCAGGAAAACACTGACTGTGTAACCCCCCAACTCTCTTTACCACACCCTCCCTCCCCACACGGCAGGGGACACTTGTGTCTAGAGAGTTCCCAAGCCAGATACACAGATAGTTCTTACAGTGATGCTGGGTTGCAGAGAGAATTCTTTTTTCCAAAACAATGACTGTTTGATTTGGACAATACACCTTTGCACAGCTGTCAAAATAATTAGAAATATTCCATTGTTAGGATGGTTTGAAGATCAAATATAAATGTGGTGAAAATCGTTATTTATGCAGAAATGTACTAACCATACATACATAATGATTTGAGATGTCTAGACTTTTTTTTGTAAGTGACCGCACGCTATATTCAGACGATAGTAAGGATCATTTTTCCCTCAGGCTCCTGTTAGCATCTCTGCCCCGAACAGGCAGTATCTCTGTTTGGATGTCTAGGAGGCATCCGAACCTTAACCCGTGCCAAGCAGATCTCTTGCTTTCCCTCCATCCCCTATCCCTGCAATACCGCTCCTCTCCCTGCCTTAGGCTTGCCTTTGGGGGCTAAAGCACTACCATCTGAGGTTCCATCAAAAACCTGGGACTTGACCTTGTTCTTACCCCAACCTCCTATCTCACTAATCCATCAACCCATATTTTTGGTTCAATTATTCTAATATATCCTGGAACCCCCCCTGCTTCCGCAGAGCACCAATACCAGTTTTCTCGCACTTGGGGGTTCCATGTCCCTTTATGAATCTGGTGATGTCGGTGGATACCTATCACTTCGCCCAGCTCCGCTGGTTCTGCACTGGTACAAGCTACCTCCGCATGCCTGGACTGCTGGAATATGCTGTGAACTCTACCCTGACCACACTCTCGTTCTCTTCCATTCTACTCCCCATGGCTGCTGGAACAACTCTTTAACAATGGAAATCGATCATATCATGCTGCTGCTTAAAGCCTTCCACCGGCTTTTCATGATCCCGGGAGCAAGATGCAAACTCCTTGTGAGTCTGTGGGACTCCGTATGGTAGGGCCTTGCTCTCACCTCCTGCCTTCCTTTCTTATTCTCCCTGCCCCCATTCCTGCCTCCACTCCCAGCCTCAGCCCTGCCTGCCTTCTGCCTTGCCTCACACACCACACCCCTGCAAGCACGCTCCTGCAGCAAGAAGCCGGTCTACCCTGCCTCCTGAGAATTGCCTTCCTTGGCATCTAGCCCAGTCAGCTCCTCCCCACCAACCAAGGGTCAATTCAAACAGCCCCTCCCCATAAGAGCCTTCCAGAACTCCCTTTACTCCAAGGGACTAAAAGCAGCGCTTTCCCATTGATTTCTGTTCCCATCCTCTGCTTAGTTTTCTTGTATTGTTTTGCTCATGACCTGAAATTGTATTGTTGATTGAGCTCATTGACCTGTGCTGTTGTCTGACTTCCCCACGAGAGTGTGTGTTCCTGGTGGTGGGACTTTGTTTTGTTTATCAGTGTCTCCCATGGCCTCGAGCAGTGCCTGGCACCTGGCAGGTAGGTGATCAGAGATGCAGGGTGACCTACTCATGAAGGCGTGTGTCTCGTCATTGTCTTCATGTGTCATTCTTGGCAGGGCGAAATCTGCCTCTGTACCAGCAGAATCTTTGTCCAGAAGAGCATCTATAGTGAATTTTTGGAGAAGTTTGTACAAGCTACCAGAATGTGGAAAGTTGGCATTCCTTCTGATCCATCGGCCAGCATGGGAGCTCTGATAAGTAAAGCTCATTTGGAGAAAGTAAGTCAGTTTTCTGCAATGGGAGTTTGGGGAGAAGCCCAGTGCAGGGAATAACACACATTTCTGCTTTGAAATGTTGTCATTACCACCCTGTTCTTAAAAAAATTCTGACCTGTAGGAAATGGTCTCTGGATACAGTGTCTACAGATGTTGTCCAGGTTAAAGCCATGTCTACACGGAATAAATGAATTGGAGATGTCAGCATGTAGATACCATTGAGAGCAAGGAAGAGAAATTTTAAACATAAGGGTCAGCGGATAAGAATGACGTGGATTAAGGGTGGCAGGAATTTCCATCGATAAAAGTTCCCAGTGGAATGGGTTCTGCCTGTGGCTTACAGCAGATGCAATTCTGGATGTGCCATGCCTGCTGGTTACGTGGTCCTTAGTGGGTAGAGTTAGTGGTGGTCTACGTGGGAGAAGCCGTTGATGGCCTCTGGGTGGTTTATGGAATTTAGGTCTTTAAGGTCATCTTCATGTATTACCTGATGTGACTCCCAAAATAAGTCACAGAACGCTGGAGCTGGGGGACTTTGTTTTCAGCTGTGGTAACTGAGACCCACCAAGGAAGATGTACCCCTGTCCGTTAGCCAGTGAGGGACAGAGCCTTTACTTAAGTTTGTAGAAATCTTTGACTCTGTATAGAATTGGGAGATTTACTACATTTTAACTTTGTTCTTTACAGCATTGTGAAGCACAGAGGCTCTTAGCCAAGGGTATAGCAGCTCAGTGGTCTCCTCTTATTTCTTCAGTTTTCCCAGTGAACTACGAAGCAGGGTGAAGAGGGGAGAAGGTGCTGAGGGCTCAGGAGGGAAGAGAGGGTTTGAAACAGTCCTGCAGGACATCAGAAGGGATTCCCGTTGTTTCTAGCATTGTAGCCACAGAAGGTGTAGACAAAATCCAAGAACCCTAATAGATCTAAACCACAAATGATATTTGATTTTTTTTTAAGACTTGAAACATTGACGAGGTTTTAGGCCCGGTGTCAACCGCTCCCTCACGAATCCTAGCCCAGAAATACCATCTTCTATGAAACCAAATTATGCTGGAAAGACAAGTGTTTATTTAACATGTTGGTTGGATTTTGTTTGCTTACTGTCCTTTCAGTGTAGTGTACTTAAGTGCCATGAATAACTCTGAAAATGGTGAAGCTTACAGTTAGCAGTTTGCTTTTTTTTTTCCTGACCACATTCAAACATAAGCCCAAATTTATCTTTCAAACAGAAGTTTTTAAAAACTCCCTTGTATTTTTACCATGATATATTTTCTATCTCGGTCAAATAACTAAGAAAAGGAATAAACTTTCTATTTTGGAATAACTTAAGATTTATAGAAAAATCTCAGAATCTCAGGGCAGAGAGTTTCTATATCCACTCACGCAGCTTTCCCGTTTGCTAACATCTTCCAAGTAAACGATACAATTGTCCACACTAAGAAACCAATGTAGCACATGACCGTATGCCAATCTGCAGATTTTTCAATTAACCTCTCTTGACTTTCTACTTGATCCTTATAGAAAATAATTTTTCAGGCACTTGCTTATTAAAACAAAGTACAATTAATTACTCTGTACTCATTTCAGAAAGCTCCATGGCTCTGCTGCTTTTAGGGAGAAAGATTTTGTACACATAGTTAAAAATTTCAAAATTGGGGCACCTGGGTGGCTCAGTGGGTTGAGGCCTCTGCCTTCGGCTCAGGTCATGATCCCAGGGTCCTGGGATTGAGCCCCGCATCGGGCTCTCTGCTCACCGGGGAGCCTGCTTCCTCCTGTCTCTCTGCCTGCCTCTCTGTGTACTTGTGATCTTTGTCAAATAAATAAATAAACAAAATCTTTTAAAAAAATTTCAAAATTTTTTAAATCATTGGCCAATTTATTATTATTTTTATTATTATTATTAAAAGATTTTATTTATTTGAGAGAGAGAGCAGGTAAGAGAGCATGAGCAGCGTGGGGAGAGAGAAGCAGGCTCCCAGCTGAGCAGGGAGCCCCATGCTGGGCTCCATCCCAGAACCCTGCGATCACGACCTGAGCCAAAGGGAGATGCTCAACCGGCTGAGCCACCCAGGTGCCCTGGCCATTTTATTTTATTTTTATTTTTCTAGGGAAGAACACTAAAGATCGTATTCCCATTACTCCACCACATATAAACTTGCTGCGATCAGTGGAGCCCTCTTGTTTTGTCGTCCTACAGACTGGATCTCTCCCTGCTAGAGTAGAGCGCCCCGTAGGTGGGCTTACATTGCCTCCCCCATGTGAGGCCACGGGGCAGTCCTACTAAGACTTCGATGGCTCCTGGACATCTGTCATCTTCACTGCTCCACCTTGAGCACAGGTGCCCAGATGCAAGGAGTCACGACTTCCCCCTCTGAGTCTCCCACCAGGTGGACCCATGATGGGGGGCTTGCAGATGGATTCTTGTGAGGAGGCGCTGGGTATCTTGGCCCTTGAGAGAGAGAGAGAGATAATGGAAGCAGCTAGGGCAGTGTAAATGTGGCCTTTTCAGTGGGACTCTTTTCAGCTGGGTATGCTGCTTCAGAGATCAAGAAGGGCATGCAGACGTCCCACCAGTGGTCATCTGTCCTCGACTCTCACCAGAGAGCTGTGGAGGCTGCGTCCCAGGGGAGGCCAGGCGGCCATCTTCTATCCCACTTCTCCTCTGCAGCTGGTCTGTGTCTGCTTTGAAGCAAACTAGCCCTGCAGAGTCTGGGGTCTTTGTGTCATCTTGCTTCTCTGTGGTTGTCAGGATAGATGGCAAGGCAGTGACCCAGGAGTCCAACTAGAATATGCAGAAGCTGTTAAGCTGTTTGGTCATGGCAAAGGGCTCAGAACCTCACAGAGATGCAGCTTGCTCCTAAGTGGATGAGTGACTGGCCTGCCTCCCAGGGATGCAGGCGACTCTGTCCTCAAGGAGGGTAGAAAAGGCTCTCTGCCTGTTTCACAGGTTGCTTTTTGTTTTTGTTTTTCTTTTTCCCCCCTCGAATGCTTTTCCACGCGACTGTCCAGAGAATCTGGCTCGATGCCAGCCTGCCCAAAGATGCAGGAAATCGGAAATGGGATTCTGAGTGTTAACAGAGAGGCTGGTGGAGCGCAGGGCAAATTCACGGGTGCATTCCCCGATAGGGCCAGGCTGCAGGCTGTTAACAAAGGTCCATTTTTGCAGTAGGCTAGCTTCTTTTGTCGGATTAAAAAACAAACAAACAAACAAACAAACTAAAACAAACTGACTTGCAGGGTGGGCATGTCTCTGAAATTTCCCAGCTCGTAAGCCTCAGATGATGTGTGATACCATCACCTTCCTCACCAACAGCACCAGTGGTGGCTGGCATTCAAAAGACTTACTGCGTGCCAGACATTATGCTAAATATTTTACATACATTTTATCTAAGCTTATGAATAGATGGGAGTGTTATTCCCATTTTTCAGAGGGGAAACTGAGCATTGAAAATCCCTCTGCGAGCAAGTGGAGGCTCTGGGATTTGAACTCTTGGGGCTCCCCGCCCACCCACCTGACCTCTGTGCTAGGATTTTATGGGCAAAGCTACCAAGTACTAGCTACTCTCTGCTCTTAGAGAAAGTTTTGTAGTTATAATTTATACATTTTACGGCATATTAGCAGTCACAACATTTTCTTTTTTCACATTTTCCTGAACATCTCAGTTCCTGAGCTGCTAGTTGAAATATCATTCTATCATCCAGAAAATAAATTTAGTTTAGTGTGAGTTTAATATATCTTATATATTAAAATTTTTGAAAGGTTTGCATTTTGAAAACAGACACTTTCCTTCATATTTTGTTATCCAAGAATGTCTCCGAGATAATCATGAAATTCCACGTAGATGAGATGATCTGAAGCCACTCTGTGTTTAATCATGGAAAAAAGTTCTGGCCCTGCATTCAGCAGGTGCTCCTGGAAATCTTTACCTCGACTTCCCCTGTACACACATTATGCTGCCTTTGGCATCTCTTAATTAATCTAAGTGGGTTGTTTCAAGAGGAGTAAGAGAATAGGGGAAAGAGAAGTCCAGACCTAATTTAGTTTTCATCTGCAAACTAGACAAGGGCTTTTTCTGGGAGAGCTTTGAGATCATTGCACATGTTGGGGGAAAATGTGTAGCAGAGCGGAATACGAAGTTGTTCCAAATATTCTATCTTTTAGAAGTCTTTGACCTCATGGTTTATTAACTGTTCTATAAGCTAGAGTAAAATTAAAAATAAGACAACAGTACTTTTTAATTTTTATATGGCAAACACATAACTCTATGTTGAGCATGGTTCTACAATGGAGAACTTACTTAATATGGGACAGAATACTCAGATGAATATGTGATATGTAGGGATCCAAAGTATGGTTTCAAAATTTACCCTGCCTTTGATGTACCGCTTAACTGTTGTTTTATACTTTTAATTTTTGAGATCACTTTTCTACTTCTCCTATGCTCAGGGGTAGGATAATGTTATCATTGTGACTGCAATGAAATTTCCATACATAAACGTACATATCCTTTTATAAGGAGTCATTTCTACAACCATTGTGAATAAACATCTGTCACTGTCTCCAAGTTACTGGGTTTACTTATTACATAATTTATTTCCCATTATAGTTAGCTATTCTATATTAACTAGATATATTTTCAGAATGCAATCAGTAATGAGACTAGAAGTTAGAAATGATTTGTTCTGGAAGCCTTTCTTGGCCTTTCATGAAATCTTATGCACCATTCAATCTCCCATATTCTGCAATGGACAGAGCCCCCTCCCCCGCCGCCCCGCACAAGGAGTAACTATTCTTTTGTGTATCTATTAGTGTGAATTCTAGCTTTCCTGTTTACTAGTGGTATGAACCATCTACCTTTTCTGAGGTCCAATTTTATCATCAGCAAATAGGCGGTAATAATACATAGCTAATAGAGTTTTGAGAGAATTAAATGAGAATGTATGAAAAGCATTTATCTATGTGCCTCGGACTTAGATAGTAAAGAAATGACACCCCTCCTCTTCCGTCTGGGGGCTGACTGCCCAAATGATGGTCAGAGCACTTCTGCCCTCAGGCTTAGCAGCTGAGCAATAAGACAATCAACTTTAGATCTCTTAGCAGTGGCCTTATCCATATTTCCTAGATGATTCAAAAATATCGAGCTTTCTGCTGCTTTGTGTCAAGGCAAATGGTAAGATGTTGCTAATCATGGTTTTCACCCTCCCAGGTCAGAAGTTACATCAAGAGAGCCCAGTTGGAAGGGGCCCGGATTCTGTGTGGTGAGGGGGTGGACACGTTGAGTCTCCCCCCCAGGAATCGTGCAGGATACTTTATGCTTCCCACAGTGATAACAGACATTAAGGATGAATCTTGCTGCATGAAGGAAGAGATATTTGGTCCAGTGACATGTGTTGTCCCCTTCGAGAGCGAAGAGGAAGTGATTCAAAGAGCCAACAGTGTTAAATACGGGCTGGCAGCCACGGTGTGGTCCAGCAATGTGGGCCGTATCCACCGGGTGGCTAAGAAATTGCAGTCCGGCTTGGTCTGGACGAACTGCTGGCTCATCAGAGAGCTCAACCTTCCTTTTGGGGGGATGAAGAGTTCTGGGGTAGGTAGAGAAGGAGCCAAGGACTCTTACGAATTTTTCACTGAAGTCAAAACCATCACCATTAAACACTGACCCTGGCTAGTGGAGAAGCCGTGGTCCATGGCTGCCTGCAGAGAATCAGTAGTCCAGTGCGGCGAGCAGATATCCCAGCATAAATTCCTGCCACATCTTTGCTCAGCGGGGTTTCTCTACCTCTTGCTCTGCAGTTTGTCCTTTTCATTCATTGTCACAGAGAGGCTGTCTGTTTTCCCTGTGGAGTCAAAGAAGAGACTTCTGAGCAGAAATGCACAAAAAGGAAGCCAAGTAATTGTCAGGTTCCTTCTCTATTGTGTCCTTGCTGTAGTTTTTTTCATTGTTTTGATTGAATTCTTGGAAATTCACAGATAATCATTTTTTTTCATTTTTAAGTATATATAAGAATGTCAATGATAAACATAGCATAGAATTTGTCCAAGCAGGCCTAAATGGTAGGTCCCACTAAATACATCTGTAAAAGGACAAAGAAAAATAAAAATAATGACTACTTTTGGAGGAAATTTGAAGCAAGAAGAGGAAATAGTTTGATCCATTTCTACTCGAGTGTAATCAATTCCAGTTCTTCGGGTCTGTCTCCCATGAGGCTTACAACCCACTAATCCTAAAAGAATAAACGTTAAGCAATTTAGTAGCCAGTATGACGTATGTCTTCTTCTTGAATTATCCTTTATTCCTCTTAGGGGTATGGACTTCATGCAAAGTGATAGAGGTATTTCTCATGGCATTTTTTTTTTAGGTCTCCTAATGATCAGAGAAGAAAACTGAGGTTTACAGAGATTAAAGTAGCATGCTCAAGGTCACACGAATGCTAAGGGGCAGAGGAAGGATTTGAACCCAGGGCTGGCTCTCAGTCTCCATAGCAGCCACAGTGGCTTGCATAGCAGCCACAGTCTTACAGTTCATCGAACACATTGTGTTGGGTCTCCTCTCCGTGTCTCCCTCCCTCTCCCCCTCTCCGCTGTCCCTCTCAGGCATGCAACTCAGGAACTCCTCAGGCACAGCCCTTCCTACACCAACTGAAACCAACCGTTTGCATGTCTGACTGCCCAGCTGGACAGGAATTGCCTGAAGGCCCAGGCCGTGCTGCTCCCCACCCACCCCCACCCTCCAAAGTCTTCATTCCCAGCACAGGGCCTGGCACACAGAAGGTGCACCAAACAACTTCCAGGGATGGAATGAGGTCTTCCTAGTGCTCTGGGGTGTTTGTTGCACAGTGTTTCGGGATGTGGGTTGGGCCAGAGGGGGGCAGAATAGTCTTCATGGTTTGTGTAGGTTTTCGGATATGTTGGCTTGTTCTCAAATGCTGAAAAACACAAGCCCTTTGGAGGTCAAGCAGGTGCCGAATCATATCTGGTTCCCAGCTTCTCCCTCCCCTCCCTTCTCCTTTTCTCACCAGCCCTGTTCTCCAGCTCACACCCCTGAGTCTTCATTAGTTAAATCTAGAAGCAATTCCAAGAGGCAGTAGGAGGAATTTCAGTACCTCCTAGTCTCTAAGAACCCACATCTTTGGTCTTAGGCCTGGTCTAGCCCAAGCTCGTCCTTATTTCTGAAACCTAAGCCATATCTTGATTCCACATTCTGGCGACTGAACATCTTTGCTCCCCATGCCTCAGGACCCACCTCCCACCCTGCTTGTGTTCTGCCGCCAAGACTGTTCTCTAGGACATGGAGCTGGCCCTGCTCCTGTCCCTTCTTGTCTGGGCTCTGGATCTTGTCTTGTGGAGGGGGCTGCTTCCTGCGGACAGCCATTCTGGATGCCAGTTCCCTCCTCTGTGCCTCTCTGGAGCGTCAGAAGCTTCTCCTGGGCTCATGAGGCGGTCCCATTGACCAGATGCCGTTCTCTATCACCCCAACACGGGCCCAGTGCTCAGTTGTGAACACCAGTGGCTTTGATTTCGGGTCCCCTGTGGGTCTGCGCCAGCATGATGACAGAGTCCCCACAGAGCAGCACCTCTGTGGCTGCAAGCCCGCCAGGTCCCCCGCCTGCTGGACGTAGGGCCACTCCAGAAAACCCTCAAAGGGGACGCACGAGGGTTCTGATCCTATCCGTTGAGTTTTATTTCTGAGCTGGGTGATGGGGGCTTGCATGTTTGCTGTGCTCTTTCACACGTAGGAACTACATACTGAAAGGAAAAAGTGAATCGTGGATTGTGGGTCGTGGCAGGGGGACAGCCTGGCCCCTGCACGGGGAGCTCAGAGCACGGTGAGCCCCCTCTTCCCCACAGAGCCACTGTGGGGGGCTGATGAGAGGTGACCCAGATGGAAAGCAGGTGCTGGGGGGGCAGGAACAGGGACTCTGAGGAGCCCAGCTTCTGAGTGTGCCTTTCAGTGCTCCCCAGTCCGGGAGGTCTCTGGTTCACATGCAGATTGAGTTCCAGTAGGTCTGGGTGGGGCCTGGTTGTACTTGGAGTGTCAAGGACTTTGAGAACCCTCTGTAGGAGCTGAGGCTCCCATGATCCCTCCTCCCCACCTTCCCAGCTCTCAGGAGCAGCCCCTCCTGCACTGGTCCCCTCTTAGACCCAGAAGAAGTGCTCAAACACCGGAGCTGACCTTCCTGGGAGAAGGTCTCCAGTGCGGTTGTTGGCACTGAGGCTGAGATAACTTGGGACCCTGAAGCTTCAAGGAGGAGAGACATCCACTGAACCATTTCCCCGTCCAGGTAGAGCAGGTCCTCCCTCCATGGCTCCTTTGGAAGGTGCACACTGAGCCGTCTATGCAGCCCCAAAAGAAGCCTGTCTCTGATCCCTTGCACACAGAAACGTAAGGTTAGCCCCTCCATCCAGGGAAGGGGGTTACCAGTAAACTGCTCTTCCAAACCCCAAAAGATAACTTTGCCCACTACCTATAATAATCAACCAGTACACTTTTTATTCAACATTATTACAGGTCAGTCAAGGCTCATGAACTGTTTGATGACAGACCAACTAACTGGGGGAGGAAGAGATAAAAAAAGAGGTGGTTGAACATTGAATTCATCTCAGAGATTTGAGCACCCAGCACGTTAGTCACCACAGAGCGCGGCTATGCCAAAGGAGCGAACCAGGAGCGTGAGAGAGACCTTGAAAATGAAACATTGGCTTCCCAGATAAAATGAAAAATCAATAGAATGGAACCATTGGTTTGGCTGACAGCTAAAGTACTAATCTGGAAGGTCAAGTTGAGAGAATAGCTCAGGATGCAGAGAATGACAGAAAGGAAAAATATGAGAGAGAAGTTGAGATGGGGGATCGATCCGGAAAGCTGATAATTCATCTGAGGTGAGAGAACAGAGGTGGAGAAGCAAATAAATGATAAAAATGAATATCTCTGAACGAAAAAACTTTCCCATGAAAAACACTCACCATGTGCCAGGAGCTATTCTGCTGAAATTTAACAATTCCTAACATAAAGCTTGCAGTGAGAATTACCAGGATACCTACAAGCTCTGCCCCCAGCCCCCCAAACCCACAAATACAAGCATAAGGTGGTCATCATACATTTTCCATTAATAGTACTGATTTTGGAAGACAGTAGAGCAAGATTTCAAAGTTCTCAGGAAACGTTATTTTGAACCTAAATTTTATAGCCAGCTAGCCTGTTACTCAAGGATCCAGGCAAAATAAGACAATGTCTCAGGAGTTTACTCTTTCCAATGTGATTTGGGTTGTAACTCAGGAGAAGGAAAAACGAATCCAACACACAGCAGAACTTCTGAGGAACAAAATGAAATTTCAAATTAGCAGCAGCAAACAGGCCTAGAAAGCAGTTGGCCCAAAGTAGAACACTGTAGACAGGACGTGGTGGTTGATGAACCCTGGTTAAAAAGATGTGTAACAATCCAGAAGATCTTCAATCTGTAAAAAGGTCCCCCAAGTCTGTTCTCTCCATTACAATAAAGGGAACAAAAACTATTCAGAAGTGATGATCAGATGAAGTAAACTGAAGTACTATGTGACTTGGAAAAAAAGAAAAGGTCTAAATAAAGCGACTCCATTTTTCCATTATTTTTTGGATGGATTTTTTGGTGACATAAAGTTGCATTTCCATCTTTATGGGCCTTACATACTACTTGGTTCTCTCTCTCTCTCTCTTTTTTAAAGGTTTTATTTATTTACTTAATAGAGAGAGAGAGAGAGACAGAGAGAGATCACAAGTAGGCAGAACAGTAGGCGGGGGGGGCGGGGGAAGGAGGCTCCCCGCCGAGCAGAGAGCCCGATGCAGGGCTCGATCCCAGGACCCCGAGGTCACCACCTGTGCTGAAGGCAGAGGCTTAACCCACTGAGCCACCCAGGCGCCCCTCTCTCTCTCTCGCTCTTTTTTTTTTTAAAGATTTTATTTATTGATTTGCCAGAGAGAGGGTCTCTCTCTGTGACCCCAAACCAAAACAAAACAAAACAAAGTTGTTTCTGAAAAGTAGAACTATGGCCAGGCAAAGGGGTATTTAGCATAACAGAGAGAGGTTCATCTAAATCATGAGGTACCCTTTGAGTTTATTTTTTTTAAACATGTTTGAACAGTCTTTTGTAAATAATAGCATATATATTTAAAAGCTCTCCCAGCGATGCTTTGTTATACATGTGGGAATTGGGAAGAACGGGCTCTACACAGTCTGGAGTATTCTAAGTCGATGGCCCTCTGAGCCCTGGTTGCCTTAAGAGATCTGAGCTCCCCCGAGGTCCTGGAGGCTCAGCCTGACTGCGGAGAACCTGGGAAACCGGGCCCTGGTCAGGTCAAGGGAGGAAGCCTCCTCTGGTGCCCCTGGCTTGGCCAGTCTGCTC
Source organism: Enhydra lutris kenyoni (assembly GCF_002288905.1). Lineage (NCBI taxonomy): Eukaryota > Metazoa > Chordata > Mammalia > Carnivora > Mustelidae > Enhydra > Enhydra lutris. Next base: position 28,960,231 of record NW_019154101.1, on the reverse strand, counting down.
AACCGGCATTCCAGAGAGGAAGAGGGCAGGAGAACCTCCTTCCCCCCGCCTGCGCATGGAGGGAGAGGGGCAGTTTCGGATAATTCACCTGCCTCAGGCCATCCCTACTGGATCTCCCCTGAGCCTGACCTGAGACTTTTAAAAGAAAACGCCAAAGCTTTGGATTTCCTTATCTGCTGGGAAGTTCCCATGTCCTTTTCTCGGACATGGGTGTGGCTGCCTGTGACCTACATTAGGGCTGAACCCACCCCTAGGATGTCCCGTGGACAAGACCCTCACTTCAGGCTTTTCAGATGAAGGTTTCAGGGTGTAGTTTTAGGAAGACATTTTGTTCATGGGTGTTGAAAGCAAGCCTTCTGGAACATGTCCTCATGGTCATTAGCCTAACGGGTCCGAGCATTCATATTGTCAGTCTCGGCTGCTTTGCTTGTCAGGACCCGACTCAGTGCTGACTCGCCCCAGGGCCTGTGCAAAGCATCAGACTCACTTCTCGGAGGCCTTGCCAAAGATATGATGGGCAGGCTTTCTGGGAAGAGTCCTATTTCCGACTGCAACCGGCCATTCATCAAGCATCGGGAATTTGCCTAATGTTGCCCGTTAGCAAAGGATATGACATGTCCTCACTCGCATTTCACTTTCCCATCCCACACCTCATTGCATTCCTTGTCCACATTCCTCAGTCCAATCTTTTTTCAGGAGGTATCATTACACTGCAACCTCATCTCGTAATTGCCTTTCCAGTGTGACTCAACGTTTTCCAACATTGCACTGAAAAATACTCCTCGGAATATTAAGGACCGGGGAGGTCATTGAATCATAGTGAGGCAGCATTGCCAGGGATCCCGAGATCACCCTGTGTCACTCCCCATTTCCCGATGGACCACTGAGGCACAAAGAGGCTAACTGGCTTGCCAAAGATCCTACAGCAAACACTCCCTCCAAGTGGAACTGGAGGTACAGAAATAGACAAGCATCTGAGAGAGGGGTATTCTGAGGACAGTGAAAGATAATTGCAAATTCTCGTAACTATTTTGGACTTGCCTCCCACAGATAGTAAGCAGCTGGCCTCTGTATCCACTGAGGCCAAGATAACGGGGAGAAAAGGGTTTTAATTACCATTTGAGTTTATATGTAAAATTAGAAGTACTTTATTTTAATGTTTCGAGCTCAGAAATAGTGGGCGGTGGAAAAGGGCGGAAACCCCTTTTCCAGAGGACCCCAGCACAGGTGGTGCCCCTGAGAAGGGGTGTGGGGTGTGGGGTGTGGGGTGGGGGAGCAGTCACTGATTCTGTGTCACTCCTGTTGGGGGCTCCGTTTCCGCAGCACCAAGTGCTGCCTGCCTGAGTGGGAGCACATCTCTGGGCCGGCACCTCATCAAGGTGTCCACGCATCAGACACAGGGTCTGTCACTGGGAAATAAGGCCCCAGAGCGCACAAACTCCTAAAGAGGAGAAATCAGATTTCTACGTAACATCCTTAAGAAATCAAAGCACGTGGGAATCGTCGAGATAGGTAAAAACCTGACGATCAGCCTGTTTATCCCTTTTGGAAGCTTTGGATTTCTCTGATGTGTGAAGTGTACCAAAGTACATGCTCCTCGTGTCCTTTCTGCATTAATTTTAGGTATCTTCGGGGAAAGGCACTCTATCGGTTTGTAGTAATACATCAGCAGAAAGCAGCTCTGAGGGGTTATTTTTAAGCCTCTGGGATCCCGAGGCCACTGGCTGGGACCTGGCTGTTGGTGGTCTGCAGTCAGACCGAGCTCCACCATCAGAATGGATATTGTCCTGGTCCCCACAGCAGCGACAGAAAATGCTTACTGAGGCACCTCCTCTGAGCTGAGCAGACTGAAACCCCTTCCCTGTCCTGCTCCTTCCCCCGATATCCTAAATAAAGAGAGAGAGAGTTCACAGCCCCGGGACAGTATTCGCAGAAAACGCACTGCACCCTTTCCTCAGGATGTGTTTCGTGCCTTCTAATCTTGAGAGAGACTAACTCCCTGAACTTAAGGTTAGAAATCATTAGGCAAGAAAATCCCTTCTCTTGATTTCTTGTAACTGTCCAACTGATGAGTCGTGGAAAAATCGCTGCAGGTCAGACCTCGCACTCTTCCTGAACCTTTGCACCGTATTGTTTATAGAAAGAATATGACATCCCTTGGCATGATAAGGTGAGTGTTGCTATTTCTGCCTTTGGACGGTTCATTATGCTTTGCTATCATAAGTGGAGGGGGCAGATAGCTGCAGAGACCTAAAAAAATACCATGATTCCTCGGGATTGTTAAGCAGGTTGCTACAGAAAACACCTCCTTTTGTTTTGGCAAACCCATTTTGGAAAAATGACTTAAATCTTGGCAGTGATAGAGAGCTTTTTACATCCTATTTTGATTGCCTCAGAGGTCAACCACACAATGAGCAACATCTAATTTTTAAGCTCGGAAGGGCTTTGGGTGGCCCAGTCTTCTTTTTCTTTTTGAGTGATCGACATATTTTGAAACCGATATAAACCTCATCTCCATGCTTCATGTAAAGCGCTCTGAAAATAAGTTCCATTCTCCGGAGAGTGCCAGCTCCTGGAAATCAGGGATTGGACTCTCATATTAGTCATGCCAAGATTTCTTTGATCCCAATGGCAGATCAGTGTAGACAGAGTGGAGCTTGAATACGTGTTTGCTGGACTGAGCTTAATAAGAATAAAAATCACCATATGACACTATGAACTGTCTCGCATCCTGGGGAATTAACACACTTGTTTATGATGAGGCTGAAGGCAAGTGGTCATAATTATGCTAGTTTTTACTGATATCTGAGTAAGCACATTCACCCCACAAACAAAAATATGCATCCGAATCTAATATTACATTGTATGTTCACTGGAATTTAAATAAAAACTGTTTTTTATAATAAAAAATAAATGTTAAATAAATTTTAAAAATTTACTTTTTTATTTTAAAAATTTAATAGAAATTTAAAAAAAAAATAAAAAATTAAAAAAGAATACAAAGGGCAGGTGTCTTGGTTCATCAGACAGTACAGAATCTGATGCCAGGTTCTTATTTCTTGGCTGAGGGCTGTGGCCCAGGTGGTGAGGAATGGGGCCGGGGGCCTCAGGCTCCACTCAGACAGGTATGGCCTGGCCCCGCCCACAGTTCCAGTCAGAGTTCATTAAATGTGACCCCTTGAGAACCACTCCCCAGAAATCTAGGCTAAGGGTGGCTGGACTTCTGGAATAAATTCTAGACTTTTTGTAATGCTCTTCAAAGTGTGTGCCTGGGGTCTGACAGAGTAGAAAACACTTTACACCTGAAAAATTGAGAGTGACAGTAGGGGCCAATAAATCCATCTAATAAGAAAAAAGTCACTTGGGAACATGACTAAAAATTTTACAGGAATTTGAAATCAGAAATGTACTAACTTGAGAGCTTTGGATTAAATTCACTAAAACGATGAATTAATACCTGACGAAATGAAGCCTTCTAGTAGGATAATCTGGCCATTTAATGAGGAGATGACATGATGTATCGGGAAAGTCTCCAGAGCCACTGCTTGGACGTGTCATCTACAGCTTCTACCTTTATTTCTTAAAAACCCTGAAGTCATCGGTCCCCCCTTTTTCTTTATTCCTGTGGTAGTTCTGTTACTGTGGCAAGTGTAAAGTTTTGAACTTGATCCCCACCCAAGAGACAAAAATTAGGTGAACGTGTTTTTCCTCTTATTTCTGTAAGGTGGAAAAATGTTTCCTCTACCTTCTTATGTTCTGTCCCTGTGGCCTGTAAATTAAACTTACAAAGGGCAGATTAACAAGAGAAAAAGCATACAGATTTTATTTTTAATTTTGCATGCATGGGGGATCCCCCCACCTCTGCAAAAATGAAAATGCCAAGTAGCAGTTAGGCTTGGGGTTGGGGGAGTTATATGCCGTTCAAATAAAGGGTGACACATTGCGGAGATGAGACTATATGCAGGAAAGGGGGTTTGAGCCTCTAGGGATGATAAATTGTGGGAAGGTAAACAAATGGGGAAAACTAATGTTAGATAAGGGGTATTTAGTAAAATTCATTTACAGAGACTCGCCTAGGTCCTGTCTCCGTTTCTGCTGATAAGGGTTGCTCTCGTCTTCCTGGGATGGGAGAGGGCAGAGGACACCTTCAAAAGGGGAATTTATGCTCTGCTTTTAGGTAGATACGAATAGGGCAGAGAGCACTTCCTGTGTCTGCTTTTTCTCAAGTGCTTTCAGTCCCAAATAATCATCCTGAAGTGATATTTTTTTGAAGCTTGAAACAGCACCCCTTTATTAGCTCTTAAAGAAAGAAAAAAAAATAACCATGACAGTCTAAGTGAGTATTTGGATGTTGTGCTTGAGTGAATATGTTCTGGGAGAAAAACATGACCAGGTGGAAGAAAAGTGATGAGATGCTGTGGGTAATTGGGTTTTCTAAGCACCAGGAGGATCCTTAAGACTGTATTTACAGCGCAGAATGGGGATAAATGGCAGTGCTAGGATAAGTTCCACATTTTGGGGTTCCAGGCTTAGTCTAGAGAAGAAATGAAAAAGGCAAGTTCCAGTGGGTGGTGTTATCATATTAAGAAGTTCTACGGAAAAGGAAAGGCCCTAACCCACCAGGTGTCTACCAACTCAGTCTATCGTGATCAAGTGGTCAGGAAGTTCAGGTATGAGTTTAGAATGGAAATGGACACTTTTCATATCTTTCTTAAAGTATTGTATCTGAAAGGAATCTTTTCAATAATAACTTAGAACAAAGATTTCCTCAAGCATTTCATTTTAAATGTGTGATACTTAGACTATCCAATGAGATTATTTCAAATGCCCGTAATATTTGTAGGCTCACACAATGGAGCACAAAAGAAAAGCAGATTCTGAGTGTGTCCCTTCACAGAGTTTCCAAGTGAGGGAGCAAGAGAGAACAACCGAAGAATGGAAGCAAAACTAAATAACACAAAGTCAGGTAAATAAATAATATATAACGCAAGGTGGAAATTATCACGAGTTGGTATTTCCCTCGTGGGATAATGTCGGGAAGTTCCGAAAGAGCACAGGGTTTCATTGCTGGTGGGAAAGAGGCAGACTGGAATTCTAGAAAAGGAAATTATTTTTGAACATGGAGGCACTTTTAATAAAACCTGATTGTGATGGTGTCACCCTTTCCTGGAGGATGACTCCACTCCTCAGGCATAGGTGACCTTTCTAGCACCTGCAGAAAAGAATTGCCTCTAAACAGATATGTCTTGGGTCTCTGTGGAGCCGAAGTTGCTGGGAGTGATTTCTGGCCATTGCGCCTCCTTAAAGAAGCCAAGTGCATTGAGGGAGGGTAACAGAAGCAATGCATCCTGGTCCTGCGATTCTTGTTTATTTTGGGCACGCTCACTCCGTTCCGTGGAGCTACGGTTCACAATGAATTTCACAGCTTTATTTTCTTTCTTCCGGGAATTTCTGATCTCCTGTTGACCTTTGATTGCCCTACTAGATATTTATTTTCTAGCATGGAGTTTTCCCATTCAGGTATGTATTCTTGCCTTGATTTTTAACAAAGCATAGCTTTCCTGGATTAAATAATCACATCCCTGAAAGCAAATGTTTTATAAGAAACACTTTCTTTTAACAATGTCTTAAATCCTTTATAGCCTACATTTGCAAACTGTTACATTTCTCCAGCAGGGCTTACCTTAAAAATATCAGCCTGGGATTTCAAAATGCAAATATTTCTAAAGATACCACCCACTGTTTGAGCCGGAGGGAGGTGGGGAACAATGCACATATTTGAACTGGCCCAGATTTGGGGGCACACCGTGCCTAAATCCTGTTCGATCCTAGTCAGCCTTTGCAGACACTCTGGGGTGTCAGTGCTGTGTGCCTCTGGTGGATGGGAAAGGCTGCCATGGAGATATAGCCTGGGACCCTCGGAAGCTCAGAGGGAGTTCCATTATCAAGTCTGGGTACTGCTGAAGCAAAAGGGCAAGCTTTAAGCTAAAGGGAAAACGGAATCCTGAGTTAGACTAGCTATCCCCAGCCCCCACTACTCCCCAGTCAGAATGACTTCCATGTGCTGCATTCTGCAACTATGGGCTGGGAGGGGCCCGGGGGTGTTGTGGGGGGACCGGGACCATAGCTCTCATCTTTGTTTGCATCTGGAGCTTTGCCCATCCTGGTGACATTTGCTTGCCAAAATTTAGCAGGTGGGGGTTGATCATTTAAAAAAAAAACATTATTAAACTCTGTGGAACCAGACTGAAGGCTTACAGTGACAAGTGTCACAGCGACTGTAAGGCCCATGGGGACCCTTCACCCCAGAGGGGGGAGAAGGGGACTTCTTGCTTTGTCTCATTTGCATTCCTTTCCTGCCTCCTCTTCCTCCTTTTCCTTCCCCCCTCCTTCTTCTTTTTATTTTTTTGATATGTTTTATTAATGTGCCAACTCTGTTTTTTTTTTTTTTTTAATATCTGCATCATCAAACGTTCCCCACCTCACCTCTCTCTATCTCCCCCACCTGTAGGTATTTCTCAGATATGGTCAGAACAGCCTGCACTCAGAGCTCCTATCATGGGCTCCCCAGAGCTCTATGACGGCATCTCTGTCACCGAGGATTGCAAAGCAAGATGAAGTGTTAAGATTGTGGGGACGTGTATTAGGTTACAGGTTCTGAGACATCATGTGAAGTGGGGTGACAGTTAATGTACCCTGGCACATTTTCTGAGCTTGGCCTCTCTTGCAGCTTGGACAGTGTTCAAGGAAATTGTTGTTCTGGTCAGGTGGTGGGGAAGGGGGACATGGTAGGGGACACCCATCTCCTCTTCATATTGTGCCAGGGAGCAGGAACAGGGGAAAAGTCCAGCTTGGCGGGCCATCCTTAGTGTCGACCCTGTGTATGAGCTAGCACACGCTGACGGGCTCTTCTGGTACAGGGATTGCAAAATGGCATGGGTGGGGGGCTGGGGGAGGCTGGAGGGGGTTGGAAATACGAGCTCCTTGTGAGTGAGGGGTTTCCTTCCACAGGCTTGCTCCGTAATGGGAAGCCCTGATGCTATTTCCCTCCCTGCCGCCCTGAGTGTCCTGGTGTGGGAGATTCTGGGGCAGGAGACAGGAGCCTTGAGTGCTCAGCGGAGAACTGCAGCCATCTATAACCTTCCCCACTAGAATCCTGGCACCACCTCTGGCAGGGGGCGTACGTGCGATGGGGGATCTGTTTGCACGCACTGATCTAATCATCACGGATCCTGGCCTCTCGGTTTACGGTCACGGTCTCCGTCAGTCCGCAGACGGTGTGAATGACATCAGCCGAAGACGGTGTCGTTACGAATCCTTCTTAACCAGCCAAGGAAATGCATACTGATGATAATAGTGCTCTGCAAGTAATGAAAAGAAAATCATTGTCTAATCACAAGTTATTTTTTACATATGAGTCAGAGTTCCTGAGTCCTAGTTAACAGAGCTAGTTTCAGTTACTAGTTATAGGATGTGGGCGGAGTATGAAAAGCTCTGGATTAGAGGGCAGGGTGGTGGTCCGGCTGTGATTCAGTGTGGGGTCTGCTACGGCTGTGGTATGGCCTGGTTAACTGCGGGAGACTAGAAAGAGCCAGGACCCTGCACTGCATGTCCCCAAAAGGAGTGGGGCTTGTGCTGAAGGGGCCCGATGCCCGGCACCGCGGGGCTAGGAGGCGAGAGCGCGGTGTGTTAATGACCACCAGGGGGCAGTCACTGCAAGCACCTGGAAGCCGGAGGGCGCCTGCCTACCCGGGGCCACCTGTTACCTTTGGAAATAGAAAGTAGAAGTTCCCAAACTATGGCGAGCTGGGAGTGGCCTCAGGACATGTTGTTATAGACAGAGGGGCCCTCCTGGAATTCCCAAGAGGGCCTCTGATTCCCAACAGGGAGAGAGGAAAAAACAAGACAGAACCCTGATGCCAGACAGTGCTGGGAGCAGCAGGAAGGTTACCCAGAGGGGTAGCTGTCACCAGGCCTGCAGGCAAAACAGAGTCTTATCTCAGTGACGTGGTTATCAGAACCCAGACACAAGGTCAGGATGAAACTACCCACCACATGGACTTGAGCCGGAAGCTCCTTTAATCCCTTATTTTTCAGCCCAGAAGATGCTCTTCCTAGCTGGGCCGGGCTGGTTGATCAAGAGCCAGGGGATGGCGCATGCGTGGAAGAAGGGAAGGAAGTGGATGGAGAAATGGGCGGCAGAAGCTGGGACCCAGCCAAAACCGGTCTAACACGGCTGCTGTTAGATAGGGTACCTTAGATAGCGTGCATTAGATAGGGTACATTAAGGCATTAAAAAAAAAAGTCCATGGGAAAACTCTTAGGTAAAATAAGAATGGAAGAGCTACAGTTTTCTGAGACAGAGATGCCGGGTTTCCCAAACATCCCAACTTTTGCCTGTACCTTTGCCTGGGCTGCCGACTGCCCAAACCCTCAGCCCCCTGCTGTTCCACTTGGACAACCACTATGTACTCTATGTATCTTCCGAAACTCATCTCCATCACCCTTTCCTCCAGGGAAAGCCTTATCTGCAAACCTGACTAGGAGACATCCTCCTTAAGAATTTCTCAGAGCGCTCAGCTGAGTTTGAGTTAGAATTTTACAGTTTTCTTGATTAGTACATTGCCTTTGGTCTCTCTCCCACGAGAAGGCGAGCTTCCCAAGGACAGAGAGTATGTCCTGTTAGCTGCTGGATCCCTAGACCCTAAGAACCCCAGTGTCTGGTATATTTTAGGTATTCAACAATTATTTATTGAATGAATGAATGTTTTGAGAGAAACAGGAGTTTTTTGGTGGGCAAAAATGGGAGCTTGACTGTCGTATTTGATTTTGTGGATGATTCTCACTGATGAAAAGAGATCATTCTGTAAACAACTATCAATGCCCTTCAGGGCATCTGGGGACACCAGATTAGAGGGAGTTATAATGCCTCTGAATACTGATGAATGACAATTAAGTATTTACATAGTAGGCCCAGGTTTGACATAAAAATAAGCAATAATGAAGACCAGTAGATTCCTTAAGGAAACTCAAGTTCATTCATTGGGCAAAAACATGGCAGCAAACTCCCAGCTGATTTTTCCTTCTCCCTACCCCCTACACATTGTATCCTCTCCACACAAATCTATGTAAACAAATAATATAAAAATAAACACAGAACACATTCTTTTAGGGGAAAATAACTCATGCCCATAGCCAGAATGGAGGCTGTGGAAGTGGGGTACCATTCACTTGGTTTTGATGAATGTTAGAGTTCTTTGATTTCTAGCAGCAGAATCTAGTACTGGCTGTTGAGTAAGTCACATAATCAAAGGGAAAACTGGAAGGCAGGGCTTGTGAATAAATACAAGCTGAAACATTTCTATGTAGCCCAAACTACTACTTAGTTTTGCTTGGTAATAGCTGTGTTTTGAAAAAACTATCACATTTTTATTCTATTTATCATATTGCTTGGGTTTCAATTCTAGGAGAGTAGCAGCTTGCTAGCTGTTCCCAGCCCAGAGCATTTTTTTTTTTTTTAAGAGAGGGAGGGAGAGGGAGAATCTTTTTTTTTTTTTAATATTTTACTTATTTACTTGACAGACAGAGATCACAAGTAGGCAGAGAGGCAGGCAGAGAGAGAGGAGGAAGCAGGCTCCCTGCTGAGCAGAGAGCCCGATGCGGGGCTCGATCCCAGGACCCTGGGATCATGACCTGAGCCGAAGGCAGAGGCTTTAACCCACTGAGCTGCCCAGGTACCCCGGAGAGGGAGAATCTTAAGCAGATTCCATGCCCAGTGTGGAACCAACCCAGGGCTCGAACTCACAACCCTGAGATCATGACATGAGCAGAAATCAAGAGCTGGACACTTAACTGACTGAGTCGCCCAGGTGCCCCCGGCCCAGAACATCTTCAAGCTTCCTGCAGACTTTACGCAATGGGAGGAGGAAATTTCACAAAGGAAAATCAAATTGCTATTTCCCAAAGAAGGACATAAGAGTTCAGGGAACTATCAACAGATGAACGTGTGAACAAAATGTGGTATTTACACACAATGCACTATTATTCAGCCTTAAAAATAATTGAACTTCCAATATACGCTACAATATGGATAAGCCTTGGAAACATTCTGTGAAGTGACATAAGCCAGAAGAAGAAGGGTGAATAGTGTGTGATTCTACTTACAGGAGGTCCCTATGTCTCATTCATAGTGACAGAGAGTAGATTAGCGGTTGCCTGGGGCTGAGGGGGTGGAGAGAGGAAATGAGGAATTATTGTTTAATGGGTATGGAGTTCAGTTTGGGTGGGAAGAAAAATTCTGGAATTGGATGGTGATGATGGTATACAACAATGTGAATATAGCTCATGCTACTGAACTGTACACTTAAAAATGGTTAAAATGATACATTTTATGGTTTGTGTATTTTGCCACAATAAAAAATAAAAGAGTGCAAGGTAGCCAGTGTCAACCAGTGTCAAGGCAGGGAGAGAGTGGAGGTCATGGTCTTTGGAAGTAAAGGCCACTGGGGTGCCTGGTGTAGGGACCAGAGAGCTGGACTTAAGTCCCAGTTCTTCTGTGTAACCTTGAGCGGGTCACCAAATCTCCCCAAGCCTCTTTTTCTCATTGGTGGATAAAAACACTAGCACCATTACCTATCACACAGGACCTGGGCTATCCCATGAATGTATTTTTGTGAGCTTATAAGATTCTACAGAGATGACGGCATTACGATGTGAGGGAACAAAAAGCCCTTTGTGAACCCGTTTTTCCGCGATCTGGGTGAGAAGCGAAGACCATCACTTTCTCAGGTTAGGAAGTGTTCTTGAGGTGGCTCTCCCAGATGGAAGGCAAGGATTGTAATAAAAACATGAGCAGGACAGCTGTTCGTGTATGTGCTGCAGAATCTAAATGAGCCTGGATCACCCTTCTGGGCTCCTGCTCCATTAAGATTTCGCAGCCCTCAGTGAAAGGCTCAGACATATCGTTAACCAATGAAGCAGCCAGTGTTTCCAGCTGAGAGTCTCTAAATGGGCTGCCAACAATGGAGCTCTTAACTGATGTCCATAAAACCAACAGGGGGTGTCTGTTGGATACATATGACCTATGTCTGGTACAGGGTTAGGACAAATGCAAGGATGACTGATTTCAGGCCAGATTCCAAAGATTTGGCATTAGAAGCCAATCATCTATTTCTATGCCAACTGCTTATTGGCTAAACTGAGATGTAAAAAAATAGGATTAAAGCAGGTTTGGTTGCAAGATTCCTTTGGTTCTGTCATTTCTCCAGATTAAAACCTTCAGAGAGAGTCCACTGGAGTTATAACTTGATCAACTTTAAAGGTTATTGGAAGAAATGCTGGTAGGTATCTTAAAACTTTTGGGTAGAGTGTTCTGGGCACCCAACAGGCACTTGGCTTTTTCACCTTGGCTGTCTGTAAGGAGCCTAGTTCTAACCACCTGCTGAGTAGGGGCTCAGGGATTCACCTCTAGAACTTGTGTCTTCTGGAACATGTCTCCTCTCAAGACACCTGAGTACTACCTGGCTTCAGTACCTTCTCACAGCTATGTCCTCAAAGGTCTTGTTCCCAAGGTTTTCCTCCTTTTGAATTGGCTGTGATGTATGTGTGTGTGTGTGTGTGTGTGTGTGTGTGTGTGTGTGTATCTCGACACTTTTTAAAAAATCTGGTATTTCTACCCATTCGATGTGTTTAAAGTAGAAGGGGTTACTTCCTACACATGTTCAGCTTGCCATCTCAACTGGGAATGGAGTTGGGAATTTCTGTTACTAGATTCCAATGATGTTGATACTTGGACATCCACGGAACTAGGAATGGACCAAGATGGCGCTGCCTTTATGGGACCTGCTATCTCCTTGCACTGGTGATCTCCTGGCAGTCAGCTCATGACCATTCAGACTCACTACAGCTCATGACCATTTAGACTCACTACAGCCTTTTAGAAGGAAAGGACAGACCTCACTCATTACCATGGGACTAGTCTTTTTGAGGCATTGGAATGATTGACTTATACTGATGTAAAGTGACTTCATTTTCATATATCCAGTAATAGATCAGAGCTGGGGTTGAGGATTCAGGGAAAGAGGCATGATAAATGGAAAACTAGGAAAGAGGTAGAAAGAGGAGCAGAGAGAGAAGAAGAATGGAGACAAAGAAAAAGCAGAGGAGGGGGAAACTGGATGGTCCGAGAGAAAGAAAAGAGGAAGAGAGGAAGAGAAGTAGGGGCGGAGACTGGCCTTCCTCTGTCCTGTTCTCTCTGGGAGGGATAAGCTTCTAGCCCTGTGGCTTCCAGCAGCAGCTGAGCCTTGGTCTGATCCTATCTGGAGGTGACAGCTGGCAGGTGCATGCACCCTCAGGCTTGCGTTCTCTAGTCCCTCCCCTTCATTTGTCAGGCACGCTCAAAGTCCAGCTCAGACCCTGGAGCCTGCTTCAGTTTGACCTGAGCGATGCTTGTTTTCAGTGAATACATCCCCTGGGAAAGCAGCCCGTTCCTATTTTTCACAATTTCTAGGCACTAACTTTAGGGCAAGGCTGCTGTCACTCCGTTTTCGTTTTAGAAATATGATGGGAACATGTTAGGGAACATTTTTAGCCAACCCACTTGCTGTGTAACAGGGAACATCAGTGAAAATCCACCGTGCAGATGTTTGTAATGAAAGGATTTTGACAATATTCTTGATGCTCCCAAAGAACCAAAGAATCTCTCTACCTGACTGATCTCCTGCATTCACATGACCTGCCACACGGGTTTTGCTCTGATGCACAAAATTAATGTGGGACCTTGGAATTGTGAGATTGATTAATTCTAATTAGTTTTCTCTTTAAATAGCCATGTTTGCTGTGCGGTACTATTTAGAAACTTCTATCACCTCATTCTATTTATAAATTGCTTTTATAAGCATAGGATCTAAAGGCTGAAAGAGACCTTAGAAATGTGTGATGAAAAGAGCACTTTCCAGTTCTAGTTCTGAAACCCAATTGTTCGTGACCTTGAATAAATCACTGAACTTCTCTGGGTCTGATTTTCCTTCTCTGTAAAATAAACTGCTTGAACTGACTGAGCTTACATCAGTTCTCACACTCCTTTACGTGTCTCCCATTGCTGCTTCGCAGTGAGAAATGGAGGCTCTGTGGTGTGAGTGTCCCACTGATGAAGGACAGGCTCACCCCCGTCTTGCCACCTGCTCTCCCTGCAGGACATTCCACACACTCTGGGGTGCCTGATGTCTGGCTGGCTTCCACGTGCACCCAGGGAGCCAGAGCAGACCCCTACCAGCTCCAGAGAATCAGCTCGAGGGTGGGTGGGAAATGGGCCCGGCTCTCAGAACTCCCCATGTTGGTTCCAGTCTGAATACAGATGTTTTTCAAACAAGTGTGACATTTCTCAAGATTTGCTCACCTGTCCTTTCAGCCTATTTTTGATCTCTTCAGCTTTTCTTTCTAAATGAAGGCCAGACTTATCCAAGTAGGTGGAGCCCAGGGCGAGGACCAACCGTGGAAAACACGGACCCCGTTACTTCTGCCGCACCCTGACCCAGCGGCTCTGGCTTGTTTGTGCTCTGCACACATTACCACAGTTCACAGCATCAGCGTCTACACAGTGGCCCGAACCTGACATGTCTACGTCATGTTTGACTTTTTCCTCCTCTGGACCACTTACACCAATTGGCCTCTGTTAGCTTCTCCGGCTGCCTTAAATGACCACAAATGTTGTTGCCTAAACCAACAGGAATTTATTCTCTTACAGATCCGAAGGGGTCCAGAATCAAGATGTCTCTGGGTTCGTGCTCTGTCTGAAGACTCTAGGGGAGAAGCTGTTCCATGCTTTCTTCTTAGTTTCTGATAATCTCAGCATCTCTCGGCTCATAGAAACAACTCTCCAATCTCTGTCTCCATCGTCATATGACATTCTCCTCTGCTTCTGTCTCTTCTCCTCTTCTTATGAGACACCAGTCATACTGGATTTAGGACTCACCATGACTAGTGTGACCTTACCTAAACTTGACTACATCTACAAAGACTTTATTTCCAAATAAGGTCACATTCATGCATGCTCAGGACTTCAATATATCTTTCTGAGGGACAAAATACAACCCACGACAGCCTCTAAATCCGGTTAATTCGACCTATTAACGATCTCTTATGTCCATCTCCCCTTCATCTCCACTGTCATTCCTTTAGTGCAAGCCCTTGTCTGGACGTATTCAGAGTCTCCCAACAGCTCTTAGAAGAATATTGTGGTTGTTTTGTAAGACGGAGGGCTGGAAGTGGAATTACTAGGTGAAAAGGCATCATGTCTTTAAAATTTTGATAGATTCTACCCACTTTTCTCTAAAGAAGATACTTAAATTTCTAATCCTACATATAATGTCTGAGAATGGCCTTTCCCACTGACTATCGTCAACACAAAATTTTCTGAATTAAAAAAATTTTCCTGCCAACCCATTAAACAATGATGTTTCAGTATTTGCCCCTGTATTTTCCTAATCACCAGGGACTCAGATCACACCTCACTGACAGTGGGTGAGCCCCTTGCTCTGACCCTGTCCTCTCCCCTTGCTCTGCCATCACAGGCAGCCTCAGTGGCCTCTAAGCAGTAGGTGAGAGGTGAGAAGCAGGTTCTCAGCTTTGTGTGCTTATATGCTAAGGAACGCATAGTGGGCTCTTTCATGCGGTCACATGGCTGAGTAAGCATGCTGGCTGACATGCTCCTTCCCTAGGACTGGTGCTCATGGAACCCTCCTTGTATGGATTGTGGTGGGGACTGGAAGCCAGCATCTCAGTTCCTGTCAAAGCACCTTTCCCCAGGCTTACACTTCACTACCCAGATGACTCCCTTTCCCCTGCCATGAGCCTGACATTCTGCTTCTGGAGGATGGATGGAGTGGTGGGGTAAGTCTAGAAGGACCAGTTTGGCCAACTCTATAAGGCTGAAGGGAGTTGGGGCAGCTCCTCGACACTATTTACAGTGTGTGGACTTGCTGAGATGACTGACCTTAGCTTTGGAGCTTTAGCCAAGATGTCAAGACTGAAGGAGAAGGCTCATGCAGCATTTTGCTACATACATGTTAGGGATGTGTGCATACATGGGAACATGTCTGCAGGGGCACTCTCATGCTCTTACTGTGGCGAATGGGACATCTGTGTCTTTTCCACATTATTGTGCATGCATGGCCCACTTTTACTCTATGTTTTATACAGTTTAATATTGCTTAAGTTTTTAAAACAAACATTTGTAACTTTTGTGTGTAAAAAATTTAAATACTAAGAATTCACCTTTGAGCATCTTTTTGCTAGGTTGTAGAAAGTACAGGTATCCATACATTGAAAGATTTTTCTTTCAAAAGGGAAGGGCTAATTTTTAAATTATTTTCTGAGTGCATGTCCTATGCACACCTTTGGAACAGGGCTTATTGTCTTATTATTTCGAAATCCCACAATACCTTGTACAGGTATTCCCAAATAGGAGGCTAAAGGCGGAAAGAAAGGAAGGAATGGGAAAGGGAGGGAAGGAGGATAGGAGGGAGGCAAAGAGGGAAGGAAGCAAGGAAGGAGGGAAGGAAACTGAGTAGTCAGTGATAAGGGAATCCTGAGGACTGCTCAGAGGTGAGCCGGCTGCCACATTCTCCAGCCTCCTCTTTAACTTTACACAAGACTTCATTGTGATTTAAATGTATCTTGCAAAGATTCTATTGCAAGCCTGATAAGGAGGTACTTACCTGATTACAACCTCCAAGACCTCTGAGCTTGTCTTTCTCTTCAGAAATGGCAGAACTCTTTGCAATTTCTAGGAAATTATGTGTCCAAGAATATGGTGCAGGAAATTTGACTGTGCGTTAAGAGTCGGTCAACTGCTTGAAAGTAATGGAGAATGATCCAGAACTCCTCTGGCCTGAATCACAATCCTGCGGTCTGGTCTGTTTTGCTGGCAGGTACTTGGATTCCAAACTCTACTTTGAGCCTGAGCTCCAGGGGAGCGGAAAGTGAATTGAAGCTTTCTTTTCAAAGATTCAAAGATTATAAGAAAAAAAATTAAAAACCAAGAATTAAAGATAGAACAACATGACAACACACATGGCTACTAGATATGGAAAAATTATCCAGCCTCAAGAGTATATGAACAGTTGTAAAAATTCTCTACCTTTCAAATTGACAGGGATTTTTATTTTTTATTTTTTATATTTTATTTTAGTTTAGTTTTTGACAGGAATTTTAAAAATACTATCTGATGACTAAGGAAGCAAACACTCTCATATTCTGCTGCTAAGAGTTGATCAGCACAAAGTTTTTAAGAGTGGAATTTTTCAATCTATGTACCTAGGTGCATGGATTTGAACCAGCAGTAACACTTTAAGGAGTTTATTTCAGAAATTTGCATAATGATTTAGCTACATGCTGCTTACTACAGTCTTATTTAAAATAATGAAAACTGGGCATAAACTCCACGTCCTACAGAGGAAATACGTTTGAAAAGTCACGGTTCATCCATAAATAAAATGCTCCTTGGCCACGAATGTGGATGTCATGATCATGACCCTTCCAGCTGTGTCCGCAGAGCTCAGGGGTCTCATGCCTGGGGGGGGGGGGGCTCCCAGCACCTCACACTCCTGTCCATCTAGAATAGCAAAATGGTGTGAATTCTACTGCTAAAGCAAAACACAGGTTCCGATTCAAGGAAAGATGTTTGTGATGTGATATGAAAAGCGAAAAAGACAACAAGGTGGTGTGAACACTGTGAGTTTCCTTATGTGGGTGGGATGATGATTTGGGCTTTTCCTCCCCAATTTTCTCTTCCTGAAGCATGTCTGTCTCCCCCGAGGGACAGGATACACACAAAGCCTAACAGAAGGGAGTCCTTATAATGGAACTCAGAGTGGGAAGAGAGAGTCTTTCCAGCATAGTAACAAGTACAAGTAAGAATTATGCTAAGATCAGTCACATTGGACAGGGGAAGAGATCCAGTGGTGTTTCTGTTTTTGTCAATGTCGAACTCACCTTTAATCAGAATTAGAACTCTATGTCTCTCCTTCCTAGGGACCCACCGCATTAACTAGCAAATCTTTCTTTCTTTTTTTTTTTTTAAAGATTTTATTTCTTTGGAAGAGAGGGGGCAGTGTGAAGCACAGAGGGAGAAGTAGACTCCCTACTGAGCAGGGAACCCAATGCAGGACTCGATTTCAGGACCCTGGGGTCATGACATAAACCGAAGGTGGACTCTAAACTAATTGAGCCACCCAAGCATCCTTAACTTGCAAATCTGACACAGGAATCCAGTTGATGTGCTCATGGAAAGATCTGCAATGGGGGAGCGTGCCGAAACCCAGAGCACATTTTCCTTGGGTCTTGTGGAGACAAAACCTTTCCAGTGTTGCAGATGCTGGATGGAAATTTCAACCTAGGTATAACAGAGAGGCCATTAATTATTTAGGGGGTACTGTGCTCTTCAAAAGCCTCTGTGCTCTCTCCATTCAAAAACTACCTCGCCCATGAAAGATGTTCATGTCTGCTTGGAACTTCATGCAGCCTTAAAAATGTCAAAAAACTTGCAGAGACCTAAACTGACTTAAAAAATATTGTCATGGCATATTTTGCATATGGTATCTTCACGCCCTTCAAGTTATTCTTTAGTAAATTTACCAAGTTGTGCAACCCTTAACATGGGTCTATTTTAGAACATTTTCAATCTCCCCAATATACACATTTATTGCTAATCTCCATTGTCCCCCTTGCCCCCCACCCCCCACCCCTAGCCACCATGAGTCTACTTTTTGTCTTCATAGCTTTGCCTTTTCTGGATATTTTGTATAAACAGAAGAACTACATAACCCGTGGTTTCTTTTGTCTGTTTTTTGTTTTTTTTTTTTCCAGTAAGCATAGCATTTTTGGAACTCGTCCATGGCACAGCACATACCTGTAGTTTGTACTTTTTTTAAACTCTTGAATCATATTCTGTTGTATGGAGGTACAAGTAAATTGACTCTTAAGTACAGGTGTAGTTTCAGTAAATGATATGAACAAGAAGAGAATCTACCTGCTGCCTATTTAGTAGCACCATAAAAATAGATCTGAGATAGTATTTCTAATGAAAATAGAACATTCATTTTATGATACGCTGTCTAATCCATCAAGAATTTGTGGGGTGCCTGGGTGGCTCGATGGGTGAAGCCTCCACCTTAGGCTCAGGTTATGATCTCAGGGTTCTGGGGTCGGGCCCCACATTGGGCTCTCTGCTCAACGGAGAGCCTGCTCTGCACCCGCCCCCCCCCCCCACCTCCTGCCACCACTGGCTCTCTGCCTGCTTGTGATCTCTGTCTGTCAAATAAATAAGTAAAATCTTGATTAAAAAAAAAAATTTGCACTACTATTTTAAAAATTAATTCATTAGCTCATGTCAATTGCCGTGTCAGGTTTTGGTGAAATGGGCGTACTAAGACACAATCATTGCCCTAAACAGATTTTTATGGGGAGATAGAGCTAGAATGTAAGGGGAAGAAATGAAAAAGTTAGTTCTTGGTGGAATAGCGAAGCAACCAAACTAAAAATTTTATATTGGAACATTAAGTATTTATTAAATATTTACCGAGTACCGAATCCAGTGCTAGGTCTGAGCTGAAATGCTGTCTAAAAGAAAAAAAAAAACTTTATAGGGAATAACATTAGAGCATATGCTGTAGGTTTAGCACGATCAAGGGCCCAAGTGCAGTACTAAAGTGACCTTGCTCATTAGGAGGAGCTAAGAAAAAGAATCCCAGCCGCGAGTCCAGTGCAGACTCCGACTGAGTCTATCACAGGCTTTGGTCTGTGGACTGAAGGAGGGAAATGTTACTGTCCTGTTAAGCCCTCTTACTTTCAGGGCATTTTTAGAGCAGTATTCTAGAAAGACATTGGCAAAATAGACTATCCAGAATGATTGTGGTTATCTAGCCTTAGGGAAAAGAACAAGCATTGGGGGGCTGGGAAAGACATACGAAACTTGCGTCTGAGTGTTCACAGAAATCTCTGGATGGCCCACCTAGCATGGGAGTGAGCTCCCATCACTGGACACAACCCTGAAATTGGAAATCTATTTGGGAGGATGTAGCACAAATGGTTACTGCTTCAAGAGGGAGATGTTTCTAAGCTTCCTTCCTGCCCAAATCTGAATAATGAAAAAATATTAAGCAACCAATCAGTTAGCTCATTCATTATTGATGCATTATTTTATGTAATAATTACACATTATTATGTGTAACCATGTTTAACCACATTTAGCCAATTCTTTTCCAATTCTTATCCTTCTACATATTTCTGGAGTCTTAACACCTTAACATTGCTATTGCTTCCCTTAGGCTTTGGGTCAGGATCCTTTTCCCTCAGTAGCTCCTTTTTGGCTATGTGTGTGTGTGTGTGTGTGTGTGTGTGTGTGTGTCCACAGTAACTCCTTTTCTTCTTCCTTACCATATAATGGGCATTCCCTGGGTTTGATATTCAGAGTAATTTTAAGTTATTATGCATTCTTGATACAGAAAACCGTCAGAGAGCCAGATTCCTTTTCTGCTTTTCGGTACACATCTGTGACCTTGAAAACCCTCCTTCTTCAGCTCTGGGTTTTTTTTTTTTTTTTTTTTTTTTTTTTTTTACACATTCAAGGCATCTTTTCACCTCTTTGAATCATTCATCCTATATCTGATTGCTGGGTGGGTTTTCTTAAAACACACTTCTGATCATTTTATTTTCTTTCCCAGAAATCTACAGTGCTTTTCAATGGCTTACAGGAATGAGCTCAAACTCCCTATCCTCGCATTTACGAAATATCTAATCATGTCTCAATTTCCCTTTCCTGCCTTATCTCATTCTATTCTGAAAAGTCTTACTCAGGTTGAGTTAATCTCTCTGGTGTTTCTCAAGTATATGACACTTCATGGTTTTTCCTTTTCCTTTTAGCCAAGAACTTTTAACATGTTTTCTGTCTCTCTGTTTTGTGCATGCCCATTTTTTCCATCATCCCTGAATTTATCCAAATCCTAGTAATTCTGCAGCTGCAGCTCAAGACACATTTCCTCTCTAAAAGCCTCTCCGGCTGCCTGCCCAAAGCCTGGCTCACCAAGCAGCTATAGTCCATTCTACCCTGGGACATATTTTCTTTGTCGATCATTATGATTATTTACTTGTTATAATTGCTACTTACGTGTGTATATTTTCATGCCAGTTCTCCACAATGACAGATCAGGAATGTGTCTTACCGGTCTCTCTATCCCTCAGTATATGAAATGTCCCAGGTCCAATAGAACTCAACAGATAACATGATTTTCTCCAGGTAGTTGAATTTTAGAGCTGGTGGGAGATTTAGAGATCTGACCGCGTTGGTTGAATGACTAATGGAGTTTGAACTAAAGGACAGTTTAGATCTTCGAGCCTAGCCAGGCACTCGGAATAACAGTTTTTGACTGAGTGGCTTTTATTAGCACACATCACTGAGGCTGATTTATAAAGAAAGATATGTAGCATGTCTGAAGAGTTTGATGCAAAAGTAAGCCTAAAATATGGCTGAAATTAACCTGTGGAGAAATCTTTCCAAAGTCTGATAGTCTTATCAAAGTTTAAAAGCTCAGCTTCTGATTAAAATTGATATTCCTGATTCCATATTCACCGAAGCCCCGGACTGGAGATTGGTGAAGATTTGTATTGACGAAGTGCAGAACCACTGAACAGCAGCAGGTGGCGCTGCTTCTCTGCGGAAATTTTTCGTGATCTGCTATCTAGCCTCTGACTCCTTCACCTTGCTCCTGCAAAGGCCTGACCCAGAAAAGCAGTTTGAATATTTTATGCTAGTGGACATAAGATTTGCTTACGTTTGTTATATATTCCTTGATAGGCGAGGGTTTCAGAGAGCCAGGTCTTTATTTAGTTATTTTTTTATGGCTTTCATTTTCCCATTTCTGACCTTGAAGACCAGGTTCCTGGTGATCCCTGAGCCCTTCACACACTGAGAGGATATTTCAGATCTTAGAGTCAGCTGAGGAACATGAGTAGGCATCTAGGTCCACCCTTCCTCTCTTCAGTGAGGATCTCTTAGCCCAGATCCCTGGTCAAGGTCATTCATAAAGTCACAGGCAGAGTGAGGAGTCAAACCCAGATGTCCTCAAGTCACAGGCAGAGTGAGGAGTCAAACCCAGATGTCCTCCCAGTCATCTTGGCTGTCCCATCCTGTGGTGGTCTTTAGAAAGCCACTTGATATCAGGTATGCCATGCCGCTAACTGCAGCGTGACAACGGGCAACATTGATTTCAATCTGAGAAGCTGCCAGGGCCAGTCAGCAAATAGGAGAGTGTGTGAGCAAGTGTGAGTGAGCGTGTGTGTGTAACAGGTTTTGTACAGTTATCTTTCTCTCATTCTTCTTTGTCACATCTGTCCTGAGGTAAGCCCTCAACAAGCGTTTGTTGAATAAATGAAGGATGGAAGGGAATGAAAAATTAAGAATGAAAAGAAGTGAAGAAGGAAGAGAGAGGAGGAGGAACAGAGGAGAAGGAAGGGAGGCAAGGAGGGAGGGAAGGGAAAGAAGGAAGGGAAAGAAAGCATGAATGGGAGGATGGGGAGGGAGGAAGAGAGAAGGAAGAGATAGAGGGAGAGAGGGAAGGGGAACAGTGGGAGAAAGGGAGGAAGGGTAGGGGGGCCAGAGGAAAGGAGAAGGAGTTGGGGGAGCAGAGGAAGGGGGAGCAGTGAGGAAAGAATGGGAGGAAGGAGGTGGGGGAAGGAAGGGGGAGGAAGCCCAGTGCACTTGCAGGATCTCAAACCACCAGTGACATCTGGTAGATGATCCTGAGGTGATCCTGAGGTGATTTAATATGGTTTAGAGCACTTTTTAGAAATAAGATGTAAAACACTTTCTGGCCAACTGGATTATTTTATTAACTCTCGTTTCATCCTATTTTGACTCGGACCATATATTAAAAGGTGAATTCAATGCTTGCTTCCCTTGGAGAGGATGAATCTTGATCCAGCACGGCCAGCACGTCTGACAGCAGTGAGAGGGCATTGTCTCCCTGCATTCCCTCTGTAGACATCACAGAAATGACCCATTCGTGAGGGCACATGGAACATGGAAGTTTTTGGGAATGAGTCCATATTCAGAGTCAGAAAAATTCCAGGAAATCCAGACCCATTATTTTATTAGATTCCTGTTTAGAAGGAGAATTATCTCTGTATGTAGAATCTGAGCCCATGAGCGATGCCCGAGAGAGGAAGTACAGCTCTTTGGTTTCTGACTCAAACAAGAACAACTGGCTTTTCTCTCTTATGATGTATCTAATTCTAGAGGTAAAGCCTAAATGCTGAATTTTATTTCTGTGATTTTTCCTTCAGGCCCAGTCCCTCCATGGGGTAGCATCTTATGTCATGGATCTCATTTCACCTAACCAGCTGTCAGAAGTCGCCTGTCTCCTGTCCCTTTCAGAACCTCACTGACGGACCAAAGAAATTGATAGGATGTGATAATTCTTGTCTTAGAGGACAAGATTTGATTTTTAAACACAGGCCTCCTGAAAGCATAATGCTTTAGCTCAAGAATTACGTCTCTTCTGCCAGTGGAGATTTCTGGCATTAGATCACGTTGGGAGGGAGGTGGGTTTAAATCACTCCTGTCCTCCATTTGGTTGCCTGCCAGTCCTACCACCTGGGCGGCCATATGTTCCTGCAAATGCATGAAGAGGTTGTATCAGAAAATCATCCATTTAGCAACTGTGATTGAAGACCCGCTAGGTGCCAGGCACTATGTCGTCAGGGCCCAAGGCACAGAGATTATGTCAAGGCAGGTCTGTACCTTGAGGGAAGAGACAGGCGAGGATTTTAGTGATTCAATTGTACAGAGCTGGGTGCTGGCAGTGGGGAGCAAAGTGGATGGGCTTCAGGGTTGGAAAGGAGGTAGACCACAGCAATGGTAACTGGCCAGTGCTGATGGAGTTGGGGGAGAGAAGGATCCAGGGTGACTCCCAGTTTTATTTGGGAAACCAGACAGATAGAACGAAGGGCACAAGAGAATGTAGTCATAGGGGGAATCAGAATTACACCAGGTGCATGTATGCGTGTGTAGAAGAAAATGTGAGTGTGTGGCAAGTGAAGATGGTGTATTTTCAGTTTAGGGATGAATGAATGACTTTGAGCCTAAAGAAAGGCAAGTCCCAGAAGACCTCACTGTTACCAATCAGGATTACACTACACACCACAGTCTTTATCATAATCATAACATTTCAATCATTAAAAGACCATGCTTAATTTTTCTCTTCACCCTTCAGGAGGTTAAATATGCAGTTCTTGCATTGGAAGCTCCTATGGCTAAGGAAAACCATAAGGACCACAGGATAGCTGAGCATACACAGAGCCCAAACATGGATGAACGGGAGACGTGACTGACCCCCGTGGGAGCCCTGCTCTGCTGTGGGCATCACCTGGCATTGGACCAGGGTGCTCCAACAGGCTGGCATGCCATGTGAGTTCTTCTCTCACCTTTCTCAGGTGCTAGAAACTGACCATCCTGGATGGCAGGTGGGTCTACGGACATCTGCCCCCGAGCAAGAGAGAAGAGAGGAGGTACCCCGCTGGTACCTGTGCTGCACTGGGACCCTCCACCCATGTATTTATTGGAATCCAAAGTAAAATCTTCACTGTCCTTCATGCACTCTCAGTTTCAGCTTCAAAGATTCCAGAAACTCTTGCCATGTTAGTCTTTTTTTTTTTTTTTTTTTTTTTTTTTTTTTACCCTTTCATAACGACATTGTCCTCAGAAGGTTTCTGTTAACCTGGGATATACTTACTTAAAAACTGAAAAAATCAAATAGCAGTTTCTATCTTAGATAGTTTGCCTGTGATGCTTAAAAGTAGAAGGTGTGGACTGAAAGACAGGAACCAAGGAACCAAACGTTTTGAGTGGGCCACCAGGGCAAAGAACGTCCATTCTGCAGGAGGCTATGGCAGGATGGGGTGGGAGAAAGGAAATAAATATTAATGGTTAGGGGCTGAATGGTGTCCCCCTTAAAATTCCTGTGTTGAAGTCCTAATCCCCAGTACCTCAGACCGTGACTGTATTTGGAGGCAGGATCTTTAAACAGGTGATTAAATTAAAAGGAGGCCATGGGGGTGGGTTCTAATCTAATCTGACTAGTGTCCTTATAGGAAGATTAGGATACAGACTAGTACAGATGGAAGGCCGTGGGCAGACACAGGGACAAGGTGGCCCCCCACGAGCCAAGGAGAGAGGCCTCAGAAGAAACCAGACCTGGGTTTTCAGCTTCCAGAACTCTGAGGAAATAACTTTTCTTTTGTTGAGGCCCCCAGTCTGTAGCACTTAGTGAGTCCGCCCTAGCCAACCGAAACACGACCCAAAGGCATGAGTGGGAGAGTCTGCGTGGTCTGCGGTGATTCTTACGCCAGATTGGTTGCTGTTATAATTTTACCGAGCATTTACTGAGTGTTAGGGCTAGCACATGGTAACAGTTTTTATGATCTTAAAATGCATTTTCTTTATCCCTGCGCCTGTAGGGGGGACGTGAAAGCTGTAGCGGCTCATCCGTGATTCTGTGCCAAGCTGGAGTGAAGAAAACGTCCTTAACACATTCCTGCGGAGTGATCCAGATTCTGGAATAATGGTCCATTTGTCGGGCCCGGCAAAACTGTTGGACCGGCATTGCTCTTCTGTGTCAAGGAAGGGTCTGTCTTAGCTTCCTTTCACCTGTTAAAGACGGTTTTAGAGTTGACAGCATGGACACCGACCTTCTACTCTGCACTTTGAAATCTATATGGCTTTTCTAAGTAAAATGTGAAAAATGCTTTGGGATTGGAGTTGTTTGGAATTACAGCCATGGTAGGCTAAGCTCCTCCAAACCTTTTCTTTCTCTCAGGGTCCTTCTTTTCATCAGAGTGAGAAAAACAAATCTTTTTATTTTTCAAAGCATGGCTAAGTGATTCCCTTCCCTACTTGTCTGGGGCTACGTGGAGGTAGAAGAAGGAATGTAAAATGAAGAGAGGAAAGGAGAGCCTAGGAGCCTGGGGGGTTGGGTGGTGGTATTTGCTTTCACCTCTGCTTTTGGGTGCCGTGCCCTATGCTCTGGGACATGACCTCAGTGGACCCTGTCACCAGAGCTCTTGCCCTTTGCTTTCTGGCTGGTTTGGCTAATGGTTGAGGGAAGGAGGCACAGAGAGAGAGAGGTCTGGGCATTTATCTCCCCCTGCCCTTGCATGACTTGCCACAGTTCTGGAAATTTCTCTGTCTGTGGTTGGCTCCAGGAAGTGTATCTCCTCTCGTTTCCCCTCAGGCTTAGGAGTTGCAGTTGCTCCCATCCTTCTGTTGCTCCATCATTGCTAATTATTTCTTTCAGGGCTACCTACTGCTTTGCAAATAGTCTTCATTGAGTCAGTTAAGCCTTTGAATAGGCCAATGGTATCCTCAAATCTCCATCCTCACAGCTCAGAGGACATTTGCTTTCTCATATTGGCTAACTAAAGCAATAGCACGTATTCTGGAAAACTCTGGTGTCCTCTCTCCTTCTGCTACTGTATAGAGAGGAAGTAGAGTCTAGGTCACCATCGCGCATCTCTCAGTGGACTCTTGTACCTTTTTAATCATTCATGCATGCCTGTGCCTTCTTGTGGTTTCCACCAGGTGCATGCAGGCTAGGCTAAGATGGACTGGGGTTGAGGTTCCCTGTGAGACATAATAACAGATGTAACAAAACAAAAATAAAAACAAAAACCACAGGCATGTATGTATATATCTCTAAGGGTATGCTGGCCAGTGTTTTAAGACTACCCCTCTTGGTGGGGGGGGGGCTGTTTTATGGCATTTGTCATTTTCTGTGGTGTAACTATTTCCACCATGGCCAATTTCAAACCACCAGTTTGACCTCACTGAATATAAATTGGGGAGAGATGCTCCCTAAGCATCAGCTCTTGGGGGCTGATACCAGCCGGTTCCAGCAACCCACTGTTTATATCCAGCTCTAGACAGATTGGGATGAACACATTGGTCTTACGGTGGGAACGTAATAGGTTAAAATATTAGCCATAGTAAAGTTGTTTATCAGGAGAGTCACTGTGCGACAAAATGGGGGTACTAAGTAGTTAGCAGGTGAACATAGCAGGTGTGTTTGTGTTTTTGGTGGAAGGTACAACTGTCGTGTAATCACTCCAGGTTTAAAATGCAAATTGGAGGCAGCCTTGTGATTCTGGGATCCTCGTCACAGTCTCCAAACTATTGAACGTGTTGGCCTCTTATTTCAAATAAACCTGAGTTATAGCCGGGGGCTGGGGGAGGGGGTTGGCTTTTCTCCTTTCTCAGTTCATTTTTATGTCTCATTAGCGATGTGAGGAAAAGGTGAAAATATTATCTAAAAATGAGAGAACAACCTCCTTGGTTTCCCTTGATGTTCTCTGAAGATACTTCTAAAATGTGACCAAGACTGTGTAACTGAATGATGGAATCCAGAACCCACAAGTTGGCCATTAAAGCTTGAAAGAATAAAGTCTAAAGAAAACAATAAGTAGAAGTAGTAAATAAATAGCAGGTATAAAAGTACAGTACTTGTAGCCCGCTAATTGGGGCCCTGATGAAAATATAAATAGGTCTCAAAAACATTTGGAGAAATTCTGGGATGAAAGGAGTACTGTATGGAAACGAGCTAAATTTTCAGTCGATTCCAAACCTCCTGAAGTACGTGCCATGATCCCCTACATGTTATATCATTAAATGAAACTAAAACTCTAATGGGAATTTATCCCATTGGGAATTTATTCTGGTATTTTTTAACTTGCGTGCAAATTCAGTTTCTGTAGATACAGGCTCTTTCAAATCCATTCATGGGGGACACCTGGGTGGCTCAGTCTGCTAAGGGTCTGCCTTCGGCTCAGGTTATGATCCCAGGGTCCTGGGATGGAGTCCAGCAAGGGGCTCTTTGCTCAGTAGGGAGCCTGCTTCTCCCTCTGCCTGCCGTTCCCCCTGCTTGTGCTCTCTCTCTCACTGACAAATAAATAAAATCTTTAAAAAATCCATTAGTGGAAGCCAGTGGTATTCTGAGTGTGGGGTGCTATGAGCGGTCAGGTCTCTGTGCAACAATACGGGAGTCCATTGTGTATAGAGAATTTAAAAACAGTAATAAAACTGACTACAGGTCAGCCTGCTTTTTATCACCACCATGTGCTAGCAATTCTAAACAATGTCAGTGATGAAATGCTCCTTGGAAAAAAAAATCTGTTGCTGGTTTAAGTTGTAAACAATTTTTATGCTTACTACTAAGTTTTAATAATATATACATATATTAGCTCTAAATTCACAAGTATTTATTACTTGTCCTTTAATAAACATTCACATTGTACATAGAAATTAATTTGGAGAATTTCCAGTGATCTCATTGACCCCCAACATAGGTGGGTTCCGCACACATGCTTTTTCTAGATTAAGTTCACAATAGTTTGGATTTGTTTGAGCTTGCTCCTGACAAAGTTTGTGTCTCCAACCCCTGAAGTACTAATGCTCGTTGCACTGAAGTAGTAGATTTGAAATAGACAATGAGGTATAGAGGTTATAAAGAGGAAGAAACAGAACTTGAATTATTTCAATTCTTTATCCTTTGTCACCACTTTGTCTTTATTTATGTTTAAATGAGAAACAGCGAAACAGTGCTGGGTGCAGGGTATAATAATTTTGTTTGGTTAGTAGAGATTTCATCCTACATGATATAGTTTTCTGAACTTGACAAATAGCTTTAAAATAGAATTTTCTTCTTCTTTTTAATTGTTAATTGTTTAGAACTAAACCCCAAAATGAAGAAATAAAACATTAATGGTACGATTTAGAAGCAAAAATTTAACTTCTATGGATGTTTCAGCTTTGTCCAAATCACTTCTTTAATTTTTATGGGCATGATTATGTATACAAAGTTCAATAGAAGACATATTTAACCTCTGGATTTATTTTCTGAGTACTATTGTTATTTATTTCATTTTGTATTTGTACTCAAAGTAATATCGTTCTATAGAGGAGGAGAGTTAAATACTCTAAGTGTGTACATGAAGTAGATATGCTAGGTAAATACGAGAGACTTGTATCAGTATAAAGTCACTCCCTAGAGGTGACTGGGAGGCTCAGTAGGTTAAGCATCTGACTTCTGCTCAGCTCATGATTCCAGAGTCCTGGGATCAAGCTCCACAGCAGGCTCCCTGCTCAGCTGGGAGCCTGCTTTTCGCTCTCCCTCTGCTCCACCCCCTGCTTATGTTCTCCTCTCTCTCTGTCAAATAAATAAAGAAATAAAATCATTAAAAAACCCACCCTGTAAGATATCTGCCCTGTTACTACAATGTTTTATACATTCTTTAAGAGAAAACCACCCATGGTAGGTGTTAAGATCCTAACCTAAAGGATGCCAACTATAATAGACTCCAGCAGCATAGACGTAGAAATGATATGCACTCCCAGGATTGTCTGGTAGATACCAGGGAGCACCTGAGTTCCTTCTCCTGCACACAGTGGTCACTGCAGGCTCTGAGACCGAATGTCCCTCAGACTGTAAACCCATGCCACATGGCTGGAGTCCGAGAATAAAAGGAGCACGTGAAAATGTCTTTCTAGGCTACTTGCTGAGCAGCTCAAGTGCACGCATACACGCATGCACACAGACACGGACACACAAAATCCTCCTGGATAAGACAGCGTCTTTTCCTCCTTTGACAGCGTTGTCACCTGAAATGCACTCTGCCCATCTGTAATTTACAAGGGAGGAAAATGAAGACTCAGACTCTCTCACCCCTGAAACTACTGATCACACTTCAGTCTGTTGCTTCCTGCATGATAAAAATACCTGGAGATGGAGTTCATCCTCGGAATGAATCCTCTTACTGGGTACCAGTAAAATGAAAGGGTTGCTGCTATCGTCTTTTAAAATTTGCTTACTCAATTTGCTGTCTTCTATTTTTGAATGATAACCACTTTTTTATGTCCTAGGTGAGGGCTTACAGCTGTATAGCTGTGTTCCATTACTGGAAAAACACTAGTTGTGCTGAAAAGCATTTTTCGGAACAAAAAATGGCATGCCCAGAAAGTTTATACTCAGGACTTAGTTTAAAATTTTTTATTCTTTCTTTTGAAGAAGACTTGTTTCTAGGGCAGTATGTTAAATTCCTACTACTAGCTGAGGCAGGTTCCCTGCGTCTCTAACTTAATATCCTTTAATTTAATCACATATGAAATCTGCATTCTTTCTTTCTAAAAACTAAATCTATCAGAGGTTGGCAACATCTCTTGAATAATAGAGATTAAGAAAAAAATTCAACCTC
Source organism: Enhydra lutris kenyoni (assembly GCF_002288905.1). Classification (NCBI taxonomy): domain Eukaryota; kingdom Metazoa; phylum Chordata; class Mammalia; order Carnivora; family Mustelidae; genus Enhydra; species Enhydra lutris. The sequence continues at coordinate 28,930,936 of NW_019154101.1, read as the reverse complement.
TTGGTGTGTCAGATTATTTTGTAAAGCAGTGGATGGAAGGCAATATTTCTTCTAAGTTTCTGGAGTAAAAACTCCATTTCTCTAGTTTCTTTCCTCAAGCAGTCTCTGAAGGTAAATTCAGAAGTTCAGGACAAAATGAAGTAATTTTATTTATTTTTTTAAAAAGAAGTGTAGTGTAGATCAGGGCAATGAAAGAAGTATCCAAGGTTGAACTATAGACTATGGGCATATTTGTTATGTTGATCTGA